>NW_006760395.1:1456347-1479903 GCF_000271605.1 Fomitiporia mediterranea MF3/22 | reverse complement strand
CCTTAGTACATTTAAATAAATATTACACAATTTTTTCCTTCTATAGCAGTGTTTAGAAAGTACAAGTAATATTTAAAACAATATTTATTTTATTATCTATCAATTCTAACAATAGCTTATAATGGCTTATATTGTCTGTCAAGTCTTGTATACTCTGACAATCATTAGAAGTATTATAGATTTCACAACTCTTACATATCTTGAAAATATATGTCTTAGCCTTAAAATCCAATATATGGACACCTGGCAGACTTCTATATATTTTATATATTTTAGACATTACATTTGTATATAATACATTATAAGACTATGTTTATTTTTGTGATGTAACTTGTTCATGTCTTTGTAAGTTGATTGATTTGATTCCTGAATTGTCTGAGTATACTTTCAATGTCTTATAGTGTAATGTTCTATCACACTGTGTCCAAGTAGCATTCTCTACTTTCCTGAATACTGTAACTGTCTGTATACTGTGTTGTTCCATGTATGTCTCAATGAAATGTCCTGTCTGTATGTACAGTAGCACTGCCTGAAGTCCTGAGTGTATGCTACCAATTCTCTGTTTATTTAGCAAATCCATGTGTGGATCAATGTGTTCTAGCATTGACTTCCTGTCTTTCTGTGTACTTGTCCTTGTACTAATGTATTCTTTCCTCATGTACCTGTCATGTGTCCTGTTTCCTGTAGTACTGATACTGTCTGGTACTGTAAAGTCCTTTACAAAATTGTTTTGTAACAATCCAAGTAAGAAAATTGTATGTTTAAACATGTAAATTGTATGCTCAAAGAGTGTGTATACAATGTAATGTGTGTGCCTCTCACCCTCTTGTTGAAATATGACTTCATTTTTGGTGTAAAACATTTGGTACTGTCCTGAAACCTTTCTAGAGTGTCTGGAGAGGTCTTCTGTGTGTTTTCATACTTCAAACCAATTGTAACTACTCATTCCTAGAGTAGATTAAACTGTATCATTGTTCAATAAATGTCCTAGAGCTTCCTGATACTCTATTTCCTTCTGTATCATTAAAGTATTATTCCTGAATACTTAAATAGTCTGTTCAATCATTCCTAATTCACTATCACTCTGATATTTGTTGGCTGTATGTGTATTGCCTTTGCTTTTCCTTAAAGTAGTGTGATAATCTGTTTGAGCAGATTGAGTAGATTGAGCAGATTGTCTAGGTTCTGAACCTGTTCTCTGGCTTGAAGTCACCCTCTGAACTTCTGTACTTTGTTCTATACAATGTGTATTGTTTCCTGATCTTAGTAATGTCTTACTATCATTATAGTACATAGATTGTAGTGGTTTCACATCCTGTAGATTATACTTGTCATCCTGTAGCTTAAATATTACAATCCTTACTATGTATCCTAAGTATATGTATGCTAGTACATCTGTTTGAGTGCCTGTAATACTCATAATATGTCTGATAGAGTGTCCTGAGTCTATTCTAATGAATCCTGACTGTCTGAAGGTGTATTTCACAATGTAATACCTTATGTTCTGCTGTAGATACAATGTATACTATAGGTCCTTGTATTCTGATCTGGTTCTAACGTTTCTGAACAATTCTTTGTTATGAACTGAATAGTTTCATAGCATAACATCCAATTGTACCTTATAGAACAATGTTCTATGTGAATTCCTTTGATCATACTCATTATAGACTGTATCTTCAATCCTGAAGCTGGAAATGTCTGTTCTAATATTGTAGAATTAATATACTTGAATGTCTGAACATTCTACTAGTCCTAAAATTGTCTGAAGTGGTTCTTCACTTTCAAATACCTTCCTGTACTGAATAGAATCAACTGTGTATGTGTATGTCTGTGTCTTTCTATTACTGTCAATGTATCTCCATGCCTGATACTTATTCTAGAGTAGTATCATCTTATTCCTGATGTATATGTGCTTTTCCTTACTCAATGTACTAATGTCTGTCTTCCAATGTGTGATGTAGCCTTCTAACTTAATAGAATACCTGTGTGAATCATTTAGATTAAAATATTTCTTAGTATCCAAGAGTAGTTGTAGTTTATAGTCTAGTAATGCTTGATAGATTGTCCTACTTACACAGTTTACTATTTACATTACCTTATAAACCATAATACTATCTGGCTGGTTGTATTCCAATCTTCTAACATTCTCAGGTCCTTTCCTAATGTCCTAGTACACATTCCTGTTGTCTGTAAACATCCTGTACTTCTTAAGAGTGTTGTTTTGATTTGTGACTCTAAGAATTAGTAGTAGTGTCTCTGAAGTGTCCTTGTATGTGTTGCCTTATACTTGTAGCATCTTAGATTCCTTGAAACAATGGTTGTAAATGTGTTTCCTAGTCCTTTCCATGTACTATACATATCTGTAATCTTGTAGAATCCTTTCTACACTGTATGCCTGTGCTTTTGAGTGTAAAATGTTATTGTATACACTATACAATTGTCTATCTTAATGTTTAGACTTCCTACAATGTTTATTCCTGTACTGAATGCCTGTAGTACAATGCCTAAGTGCTGTAGTCTTATAGGGTCTCAAATATACTGAATTCACCCTTTCAAATGCATTGTTTGCATGCCTGAACTTGTGTTCTGTTGTGGAACTCTCTTGTTCCATTACTAAATCCTCAGTATTACCTTCACAAAGTATCCAAATCAATAAAACATGTATATCACTGCTAGATATGTAAGAATCTGTGTCATAGTCTGTAATTGACTCCAATTCTATATAGTTCTCACTGTCCAAGTTGTCTGCTAACTTATTGTAAGGAAACTCACTGTTCCTCACAAGAGAATTCTAATCGCCCTTAGTTCACTCAACTACTGACTAGGATAACCTAGTACTCGAGCAAGGGGTCAGGGGAAAAGAATCCCCTTTACCTAGTGGTTGATACTGTCTTTTATAGGGGTATACATGTGTAGATACATGAGGAGGAAGTGTAACTAACTACAATGAGAATATATGCACTTGTGGGTCCTACTGTGTAATGATCTGACACAATCAGCAATGTAGTAATAACAAAATACAAACTAGTAAATCAAATCCTTACACTTATCTAAAGTAGTGTAACTGATACTGACATTACTAGATGATGAACTATTATCCTACACATTGTTCAATGTGATTGTATTGTGAGTAGGACAATTCCTGGCTAAGTAGTCATCTTGTTCACAAATGAAACATAGTCCTTTTGCTCTCATTTCATCCAATTTTGATTAGGAATAATGTTTGAAACCTGTAGCATATGTCCTGTAATTGTTTTCTGTCTTGCTTTCATACTAGTTATCATTCTTTGATGGATGATACAATTGCCTGGCCTTTCCTTTGGCATTTGTGCTGCTTGTATACATAGTATCCTGACTAGAGTCACTATGGTCTGAATCATTGTGTTCACTATCCTGTAGAGTGAATTGATTGTTTCCTGAATTATCAGAACTGTCTGTATGTAAATAATCACTCTGAGAATCATTACTATGTTCTTGCAGATAGAATTGATGTCTAGAATCTATGTACTATTTGATTCCTATAGATTCATTTACTTTCTCAATGCTTTCAAGCCTATCCTTGAAGATTGAATAATCTACAGTGTCTGGATTCAAGCAATCTAATTGTAATTGCCTCTGGTACTTGGAATTCAATCTATACCATGCCTGTCTAGTCAAATCTTACTAAGAAATGTTTCCTAGATTCATTACTTTCATCTCTAGATTGTACAAATAATCCTGAACATTCCTATTACCTTGTTTCAAAGTGTTAAACTCTTTCTACAGTATTTCAGCAAAGTTGGAAGGGAAACAAAAGTCTATTAGTCCTCTAAAGAATTGAGCAAGTGTAAGGATTTGATTTACTGGTTTGTATTTTATTATCATTACATTGCTGATTGTGTCAGATCATTACACAGTAGGACCTACAAGCACATATATTCTTATTGTAGTTAGTTACACTTTCTCCTCATGTATCTACATGTGTACTACCCTATAAAAGACAGTATCAATCACTAGGTAAAGGGGATTCTTTTCCCCTGACCCCTTGCTCAAGTACTAGGTTATCCTAGTCAGTAGTTGAGTAAACTAAGAGTAATTAGAATTCTCTTGTGAGGAACAGTGAGTTTCCTTACATATTTTTGACTGTGCCCACCTAGCACTGAAACCCCTTGCTGGATGCTGAGGAACTAAAGAGTCTGATCAACCCTAGGTCTCCCTCATTGTCTAGTACCTATCAGGAATTTTTTGTGAGTAAAGTTATGATTTTCAAGTAGAAACAGAGACTACTTACTGGATTGGCTCCTAGTAGGTTCACAATGCTTCAGAACACTGTAGAATGCTTCTAGAACACATTAACACATATTAATATGGACTAGTACTGGATACACTAGAGGTTTGTATTAATTGGATAGGTTGAGGACTAAGCATCTGTGAAGGTAAAAAGGAACAAACAGGTGTGTATTAAGTTTATAGACAATGGACAACAAGATTACTCATTGAATATTGATTACAATGTGGCTACTAAGCCTTGACAGACAATTCCTAGAGGGTACCCAAGTCTGGATATTAATACTAACATACTAGGATGTAAGTCCTTGTCCCTTGTAGGCTGGAGGCAACCTAATGAACCTATACCAGGTGATAAGTCCTTGTCTACACAAGGCTAGAGGCACCCTGATAAACTAGTACATACTAATAATGTAGAACTAAGGTATGTAACTGTACTAGTACATATAGTTAGACAAATGCACACTGTAGAGTAGATACTAGCAAGTATTAACACTACTAGGCTTAAAGAAATAGTAAACAAAGGTACAGAGAGTAGAAACACTCAGGCAATTGTTCTTAAGGATTCAGACAGTTGAGTTCAGGATAAACAGGCAATTGGATTCAAGGATTTGTCCAATTAAGTACAGAAGGTCAAGTTTGAGGATTCAACTCACTGAGTACAGGCAATTGAGCTTGAGGATTCACTCTATCAATTTCAGGCTACTGAGTTTGAGGATTCACTTGATAGAGGACAGGCAATTTGGTTTGAGGATTCACCAAGTTGATATAGAGAGCTAACAGTGAGTATCAAGGAATTTGCAAGCTAGTACAAGAGTTACAGAGTGTATATAGTTAGTATTAGTGAGAGTGTGAATGAGTATCCAGTGAGCACACTTACTTCAGAATGGAAACACATTGACAACAGTAATGTAGAGGGCAATAAGACATCTAAGACCCTTTTCAGTAGTAAAGAAAGTAGCCAGAACTCAGAACACAAGAGTAACAAAGGCTAGGAGAGCTAGGTATTGAAACTACAGAGAATTGATAAGGAACAAGATTTCCAGAAGGTAAGTAAGACCTTCAGACACATTACAAGAGCCAGAGCAATTGAGATAGACATAGGACATGTCAGCCCATTCCACAATTCAATAGACATCAACAATTTGAATAAGAGAATGTACAAGTTTGATGGAATGTATCAGGAAGAGGAGAAAGCAACTCTTTCATCAAACAAGAGCAGACTTGATAGTATAGTAACAGAAAAGTGTGAAATGCTTCAGGCAGGCTACAGAACGAAAGCCAGACATACTATAGTACCTACAGACAATAGAGATCAGAACTATCAATCTAAGAGTGTAGAAGAAATGCTCAAGAGTCCAGACAAACTATTGTATTTACAGAAAGCAAAAGGAAAGTGTAAAGTAAAAGGAAAACACAAAGTACAAGGAACAGAACAAAAACTGGAACTGTCAGGCATTCAATACAATTGTGAAATTGATTCAGACTATCCAAGCAAAACAGACATTGTATTTACAGAACAGTACTTTGAGGATAGCAAAAGTGAATACAAATTGGAACTACAAGGTGTAACCTCTGAGGTTACACACATGACTTTAGTTAAGTATATAAAGGGCTATTTGTAGACACTTAGGGATTATCTTTGTACTTGCTCCTGTACTTAGGTCGACCTCTCCAATCCCAGGTCTTTACCTGTTCTGTGTTCTTGAGTGAGACTCTGGCCTTTACACTTTTTTTTGAACATTGCAAAATTTGGGGATTACCTCTCATCTACTACCTTTCACTTGTGCTACCAGATTGTCAGCCTCCCCCTAGCTTCCCCCCACACGTTCACTATCTACTACACATCTACAGTACTCTACAGTAAGACCCTAGTTAATTACAAGCATTATGAATACTATGCAGATATCCTGTTCTCTCTCAAGAGCTTATAAGGAGATTGTTACCACTTGCTAGCCAATCTTCAATCTCTCAACAGACTCTCATCAGAGGTCCCAGGCTTCTGGGAGAATGCACCATGAAGATTACATATGGTTGTGCTAGAGTAGGGTGTGTTGTGTATCATTGTGAGTCTGGTCAGCTGTCTACAATTAAGGTTCTACCACTTGAGAATATGCTTTACTGTACTACTTCAAGCAGATTATCTACAGACTTGCTCTTACTCATAACCTTTCTGCCACTCATTACAATCTTAAGCTAGTGTCTAGAAACAAGCTGTAGAAGCCTCTACTATCCTATTCCTGAAATCATTCAAGGAGAACACTATCTTAGTACTGTTACTAAGATCAGGAGCTGCTGTACAATTGCTCCACTGAAACACTATTGAGAAACAAGCTGTAGAAGGACCCACTGTCCTAGTCCTGAAATTGCACAAGGAAGCACTATCTTGACACTATTACTAATATCTGAAACTGTGGCATAATTCTCTTTAGGAGCTGCAGGTTCCATGCTAACAGATACTGTCTACTTTTAGTATAACAAACATTATGATTGAGCTGTCAACTACAGTATATTCATTATATACTTGTTGTACCTACTACAACATGTATCTCTCTATTGTCAAGGTGTTTGTCAAGACTGTCTATTCCTTACTATACTATCTCTTACTCTGTTACTGTCTAGTGTTTACTATCATTGTCTACTGTCTACTAAGAGTATAAAGTCCCTTTCCCTTCCCTTCCTGTTTCCTAGAGTATAAAGTCCCTTTTCCAGTCATAGACCTAGTCAGGGTACCAAGCCCCTACTAGTGTCAATCCTAGTCCCAGACATCTAGGGCCTCTACTAGTGTCACCTCCAGTCCTAGACCTAGTCAGAGTATTAAGCCCCTACTAGTGTCATTCCTAGTCACAGACCTAGCCAGGGATTATACTCTGCTAGTGTTATCCAGTCCTTTCCTGTCCTGTCCTGTCCTGTCCTGTCCTGTCCTGTCCTGTCCTGTCCTGTCCTATCCTGTCCTGTCCTGTCCTGTCCTGTCCTGTCCTGTCCTGTCCTGTCCTGTCCTGTCCTGTCCTGTCCCCCTTTGTCCTTCTGGCATGAACAGACCCCCTGTTGCCTCTACATGCTCTGTTTTACCTACACACTACTTGTACTCTCATCACTCTCAGAATTAGCATGTCAATTTTGTCAACCTGGTCCTTCCACTCCTCCTAGCACTAACACATGCCTGAGGATGGCTGTTCACTTCTTGACCATGTGTTTTGATCATTTTTTCCTCCCTCAAGCAACAGGTGCTAGCATAACTGAAGAGTTGTTGAGTTCTCTTTATTATGCACCCTAACTTTCATACTCCTTTTCACTCATACTACCAAACAACTCTTATCACCTCTGACACCCAGCCTACTGTTAGTCAAACAAGACCTTCTCAGTTGTCTTCTCCTTATCTACAGTGACACTGTACTTACTAGACCTGTTAGGTATCATTCATACATTCCTCACAGTACTGTTTAATGTCTCAACTATGTGTTTTGGTCAATGTCTCAGTTGTCATCTCCTTATCTGTGGCAACACTGTGCTCACTACTTACTAGACCTGTTAGGTATCATTCACATGTTCCTGGCAGTACAGTTTCACATCTTGACTATTATGTACTCCTTGTCCCTGTCCTTGTCTCTGTGTGTTTTCATTGACAAGTCAAAACCTTCTTAAACTTGTGACTGTGTGTTCCTTGTCTTCTGTGCTTACCCTTTTGTATTTCCCCTCCCCCCCCCTTTACTATAATCTTCCATTTTACCTCCCCCCCCCTTTACTATATCCTTTCCTTTGCCTCTCCATTAATTACTTCTCTACCCCCTCCTTTTATTTCTTTAGAGTAGGGAAGAGTGTAACCTCTAAGGTTACACACATGACTTTAGTTAAGTATATAAAGGGCTATTTGTAGACACTTAGGGATTATCTTTGTACTTGCTCCTGTACTTAGGTTGACCTCTCCAATCCCAGGTCTTTGCCTGTTCCATGTTCTTGAGTGAGGCTCTAGCCTTTACACAAGGATCAGTACTTGATCTAGAGGGTGAAAATCAAGTATACACTTACAAAATCAAGTGTTTAACCTTATACATAGTAGATATTAACTACACATTGTACAGGAGCAATGTACAGGAGTACTACAATGGATACAACACCCTAGCCAGGTTCAGGAATAAGAGAGAAAGTGAAATACCTGGATATATACAGTCTCAAATAGAAACATTAAATTTTTCAGGACATTAGAGTATCCCTTACAAAAATAAAAGGAACAAACAATCCCATAGCAATACTTTGCAATTGAAAGCAGTCCCAGGCAAGGCATACACTAGTGGTATTAGTGAGAACAATATCAATTCAGAGTGCAGCAAACTATACAGTTCAAAGCTACATATTAAGTGTAGCAAGTATAAGAATAGCTTAAACAGTAGTTCAAGAACAAACAATGGACACAGGCATAGTAAAGCACTGAATAATGTTCAGAAAGGCAGATTTGTATTAATAAGACCTTCAGAGAGTCTAGCAAAGAATAGCTACACATACAGAGCAATACAGAGCTCTAGGATACAGAGAAAGGGAAATTTCAACCTAGGATCAGACCCAGACAGTAATAATTCAGATTCCTCTTCATCCAATGACTACAATCGAAGTAATGCTTTATTAAAACTGTCAGACATGGATTCGAGTGATACTGAAGCTACTAAGAAGCACAAGAAACACTTGAGGAAGAAACAGAACAAAGAACTCCTCAAATTGAAGATACAAATGTGTAGTACAGAACCAATAGCTCCTACAGCATACTCAGGTGAACCAGACTTGCAGAAGTACACAAAGTTTGTTATTGAAGTCAATCAGTACATAAAACAATCAGGACTTCATCATTTCCCTAAGAGCTAAGTAGGGATAATGCTAGGTTTTATTAAGGGAAAAGTAATGAATTTCTATTTGCAAAAGATTGTGAACCATAAGTATAGATGGACACTTGCTCAATTCTTTAGAGGACTAATGGACTTTTGTTTCCCTTCCAACTTCACTGAAATACTGTGGAAAGAGTTCAACACTTTGAAACAAGGTAATAGGAACATTCAGGATTATTTGTATGACCTAGAGATGAAAGCTATGAATCTAGGAGACATTTCTCAGCAAGATTTGACTAGACAGACATGGTATGGATTGAATCCCAAGTACCAGAGGCAATTACAATTAGATTGCTTAAATCCAGACACTGTAGATTACTCAATCTTTAAGGATAGGCTTGAAAGCATTGAGAAAGTGAATGAATCCATAGGAATCAAATGGCACATAGATTCCAGACAACATTTTGATATGTAAAGACACAGTAATGATTCTCAGAATGATTATTTGTATACAGACACTTCTGATAATTCAGGAAACAATCAATTCACTCTACAGGATAGTGAAAGTAATGATTCAGACCATAGTGACTCTAGTCAGGATACTATACATACAAGCAGTGCAAACACCAAAGGAAAGGCCAGGCAATTGTATCATCCATTGAGGAACAATAACTAGTATGAAAGTAAGACAGAAAACAATCACAGGACATATGCTACAGGTTTCAAACATTATTCCCAATTGAAATTGGACAAAATGAGAGCAAAAGGACTATGTTTCATTTGTGAACAAGATGACCACTTAGCCAGGAATTGTCCTACTTGTAATACAATCAGATTGAACAATGTACAGGATGATAGTTCATCATCTAGTAATGTCAGTATTGGTTATACTGCTTTAGATAAGTTAGCAGACAACTTGGACAGTGAAAACTACATAGAATTAGAGTTGATTACAGACTATAACACAGATTCTTACATATCTAGCAGTAATATACATGTTTTATTGATTTGGATACTTTGTAAAGGTAATACTAAGGATTCAGTAACAGAACAAGAGAGTTCTACAACAGAACACAAGTTCAGGCATGCAAACTACACATTTGAAAGAGCAAATTCAGTATATTTGAGACCCTATAAGACTACAGGACTAAGGAATAGTACAGTGAACGTTTAGGACTGTATGAAACAGTACCAGACAGGTACATTAAGGCACAGACAGTTGTATAGTGTATATAATGACATTTTACACTTGAAAGTACAGGCATACAGTGTAGAAAGGATTCTACAAGACTATGGATACATATTACACATGGAAAGGACTAGGAAACACACATACAACCATTGTTTCAAGGAATCTAAGATACTACAGGCACAAGGCAACATATACATAGACATTTCAGAGACACTACTACCAATTCTTAGAGCCACAAATTGAAACAACACTCTTAAGAAATACAGGATGTTTACAGACAACAGGAATGTGTACCAGGACATTAGGAAAGGACCTGAGAATGTTAGACAATTGGAATATAACCAGCCAGATAGTATTATGGTTTACAAGGCAATACAAATAGTAAACTGCACAAGTAGGACAATCTATCAAGCATTACTAGACTATAAAATACAACTACTCTTGGATACTGAGAAATATTTCAATCTAAACAATTCACACAAGTATTCTATTAAGTTAGAAGGCTACATCATACATTGGAAGACAGAAATTGGCATATTGAGCAAGGCAAAGTGTATATACATTAAGGATAAGATGATACTACTCCAGAATAAGCATCAGGCATGGAGATACATTAACAGTAATAGAAAGACACAGACATACACATACACAGTCAATTCTATTCAGTACAGGAAGAGATACAGGATTAGTATTGAGTACTACAAAGGAACTATGTTAGTTGACATCAGAACAGACATTTCCATCTTCAGGATTGAAGAAACAGTCTATAATGAGCACAATCAAAGTAATTCACATAGAACATTGTTCTATAAGGTACAATTGGATGTTATACTATGAAACTATTCAGTTCATGATGAAGAATTGTTCAGAAACATTAGAACCAGCTCAGACTACAAGGATATATTGTACAGAACACAGTTTCAGGAGAACATAAGGTATTACATTGCAAAATACACCTTCAGACAGCCAGGATTCATTAGAATAGACTCAGGACACTCTATCAGATGTATTATAGACATTACAGACACTCAAATGGATGTGCTAGCATGTATATACTCAGGATACATAGTAAGGATTGTGATATTCAAGCTACAGAATGACAATTACAATCTACAGGATGTAAAACAGTTATGATTTATGTAACACAAGGATAGTAAGACACTACTGAGATCAGGAACAATCATGCTTTGTATGGAATGAAGTACAGAAGTTCAGAGGGCAACTTCAAGCCAGAGAACAGGTTTGGAACCTGGACAATCTGTACAATCTGCTCAATCTGCTCAATCTGCTCAAACAGATTATCACACCACTTCAAGGGAAAGCAAAGGCAATACACATACAGCTAGCAAATATCAGAGTGATAGTGAATTAGGAATGATTGAACAGACTATTCAAGCATTCAGACATAATACTTTAATGCTACAGAAGGAAATAGAGCATTAGGAAGCTCTAGGACATCTATTAAACAATAATACAGTTTAATCTACTCTAGGAATGAGTAGTTACAATCAGTTTGAAGTACAAAATCATACAGAAGACCTCTCCAGACACTCCAGAAAGGTTTCAGGACAGTACTAGACGTTTTACACTAAAAATGAAATCATATTTCAACAAGAGGGTAAGAGGCACATGTATTGTATTGTATACACACTCTTTGAGCATACAATCTACATGTTTGAACATACAATTCTCTTACATGGATTGTTACAGAACGATTTTGCAAAGGACTTTGTAGTACTAGACAGTATCAGTACTACAGGAAACAGGACACATGATAGGTATACAAGGAAAGAATACATTAGAACAAGGACAAGGACACAGAAAGACAGGAAGTCAATGCTAGAACGTATTGATCCACACATGGATTTGCTAAATGAACAGAGAATTGGTAGTATACACTCCAGACTTCAGGCAGTGCTACTACACATACAGACAGAACATTTCATTAAGACATACATGTAATAATGTAGCATACAGACAGTTACAGTACTCAGGAAAGTAGAGAACACTACTTGGACACATTATGATAGAACATCACACTATGAGATATTGAAAGTATACTTAGATGATTCAGGAATTGAATCAATCAACTTACAAAGACACAAACGAGTTGAGACACAAGGGAACAGTATGAGAACACAGTAGGATATTCATTGTACACAGAGATACTGTACATATACACACATATCTAGTGATATTAGGCTCATACATAACAATCTTATTGAGTTTGAGACAATATTTTCATTCAAGGACAGATATTACACTCTATGTTACACTCTGTAATTAGTATTTGAACATTGAGCTCAACAGGATATCCAGTTTTGTATCACAGTTGGTTATTACAAGTAAAAGAGTACACATTTGGAGATATTCTACCAATACAAGCATAAGGCATTACATTTGCAGGAACTAGTCTATTGGAAAAATCAAGGACATAGTAGAGGAATTTTAGAATACATCTCTACTATCTATTATTGTATGACTATTCTACAGGAGTAGAGAAACATACAAGGTCAGCTAGAAGCTACAACACTAATACATTCTATTGAGGAAGAAGGCTATAGCTTTGTTGATCAGGGATTTACCTCCACACTTCCTAAAGACATGGGAGAAGAGAATATTTGTAATTACCACACTGCCAGAATTTCCACTTCTGTACATATTGATCTACACTATGTGTCTCAGAGTACCTAAGAGCCAAAACACCATATCTCCCCAGGAACTCTACCAATTCCCTTCAAAAAGTGTTGTATTGATAGTAACAATCAAGAGGCAATTTTTCTACTAATTGACTATACAGTAATATTGACTATGTTTAATTCTATTAATGTTTTATCTAGTTTTACATGGTTCAGAACCATGCTACTCACTGTCCAGAACACTACCACTGTCTTAATACTCACCAGATCAACTTCAGATCACTTCAGAGAGGCAGTAATACATTACAAGAATGTTTCCCATATGTATGGGCAAGGTATTTTATTATTTACTTGTTACTAACTGTTACTTTAAGTAAGTTCTCTACCTTTTCTACTGATTTTTAGCATTTAGGACTAAATGCTAGAGGGCAAGTGTAAGGATTTGATTTACTGGTTTGTATTTTATTATTACTACATTGCTGATTGTGTCAGATCATTACACAGTAGGACCTACAAGCACATATATTTGTAAGGATTTGATTTACTAGTTCATATTTTACTATTACTACATTACTGATTGTGTCAGATCATTGCACAGTAGGACCCACAAGCACATATATTCTCATTGTAGTTAGTTACACTTCCTCCTCATGTATCTACACATGTATACCTCTATAAAGGACAGTATTGACCACTGGGTAAAGGGGATTCTTTTCCCCTGACCCCTTGCTCAAGTACTAGGTTATCCTAGTCAGTAGTTGAGTGAACTAAGAGCAATTAGAATTCTCTTGTGAGGAACAGTGAGTTTCCTTACATATTTTTGACTGTACCCACCTAGCACTGAAACCCTATGCTGGATGCTGAGGAACCAAAGGGTCTGATCAACCCTAGGTCTCCCTCATTGTCTAGTACCCATCAGGAATTTTTCGTGAGTAAAGTTACAATTTTCAAGTAGAAACAGAGACTACTTACTAGATTGGCCTCTAGTAGGTTCACAATGCTTTGGAATGCTGTGGAACGCTTCTGGAACACATTATCACATATTGATATGGACTAGTACTGGATATGCTGGAGGTTTGCATCAATCGGATGGGTTGAGGACCAGGCATCTGTGATAGTGAAAAGGAACAAACAGGTGTGTATTGAGTTTACAGGCAATGGACAACAAGATTATCCATTGAATATTGATTACAATGTGGCTGCTGAGCCTTGACTGACAATTCCCAGAGGGTACCCAAGTCTGGATATTGATACTAACATGCTAGGAAGTAAGTCCTCATCCCTTGTAGGCTGGAGGCAACCTGATGAACCTATACCAGGTGATAAGTCCTTGTCTACACAAGGCTGGAGGCACTCTGATGAACTAGTACATACTAATAATGTAGAACTAAGGCATGTAACTGTACCAGCACATATAGTTAGTCAAATGTGTACTGTAGAGCAGAAACTAGTGAGTACTCACACTACTGGGCTTGCAGGAATAGTAAATAGTAGTACAAAGAGTGGAAACACTCAGGCGATTGGATTCAAGGATTCATCCAATTGAGTACAGAAGGTTGGGTTTGAGGATTCAACTCACCAAGTACAGGCAATTGAGGTTGAGGATTTGCTCAATCAATTTCAGGCTACTGAGTTTGAGGATTCATTCAGTCAAGACCAGGCGATTTGGTTTGAGGATTCACTAAGTTGATATAGAGAGCTAACAGCAAGCATTGAGAAATTTGCCAGCCAATACAAGAGTTACATAGTGTATATAGTCAGTATCAGTGAGAGTGTGGATGAGTATCCAGTGAGTGCACTTACTTCAGAATGGAAACACATTGACAACAGCAATGTAGAGGGCAGTAAGACACCTAAGACCCTTTTAGACAGTGAAGAAAGCAGCCAGGACTCAGAACACAAGAGTAACAGACAAGGCCAGGAGAGCCAGGCATTGAAACTATAGAGAATCAATGAGGAACAAGATTTCCAGAAGGCAAGTAAGACCTTCAGACACATTGCAAGAGCTAGAGCAATTGAGAAAGACATAGGACATGTCAGCCCATTCCACAGTTTGATAGACATTGACGATTTGAATAAGAGAATGTACAAGTTTAATGGAATGTATCAGGAAGAGGAGAAAGCAACTCCTTCATCAAACAAGAGTGGACTCAATAGTATAGTAACAGAAAAGTGTGAAACGCTTTAGGCAGGCTACAGAACAAAAGCCAGACATACTACAGTACCTACAGACAGTAGAGATCAGAACTATTGATCTAAGAGTGTAGAAGAAACACTCAAGAGTCCAGACAAACTATTGCATTTGTAGAAAGTGAAAGGAAAACACAAAGCATAAGGAACAGAACAAAAACCAGAACTGCTAAGCATTCAATTCGATTGTGAAATCAATTCAGACTATCCAAGCAAAACAGACATTGTATTTACAGAACAGTACTTTGAGGATAGTAAAAGTGAATGTATATTAGAACTACAAGGATTAGTACTTGATCTAGAGGGTGAAAATCAAGCATACACCTACAAAATTGAGTGTTTAACCTCATACATAGCAGATATCAACTACACATTGTACAGGAGCAATGTACAGGACTACTACAATGGATACAACACCCTAGCCAGGTCCAGGAATAAGAGAGAAAGTGAAATACCTGGATATATGTGGTCTCAAATAGAAACATTGAGTTTTTCAGGACATTAGAGTACCCCTTGTGAAAATAAAAGGAACAAACAATCCCATAGCAATACTTTGCAATTGAAAGCAGTCCCAGGCAAGGCATACACTAGTGGTATTAGTGAGAACAATATTGATTCAGAGTACAGCAAACTACACAGTTCAAAGCCACATATTGAGTGTAGCAAGCATAAGAATAGCTTGAGCAGTAGTTCAAGGACAAACAATGGACACAAGCATAACAAAGCACTGAATAATGTTCAGAAAGGTAGATTTGCATCAATAAGACCTTTAGAGAGCCTAGCAAAGAATAGCTACACATACAGAGTAATACAGAGCTCTAGGATACAGAGAAAGGGAAATTTCAATCTAGGATCACACTCAGACAGCAATAATTTGGATTCCTCTTCATCCAATGACTACAATCAAAGTAATGCTTTATTCGAACTGTCAGACATTGATTCAAGTGATACAGAGGCTACTAAGAAGTGTAAGAAACGCTTGAGGAAGAAACAGAATAAAGAACTCCTCAAATTGAAAATACAGATGTGTAGTACAGAACCAATAGCTCCTACAGTATACTCAGGTGAACCAGACTTGCAGAAGTACACAAAGTTTGTTATTGAAGTCAATCAGTACATAAAACAATCAGGACTTCATCATTTCCCTAAGAGCCAAGTAGGGATAATGCTAGGTTTTATCAAGGGAAAAGTAATGAATTTCTATTTGCAAAAGATTGTGAACCACAAGTATAGATGGACACTTGCTCAATTCTTTACAGGACTAATAGACTTTTGTTTCCCTTCCAACTTTGCTGAAATACTGTGGAAAGAGTTCAACACTTCAAAACAAGGCAATAGGAATGTTCAGGATTATTTGTACAATCTAGAGATGAAAGCTACAAATCTAGGAAACATTTCTCAGCAAGATTTGACCAGACAGGCATGGTATGGATTGAATTCCAAGTACCAGAGGCAATTATGATTAGATTGCTTGAATCCAGACACTGTAGATTATTCAATCTTCAAGGATAGGCTTGAGAGTATTGAAAAAGCAAATGAATCCATAGGAATCAAATGGCACATAGATTCTAGACGTCAATTCCATCTGCAAGGATGCAGCAATGATTCTCAGAGTGATTATCTGCATACAGACAGTTCTGATAATTCAGGAAACAATCAATTCACTCTACAGGATAGTGAAAGCAATGATTCAGACCATAGTGACTCTAGTCAGGACACTACACATACAAGCAGTGTAAATGCTAAAGGAAAGGCCAGGCAATTGTATTATCCATCAAGGAACAATGACTAGCATGAAAGCAAGACAGAAAACAATCACAGGACATATGCTACAGGTTTCAAACATCATTCCCAATCGAAATTGGACAAAATGAGAGTGAAAGGACTATGTTTCATTTGTGAACAAGATGACCACTTAGCCAGGAATTGTCCTACTCATAATACAATCAGATTGAACAATGTGTAGGATGATTGTTCATCATCTAGTAATGTCAGTATTGGTTACACTGCTTTAGATAAGTTAGTAGACAACTTGGACAGCAAGAACTACATAGAATTGGAGTCAATTACAGACTATGACACAGATTCTTACATATCTAGCAGCAATATACATGTTTTATTGATTTGGATACTTTGTGAAGGCAATACTAAGGATTCAGTAATGGAACAAGAGAGTTCTACAATGGAACACAAGTTCAGGCATGTGAACAACACATTTGAAAGGGTGAATTCAATATATTCGAGACCCTATGAGACTACAGGACTAAGGAATTGCATAGCAAACGTTCAGAACTGTATGAAACAGCACCAGATAGCTACATTGAGGCACAGACAATTGTATAGTACATACAATGACATTTTACACTCAAAAGCACAGGTATACAGTGTAGAAAGGATTCTACAAGACTACAGATATGTATGACACATAGAAAGGACTAGGAAACACACATACAACTATTGTTTCAAGGAATCTAAGACACTACAGACACAGGGCAACACATATATGAACACTTCAGAGACACTACTACCAATTCTTAGAGCCACAAATCAAAACAACACTCTTAAGAAATATAGGCTGTTCACAGACAACAGGAATGTGTACTAGGACATTAGGAAAGGACCTGAGAATGTTAGAAGATCAGAATATAACCAGCCAGATAGTATTATGGTTTACAACACAATACAAATAGTAAACTGTGCAAGCAGGACAATCTATCAAGCATTACTAGACTATAAAACTATGACTACTCTTGGATACTGAGAAATATTTCAATCTAAACGATTTACACAGGTATTCTATTAAGTTAGAAGGCTACATCACACATTGGAAGACAGAAATCAGTACATTGAGTAAGGCAAAGTACATATACATTAAGAATAAGATGATACCACTTCAGAATAAGCATCAGGCATGGAGATACATCAACAGTGATAGAAAGACACAGACATACACACACACAGTCAATTCTATTCAGTACAGGAAGAGATACAGGATTAGTATCGAGTACTACAAAGGAACTACATCAGTTGACATCAGAACAGACATTTCCATCTTCAGGATTGAAGAAACAGTCTATAATGAGCACGATTGAAGGAATTCACATAGAACAATGTTCTATAAGGTACAATTGGATGTTACACTACAAAACTATTCAGTTCATGACAAAGAATTGTTCAGAAACGTCAGAACCAGCTTAGAATGCAAGGATATATTGTACAGAACACAGTTTCAGGAGAACATAAGGTATTACATTGTGAAATACACCTTCAGACAGCCAGGATTCATTAGAATAGACTCAGGACACTCTATCAGACATATTATAGACATTGTAGGCACTCAAATGGATACACTAGCACACATATACTCAGGATACATAGTAAGGATCATGATATTCAAGCTACAGGATGACAATTACAACCTACAGGATGTAAAACTGTTACAATCTATGTACTACAATAATAGTAAGACACTACTGAGATCAGACAACAATACACTTTGTATGGAACAAAGTACAGAAGTTTAGAGGGCAACTTCAAGCTAGAGAACAGGTTCAGAACCCAGACAATCTACTCAATCTGCTCAATCTGCTCAAACAGATTATTACACTGCTTCAAGGGAAAGCAAAGGCAATATGCATACAGCCAGCAAATATTAGAGCAATAGTGGATTAGGAATAATTGAACAGACTATTCAAGTATTCAAGCATAATACTTTAATACTACAGAAGGAAATAGAGCATTAGGAAGCTCTAGGACATCTATTGAATGATGATACAGTTCAATCTACTCTAGGAATGAGTAGTTACAATCGGTTCAAAGTACAAAAACATGTAGAAGACCTCTCCAGACACTCTAGAAAGGTTTCAGAACAGTACCAAACGTTTTACACCAAAAATGAAGTCATATTTTGATGAGAGGGCAAGAGGCACACACATTGTATTACATACACACTCTTTGAGCATACAACCTACATGTTTGAGCATACATTTTTCTTACTTGAGATACTACAAAACGATTTTGTGAAGGACTTTGCAGGACCAGACAGTATCAGTACTACAGGACACAGGACACACAATAGGTACATAAGGAAAGAATACATTGGAACAAGGACAAGGACACAGAAAGACAGGAAGTCAATGCTAGAACACATTGATCCACACATGGATTTGCCAAATGAACAAGGAATTGGCAGCATATACTTAGGACTTTAGGCAGTGCTACTACACATACAGACAGGACATTTCATTAAGACATACATGGAACAATGTAGCATACAGACAGTTACAGCATTCAGGAAAGTAGAGAATGCTACTTAGACACAGTGTGATAGAACATTACACTATGAGACAGCAAAAGTATACTTGGACAATTCAGGAATCGAATCAATCGACTTACAAAGACACAAACAAGTTGAGACACAAGGAAACAGTATAAGAATACAGCAGGACATTCATCATGCACAGAGATACTACACATATACTCACATATCTAGTGATATTAGGCTCATACCTTACAATCTCATTAATTTCAAGACAATATTTTCATTCAAGGACAGATATTACACTCTATGTTACACTCTACAATTAGTATTCAGACATTAGGCTCAACAGGATATTCAGTTTTGTATCACAGTTTGTTATTGTATGCAAAAGAGTATACATTTGAAGATATTCTACTAATACAAGTACAAGGCACTACATTTGCAGGAACTAGTCTATTGGAAAAATCAAGGACATAGCAGAGGAATTTTGGAATACATCTCTACTATCCATCATTGCATTACTATTCTACAGGAACAAGAATTTGCACAAGGACAGTTAGAAGCCACAACACTAATCCATTCTATTGAGGAAGAAGGCTATAGCTTTGTTGATCAGGGATTTACCTCTGTGCTTCCCAAAGACACAGGAGAAGAGAATATTTGCAATTACCATGCTGCCAGAATTTCCACTTCTGTACATATTGATCTACACTGTGTGTCTCAGAATACTCAAGAGCCAAAACACCATATCTCCCCAGGAACTCTACCGATTCCCTCCAAAAAGTGTCATATTGATAGCAACAATCAAGAGGCAACTTTCCTACTAATTGACTATACAGTAATATGGACTATGTTTAATTCTATTAACGTTTTATCTAGTTTCACATAGTTTGGAACCATGCTACCCACTGTCTAGAACACCACCACTGTCTCAATACACACTGGATTGACTTTGGATCAGTTCAGAGAGGCAGTACTACATTGCAAGGATGTTTCCCATACGTATGGGCAAGGTATTTTATTATTTACTTGTTACTAACTGTTACTTTTAAGTAAGTTTTCTGCCTTTCTACTAATTTTTAGCATTTAGGACTAAATGCTAGAGGGCAAGTGTAAGGATTTGATTTACTGGTTTGTATTTTACTATTACTACATTGCTGATTGTGTCAGATCATTGTACAGTAGGACCCACAAGCACATATATTCTCATTGTAGTTAGTTACACTTCCTCCTCATGTATCTACACGTGTATACCCTTATAAAGGACAGTATCAACTGCTGGGTAAAGGGGATTCTTTTCCCCTGACCCCTCACTCAAGTACTAGGTTATTCTAGTCAGTAGTTGAGTGAACTAAGGGCAATTAGAATTCTCTTGTGAGGAACAGTGAGTTTCCTTACAATATTCTCATTGTAGTTAGTTACACTTTCTCCTCATGTATCTACACATGTACTACCTTATAAAAGACAGTATTAATTGCTAGGTAAAGGGGATTCTTTTCCCCTGACCCCTTGCTTGAGTACTAGGTTATCCTAGTCAGTAGTTGAGTAAACTAAGGGCAATTAGAATTCTCTTGTGAGGAACAGTGAGTTTCCTTACAGCAAGTGTCCATCTATACTCATAGTTCACAATCTTTTACAAATAGAAATTCATTACTTTTCCCTTGATAAAACCTAGCATTATCCCTACTAGCTCTTAGGGAAATGATGAAGTCCTGATTGTTTCATGTACTAATTGACTTCAATAACAAACTTTGTATACTTCTGCAAGTCTGGTTCACCTGAGTATACTGTAGGAGCTATTGGTTCTGTACTGTACATCTGTATCTTCAATTTGAGGAGTTCTTTGTTCTGTTTCTTCCTCAAGTGTTTCTTACACTTCTTAGTAGCTTCAGTATCACTCAAATCAATGTCTGACAGTTTGAATAAAGCATTACTTTGATTGTAGTCATTAGATGAAGAGGAATCTGAATTATTACTGTCTGGGTCTGATCCTGGGTCAAAATTTCCCTTTCTCTGTATTCTAGAGCTCTGTATTACTCTGTATACATAGCTATTCTTTGCTAGGCTCTCTGAAGGTCTTACTGATGCAAATATGCCTTTCTGAACATTATTCAGTACTTTACTATGCTTGTGTCCATTGTTTGTTCTTGAACTACAGTTGGAGCTATTCTTGTACTTACTATACTTAATATGTAGCTTTGAACTGTGTAGTTTGCTACACTCTGAATCAATATTTGTAAGGAAACTCACTGTTCCTCACAAGAGAATTCTAATCGCCCTTAGTTTACTCAACTACTGACTAGGATAACCTAGTACTCAAGCAAGGGGTCAGGGGAAAAGAATTCCCTTTACCCAGCAGTCAATACTGTCTTTTATAGGGGTATACACATGTAGATACATGAGGAGGAAGTGTAACTAACTATAATGAGAATATATGTGCTTGTGGGTCCCACTGTACAATGATCTGACACAATCAGTAATGTAGTAATAATAAAATACAAACCAGTAAATCAAATCCTTACACTTGCTCTCTAGCATTTAGGACTAAATGCTAAAAATCAGTAGAAAAGGTAGAAAACTGTAAGGAAACTCACTGTTCCTTACAAGAGAATTCTAATCGCCCTTAGTTCACTCAACTACTGACTGGGATAACCTAGTACTCGAGTGAGGGGTCAGGGGAAAAGAATCCCCTTTACCTAGTGGTCGATACTGTCTTTTATAGGGGTATACACGTGTAGATACATGAGGAGGAAGTGTAACTAACTACAATGAGAATATATGTGCTTGTGGGTCCCACTGTGCAATGATCTGACGCGATCAGCAATGTAGTGATAATAAAATACGAACCAGTAAATCAAATCCTTACAAAAACTTACTTAAAGTAACAATTAGTAACAAGTAAATAAAGAAATACTTTGCCCATGCATATGGGAAACATCCTTGTAATGTAGTACTGCCTCTCTGAAGTGATCCAAAGTCAATCCAATGAGTATTGAGACAGTGGTGGCATTCTGGACAGTGAGTAGCATGGTTCTGAACCATGTGAAACTAGATAAAACGTCAATGGAATTAATTGTGGTCATTATTACTGTATAGTCAATTAGTAGAAAAGTTTCCTCTTGATTGTCACTATCAATACAACACTTTTTGAAGAGAATCAGTAGAGTTCCTGGGGAGATATGGTGTTTTGGCTCTTGAGTATTCTGAGACACACAGTGTAGATCGATATGTACAGAAATGGAAGTTCCGGCAGTGTGGTAATTGCAAATATTCTCTTCTCCTGCGTCTTCAGGAAGCACAGAGGTAAATCCCTGATCAACAAAGCTATAGCCTTCTTCCTCAATAGAATGGATTAGTGTTGTGGCTTCTAGCTGACCTTGTGTGTTTCTCTGCTCCTGTAGAATAGTCATGCAATAATAGATAGCAGAGATGTATTCCAAAATTCCTCTGCTATGTCCTCGATTTTTCCAATAGACTAGTTCCTGCAAATGTAATGCCTTGTGCTCATATTGATAGAATGTCTCCAAATGTGTACTCTTTTGCTTGCAATAACCAACTGTGATGCAAAACTGGATATCCTGTTGAGCCCAATGTCCAAATACTAATTGCAGAGTGTAATGTAGAGTGTAAGATCTGTCCTTGAATGAGAATATTGTCTCAAACTCAATGAGATCATAATGTATGAGCCTAATATCACTAGATATGTGTGTATATGTGTGGTATCTCTGTGTGTAATGAATGTCCTGCTGTGTTCTCATACTGTTTCCTTGTGTCTCAACTCGTTCGTGTCTTTGTAAGTCAATTGATTCAATTCCTGAATTGTCTGAGTATACTTTTGCTGTCTCATGGTGCAAGGTTCTATCACAAAATGTCCAAGTAGTGTTCTCTACTTTCCTGAGTACTGTAGCTGTCTGTATGCTGCATTGTTCCATGTATGTCTCAATGAAAAGTCCTGTCTGTATGCACAGTAGTGCTGCCTGAAGTCCTGAGTATATGCTGCCAATTCCTTGTTCATTTGGCAAATCCATGTGTGGATTGATACGTTCTAGCATTGACTTCCTGTCTTTCTGTGTCCTTGTCCTTGTTCTGATGTATTCTTTCCTTGTGTACCTATCATGTGTCCTGTTTCCTGTAGTACTGATACTGTCTAGTCCTGTGAAGCCCTTCACAAAATCGTTTTGTAGCAATCCA
>NW_006760395.1:1447961-1452223 GCF_000271605.1 Fomitiporia mediterranea MF3/22 | reverse complement strand
GAGAATATATGTGCTTGTGGGTCCTACTGTGTGATGATCTGACACAATCAGTAATGTAGTGATAATAAAATACAAACCAGTAAATCAAATCCTTACAAAAACTTACTTAAAGTAACAATTAGTAACAAGTAAATAAAGAAATACCTTGCCCATACATATGGGAAACATCCTTGTAATGTAGTACTGCCTCTCTGAACTGATCCAAAGTCGATCCAGTGAGTATTGAGACAGTGGTAGTGTTCTGGACAGTAGGTAGCATAGTTCCAAACCATGTGAAGCTAGATAAAACGTCAATAGAATTAAACGTGGTCATTATTACTGTATAGTCAATTGGTAGGAAAGTTGCCTCTTGATTGTTACTATTGATACAACACTTTTCAAAGAGAATTGGTGGAGTTCCTGGGGAGATATAGTGTTTTGGCTCTTGGGTACTCTGAGACACACAGTATAGATCAATATGTATGGAAGTGGAAATTCTAGCAGCATGGTAATTGCAAATATTCTCTTCTCCTACATCTTTAGAAAGTGTGGAGGTAAATCCCTGATTGACAAAGCTATAGCCTTCTTCCTCAATAGAATGGATTAGTGTTGTGGCTTCTAGCTGACCTTGCACAAATTCTTGTTCCTGTAGAATAGTCATACAATAACAGATAGTAGAGATGTATTCTAAAATTCCTCTACTATGTCCTTGATTTTTCCAATAGACTAGTTCCTGCAAATGTAGTGCCTTGTGCTTGTATTAGTAGAATGTCTCCAAATGTGTACTCTTTTGCTTGTAATAACAAACTGTGATGCAAAACTGAATATCCTGTTGAGCCCAATGTCCAAATACTAATTACAGAGTACAACCTAGAGTGTAATATTTGTCCTTGAATGAGAATATTGTCTCAAACTCAATGAGATTGTAAGGTATGAGCCTAATATTACTAGATATGTGTGTATATGCATGGTATCTCTGTGTGCAATGAATGTCCTACTGTATTCTCATACTGTTTCCTTGTGTCTTAACTTGTTTGTGTCTTTGTAAGTTGACTGATTCAATTCCTGAATTGTCCAAGTATACTTTTGCTGTCTCATAGTGTGATGTTCTATCACAAAATGTCCAAGTAGTGTTCTCTACTTTCCTGAGTGCTGTAGCTGTCTGTATACTGTGTTGTTCTATGTATGTCTTAATGAAAAGTCCTGTCTGTATGTACAGTAGTACTGCCTGAAGTCCTGAGTGTATGCTGCCAATTCTCTGTCCATTTGGCAAATCCATGTGTGGATCAATGTGTTCTAGCATTGACTTCCTGTCTTTCTGTGTACTTGTCCTTGTTCTGATGTATTCTTTCCTTATGTACCTATTGTGTGTCCTGTTTCCTATAGTACTAATACTGTCTAGTACTGTGAAGTCCTTTGCAAAATCGTTTTTTAGCAATCCATGTAAGAGAAATGTATGTTCAAACATGATTGTATGCTCAAAGAGTGTGTATGTAATGTAATGCATGTGCCTCTTGCCCTCTTGTTGAAATATGACTTTATTTTCAGTGTAAAACGTCTGGTACTGTCCTAGAACATATCTATAGTGTCTGGAGAGGTTCTCTGCATGATTTTGTACTTCAAACTGATTGTAGCTACTCATTCCTAGAGTAGATTGAACTGTATCATTGTTCAATAGATGTCCTAGAGTGTCCTGATGCTCTATTTCCTTCTATAGCATTAAAGTATTATGCCTGAATGCTTGAATAGTCTGATTGATCATTGCTAATTCATTATTACTCTAATATTTGCTGGCTGTATGTGTATTGCCTTCACTTTTCCTTGAAGCAGTGTGATAATCTGTTTGAGCAGATTGAGCAGATTGAGTAGATTGTCTGGGTTCTGAACCTGTTCTCTAGCTTGAAGTCACCCTCTAAACTTCTGTACTTTGTTCCATACAATGTGTGATTTTTCCTGATCTCAGTAGTGTCTTACTATCCTTGTGTTACATAGATTGTAACTGTTTTACATCCTGTAGATTGTAATTGTCATCCTGTAGCTTGAATAACACAATTCTTACTATGTATCCTGAGTATATGTGTGCTAGCACATCTGTTTGAGTGCCTGTAATGCTCATAATATGTCTGATAGAGTGTCCTGAGTCTATTCTGATGAATCCTGACTGTCTGAAGGTGTATTTCACTAGTTTGTACCTTATGTTCTCCTGAAACTGTGTTCTGTACAATATATCCTTGTAGTCTGAGCTGGTTCTGACGTTTCTGAACAATTCTTTGTTATGAATTGAATAGTTTTGTAGTGTAACATCCAATTGTACCTTATAAAACATTGTTCTATACAAATCACTTTGATTGTGCTCATTACTGACTGTTTCTTCAATCCTGAAGATGGAAATGTGTGTTCTGATATTGTAGAATCAATATGCCTGAATGTCTGAACATTCTACTGGTCCTGAAATTGTCTGAAGCAGTTCTTTGCTTTTGAATACCTTCCTGTACTGAATAGAATCAACTGTGTATGTGTATGTCTGTGTCTTTCTATTACTGTCAATGTATCTCCATGTCTGATACTTATTCTGGAGCAGTATCATCTTATCCTCAATGTATATACACTTTGCCTTGCTCAATGTGCTGATGTCTGTCTTCCAATGTATAATGTAGCCTTCTAACTTAATAGAATACCTGTGTGAATCGTTTGGATTGAAATATTTCTCAGTATCCAAGAGTAGTCATAGTTTATAGTCTAGTAATGCTTGATAGATTGTCCTACTTGTGCAGTTTACTATTTGCATTGCCTTGTAAACCATAATACTATCTGGCTGGTTATATTCCAATCTTCTAACATTCTCAGGTCCTTTCCTGATGTCCTGGTATGCATTCCTGTTGTCTGTGAACATCCTGTATTTCTTAAGAGTGTTGTTTCAATTTGTGGCTCTAAGAATTGGTAATAGTAGCTCTGAAGTGTTCATGTATGTGTTGCCTTGTGTCTGTAGTGTCTTAGAATCCTTGAAACAATAGTTGTATGCATGTTTCCTAGTCCTTTCCATGTACAATGTGTATCCATAGTCTTGTAGAATCCTTTCTACACTGTATGCCTGTGCTTTTGAGTGTAAAATGTCATTGTATGCTTCATACAATTGTCTGTGCCTTAATGTACCTGTCTGGTGCCATTTCATACAGTTCTGCTTGTTTGCTGTACTATTCCTTAGTCCTGTAGTCTCATAGGGTCTTGAATATACTGAATTCACCCTTTCAAATGTATTGTTCACATGCCTGAACTTGTGTTCCATTACAGAACTCTCTTGTTCTGTTACTGAATCCTTAGTATTGCCTTTACAAAGTATCCAAATCAATAAAACATGTATATCACTGCTAGATATGTAAGAATCTGTGTCATAGTCTGTAATTGACTCCAATTCTATATAGTTCTTGCTGTCCAAGTTGTCTGCTAACTTATCTAAAGTAGTGTAACTGATACTGACATTACTAGATGATGAACTATCATCCTGTGTGTTGTTCAATCTGATTGTATTGCGAGTAGGACAATTCCTGGCTAAGTGGTCATCTTGTTCACAAATGAAACATAGTCCTTTTACTCTCATTTCGTCCAATTTCGATTGGGAATGACGTTTGAAACCTGTAGTGTATGTTCTCTGATGGTTTCCTGTCTTGCTTTCATGCTGGTCATTGTTCCTCAATGGATAATACAATTGCCTGGCCTTTCCTTTGGTGTTTGCACTGCTTGTATGTGTAGTATCCTGACTAGAGTCACTGTGATCTGAATCATTGCTTTCACTATCCTGTAGAGTGAATTGATTGTTTCCTGAATTATCAGAACTGTCTGTATGCAAATAATCATTCTGAGAATCATTGCTGTGTCTTTGCATATCAAAATGTTGTCTGGAATCTATGTGCCATTTGATTCCTATGGATTCATTTGCTTTCTTAATGCTTTCAAGCCTATCCTTGAAGATTGAATAATCTACAGTGTCTGGATTTAAGCAATCTAATTGTAATTGCCTCTGGTACTTGGAATTCAATCCATACCATGCCTGTCTGGTCAAATCTTGCTGAGAAATGTTTCCTAGATTCATTGCTTTCATTTCTAGATCATACAAATATTCCTGAATATTCCTATTACCTTGTTTTGAAGTATTGAACTCTTTCTACAGTATTTCAGCAAAGTTGGAAGGGAAACAAAAGTCCATTAGTCCTCTAAAGAACTGAGCAAGTGTCCATCTATACTTATGGTTCACAATCTTTTGCAAATAGAAATTCATTGCTTTT
>NW_006760395.1:1441848-1447374 GCF_000271605.1 Fomitiporia mediterranea MF3/22 | reverse complement strand
CTGTACTGTGCATCTGTATCTTCAATTTGAGGAGTTCTTTGTTCTGTTTCTTCCTCAAGTGTTTCTTGCACTTCTTAGTAGGCTCTGTATCACTTGAATCAATGTCTGACAGTTTGAATAAAGCATTACTTCAATTATTGTCATTGGATGAAGAGGAATCCGAATTATTGCTGTCTAGGTCTGATCCTAGGTCGAAATTTCCCTTTCTCTGTATCCTAGAGCTCTGAATTGCTCTGTATACATAGCTATTCTTTGCTAGGCTCTCTGAAGGTCTTACTGATGTAAATCTACCTTTCTGAACATTATTCAGTGCTTTGCTAGGCCTGTGTCCATTGTTTGTTCTTGAACTACTGCTCAAGCTATTCTTATGCTTGCTGTGCTTAATATGTAGCTTTGAACTGTATAGTTTGCTGCACTCTGAATCAATATTGTTCTCACTAATACCACTAGTGTTTGCCTTGCCTGGGACTACTTTCAATTGCAAAGTATTACTATAGGATTGTTTGTTCCTTTTATTTTTGCAAGGGATACTCTAATGTCCTGAAAAACTCAGTATTTCTATTTGAGACCACATATATCCAGGTATTTCACTTTCTCTCTTATTCCTGGACCTAGCTAGAGTGTTGTATCCATTGTAGTACTCCTGTACATTGCTCCTGTGCAATGTGTAGTCAATATCTACTATGTATGAGGTTAAACACTCGATTTTGTGAGTGTATGCTTGATTTTCACCCTCTGGATCAAGTACTGATCCTTGTAGTTCCAATATGCATTCACTTTTGCTATCCTCAAAGTACTGTTCTGTTGATGCAATGTCTGTTTCGCTTGGATAGTCTGAATTGATTTCACAATTGTATTGAATGCCTGGCAGTTCTGGTTTTTGTTCTATTCCTTGTGCTTTATGTTTTCCTTTTGCTTTACACTTTCCTTTTGCTTTCTGTGAATGCAATTGTTTGTCTGGACTCTTGAGTGTTTCTTCTACACTCTTAGATCAATAGTTCTGATCTCTATTGTCTGTAGGTACTGTAGCATGTCTGGCTTTTGTTCTGTAGCCTGCCTGAAGCGTTTCACACTTTTCTGTTACTATACTATTGAGTCTGCTCTTGTTTGATGAAGGAGTTGCTTTCTCCTCTTCCTGATACATTCTATCGAACTTGTACATTCTCTTATTCAAATCATCAATGTCTATCGAACTGTAGAATGGGCTGACATGTCCTATGTCTATCTCAATTGCTCTGGCTCTTGTAATGTGTCTGAAGGTCTTACTTGCCTTCTGGAAATCTTGTTCCTCATTGATTCTCTATAGTTTCAATGTCTGGCTCTCCTGGCCTTGTCTGTTACTCTTGTCCTTCAAGTCCTGGCTGCTTTCTTCACTGCCTAAAAGGGTCTTAGGTGTCTCATTACCCTCTACATTACTGTTGTTAATGTGTTTCTGTTCTGAAGTAAGTGTGCTCACTGGATACTTATCCACACTCTCACTGATACTGACTATATACACAATGTAACTCTTGTACTAGCTTGCAAATTCCTTGATGCTTGCTGTTAGCTCTCTATATCAACTTGGTGAATCCTCAAACCAAATCACCTGTCCTCTATTGAGTAAATCCTCAAACTTGGTAGCCTGAAATTAATTGAGTGAATCCTCAAGCTTAATCACCTGTACTTGGTGAGTTGAATCCTCAAACCTGACCTTCTGTACTCAATTGGATGAATCCTTGAATCCAATTGTCTGTTCATCCTGAACTTGACTGTCTGAATTCTCAAGAACAATTGTCTGAGTGTTTCTGCTCTCTGTACCTTTGTTTGCTATTTCTTTAAGCCTAGTAGTGTCAGTACTTGCTAGTGTCTGCTCTACAGTGTGTGTTTGTTTAACTATATGTACTAGTACAGTTACATGCCTTAGTTCTACATTATTGGTATGTACTAGTTCATTAGGGTGCCTCCAGCCTTGTGTAGACAAGGACTTATCACCTGGAATAAGTTTATTGGGTTGCCTCCAGCCTATAAGGGACAAGGACTTACTTTCTAGCATGTTAGTATTGATATCTGGACTTGGGTACCCTCTGGGAATCGTCAGTCAAGGCTTGGCAGCCACATTGTAACCAATATTCAATGGATAATCTTGTTGTCCATTGTCTGTAAACTCAATACACACCTGTTTGTTCCTTTTTGCCTTCACAGATGCCTAGTACTCAACCCATCTGATTGATGCAAACCTCCAGTGTATCCAGTGCTGGTCCATATCAATATGTGTTAATGTGTTCCAGAAGCGTTCTACAGCATTCTGAAGCATTGTGAACCTACTAGGGGCCAATCCAGTAAGTAGTCTCTGTTTCTACTCAAAAATCATAACTTTACTCACTAAAAATTCCTGATGGGTACTAGACAACAAGGGAGACCTAGGGTTGATCAGACCCTTTGGTTCCTCAGCATCCAGCAAGAGGTTTCAGTATTAGGTGGGTACAGTCAAAAATATGTAAGGAAACTCACTGTTCCTCACAAGAGAATTCTAATTGCCCTTAGTTCACTTAACTACTGACTGGGATAACCTAGTACTCGAGTGAGGGGTCAGGGGAAAAGAATTCCCTTTACCCAGCAGTCAATACTGTCTTTTATAGGGGTATACACGTGTAGATACATGAGGAGGAAGTGTAACTAACTACAATGAGAATATATGTGCTTGTGGGTCCTACTGTGCAATGATCTGACACAATCAGTAATGTAGTAATAATAAAATACAAACCAGTAAATCAAATCCTTACAATATTGTTCTCACTAATACCACTAGTGTATACCTTGCCTGGGACTGCTTTCAATTGCAAAGTATTGCTATGGGATTGTTTGTTCCTTTTATTTTTGTGAGGGATACTCTGATGTCCTGAAAAACTCAATGTTTCCATTTGAGACTGTATATATCCAAGTATTTCACTTTCTCTCTTATTCCTAGACCTGGCTAGGGTGTTGTATCCATTGTAGTACTCCTGTACATTGCTCCTGTACAATGTGTAGTCAATATCTGCTATGTATAAGGTTAAACACTCAATTTTGTGAGTGTATGCTTGATTTTCACTCTCTAGATTAAGTACTGATCCTTGTAGTTCTAACATGTGTTCACTTTTGCTATCCTCAAAGTACTGTTCTGTAAATGCAATGTCTGTTTTGCTTGGATAGTCTGAATCAATTTCACAATTGTATTGAATGTCTGACAGTTCCAGTTTTCATTCTGTTCCTTATGCTTTGCATTTTCCTTTCACTTTCTGTGAATACAATTGTTTGTCTAGACTCTTGAGTGTTTCTTCTACACTCTTGTATTGATAGTTCTGATCTCTACTGTCTGTTAGTACTATAGTATGTCTGGCTTTCGTTCTGTAGCCTGCCTGAAGCGTTTCACACTTTTCTGTTACTATACTATTAAGTCTGCTCTTGTTTGATGAAGGAGTTGCTTTCTCCTCTTCCTAATACATTCTATCAAACTTGTACATTCTCTTATTCAAATCTTCAATGTCTATTGAACTGTGGAATGGGCTGACATGTTCTATGTCTATCTTAATTGCTCTAGCTCTTACAATGTGTCTGAAGGTCTTACTTGCCTTCTGGAAATCTTGTTCCTTATTGATTCTCTGTAGTTTTGATGCCTAGCTCTCCTAGCCTTTGTTACTCTTGTTCTTTGAGTCCTGGCTACATTCTTTACTGTCTAAAAGGGTCTTAAGTGTCTCATTGCCCTCTACATTACTGTTGTCAATGTGTTTCCATTCTGAAGTAAGTGTGCTCACTAGATACTTATCCACACTCTTACTGATACTAACTATATACACTCTATAACTCTTGTACTAGCTTGCAAATTCCTTAATGCTCACTGTTAGCTCTCTATATCAACTTGGTGAATCCTCAAACCAAATCACCTGTCCTCTATTGAGTGAATCCTCAAACTCAGTAGCCTTAAATTGATAGAGCAAATCCTCAAGCTTAATTGCCTGTACTTAGTGAGTTGAATCCTCAAACTCAACCTTCTGTACTCAATTGGACAAATCCTTGAATCCAATCACCTGTTCATCCTGAACTCAACTGTCTGAATCCTTAAGAACAATTGTCTAAGTGTTTCTACTCTCTGTACCTTTGTTTACTATTTCTTTAAGCCTAGTAAAGTTAATACTCACTAGTGTTTACTCTACAGTGTGCATTTGTCTAACTATATGTGCTGGTACAGTTACATACCTTAGTTCTATGTTATTAGTATGTAGTAGTTCATTAGGGTGCCTCTAGTCTTGTGTAGACAAGGACTTATCACCTAGTATAGGTTCATTAGGTTGCCTCTAACCTATAAGGGACAAGGACTTACATCCTAGCATGTTAGTGTTAATATCTGGACTTGGGTACCCTCTAGGAATTGTCAGTCAAGGCTTGGCAGCCACATTGTAATCAATACCCAATGGATAATCTTGTTGTCCATTATCTGTAAACTCAATGTGCACCTGTTTGTTCCTTTTTGCCTTTACAGATGCCTAGTCCTTGACCCATCTAATCAATACAAACCTCTAGCATATCCAGTACTGGTCCATATTAATATGTGCTAATGTGTTCCAGAAGCATTCTGCAGTGTTCCAAAGCATTGTGAACCTACTAGGGGCCAATCCAGTAAGTAGTCTCTGTTTCTACTCAAAAATCATAACATTACTCACTAAAAATTCCTGAGGGGTACTAGACAATGAGGGAGACCTAGGGTTGATCAGACCCTTCAGTTCCTCAGTGTCTAGTAAGGGGTTTCAATGCTAGGTGGGTACAGTCAAAAATATGTAAGGAAACTCACTATTCCTCACAAGAGAATTCTAATCACTCTTAGTTCACTCAACTACTAACTAGGATAATCTAGTACTTGAGTGAGGGGTTAGGGGAAAAGAATCCCCTTTACCCAGCAATCAATACTGTCTTTTATAGAGTAGTACATGTGTAGATACATGAGGAGGAAGTGTAACTAACTATAATGAGAATATATGTGCTTGTGGGTCCTACTGTATAATAATCTGACACAATCAGTAATGTAGTAATAATAAAATACAAACCAGTAAATCAAATCCTTACAAAAGGCTTATAAGTATTCTTGTCCTTACTTTATCCTAATGTTATTGTATCCACTTTTAAGGTCAAGAGTTGTAAACCATTGCCTACAAAGAATACTAGTGATACAATTTTAGAATGACTTTCTCTAATGTATCCTTTCTTTAGGTTTTCTTGTATAAATTCCTCTACTGCTTCTTATTCTACAGGAGTTAGAGGATATACTAGACACATTTTAGGTAATTCTGCTCCTTCCTTTAATTTAATATCCATGTCCCATCTGGAATGCTTTGGTAATCTATCTGCTTTATCTTTATCAAACCTGTCTAAGTAATCCTATAATTCCTTTAGTACTAATTCCTTTTTATCTCTTTCTAGGCCTATTCCTGATCTGTTTAGTGCCTCTGCCTTTTCTTGTGAAGCTTTCTGTACTATACTAGAGACTTTGTTTAACTGTTTTCTAAGCTTCTG
>NW_006760395.1:1426697-1437727 GCF_000271605.1 Fomitiporia mediterranea MF3/22 | reverse complement strand
GCCTTATCTTTGTACTTCTGTATTCAATCATAAAACTTACAACCAAAGTTCTAAATTGTCTCATGTATTCCTCATGTTGTCCTTATATAGTCCTCATGTTTATGACTTCATTACTTTCTCATCTATATAGGTAAAGTGTATAAAGGAGACTACTTTCCTATAGTCTCTCCTTAGAGCTCTCAGTTCCCTTTCCTTCACTAGTACTAGTCCTCCTTAAGTATAGAGCTTTAGAGTATTGGCTCTGGCTCTTTACTAGCTTTAATGGTCCTTTGTCTTTGTACAAAGCATTCCTAGCTAACTATGTAGTTTCTCCCTAAGTAAGTATAATATTTTCCTTTTATCTCTTCAGGTTTTCTCCTAGTCTTTTCCTTTATACTTCTTACTCTAAACACTATACTCTTTCCAGATCCCCTCTCTATACAAGCATTCTAAATGACTTGTCTTTAGTTGAGGTTATTAAGTAATACTGTACTAGAGTATGTGTTTAACCTTAGAGAGATAAAGACCTTGTCCTCAGGTTTTGTTACCTTTTCCTAACTGACTTAGTACCTACTCCTTCCTGTCCCCTCTCTCTACTAATAGATTGATCACCCATTAGTAATGATTAGAGGTTAATAATGCTGAGCTGGAGTTCTTACTAAGCAGGACAACAAAGGTAGTCTAGTTGATCTGGCCAATCTCTAAACTTGTAACTAATAGGGTTTTGTATATAAACTACTTGGTTCCAAGTCTTGAGTTAAGCTTTTCCAAACTTAGTTACTGTATTTTACAATTCCTAACAACTAAAGTCTTAAATAAAGTGTTAGTAGTAGTTTACAAACCTAAGGAACACTTAGACCTGTTTTAGGTTCTAAGGTTGTAACCAGTTCTAAACTGTAGTTACCTTTGCTAGATTCATACAGACCTCTTCTCTACCAATCATAAAGCTTAGATAATCCACTAACTCCTACACAAAAGAACACTTTACTTCTTAGAGGAACAGTTTATTATTTTAGAACTACTATAGAACTACTTAGATTAGTTAGTAATAGTACTCAACTGTTTAGATAAAGATCAGAATGTTGTCCAGATACACACTAACATACTCTGAGTTAATCAGATCTGTAAGAATGTGATTCATGAATAACTAGAACATTGTAGGCAAGTTAGTTAGTCTGAAGAACATTATAGTCAGTTTGTACAGTCTACAATTAGTTCAGAATACAGTCTTCTACTTATCTCTGTCTTAGATCCAAATGTTATTATACCTCTATCAAATGTTCAACTTAGTGAAAACCCTGAATGTATGTGTCTTATTAATGAGCTCCTGAATCAGGGGGAGCAAATACTTGTTTTTAACAGTACCCTTATTAAGGCAACAATAATCCTAGACTAGATAGAGCTTTCTATCTTTCTTTTTAACAAAGAAGAAAGGAGAGACTATAGAGGACTTTAAGGGTCAGATCTGACTGTTCTGAAGATTTTCCTAAAGGAACTCATCAAGCACCTCCTACTCATCTCTGTTGAGTAAATAGACCTTACAATCCTTAGGTTAGAAACCCTTAGTCAACTTAATTATATAGTCTTAGAAGTAACATTCAGAAAGCTGGTCAAATTCCTCTTTACTAAAGACTTTAGAGAACTCTTAGACAAAATCTGGTAGGCTGGGTCTATATACATTCTAGAGTAGAGTTGTTTTAAGAGGGTTTCAGACTGGTTCTGTCTCAGACATTCTTTAGATTAACATTATTCTATCTTAACTAGAATATGTGTCCACATATCTATTCTAGTTGAAGAAGAACAACTAGTCACCTTTATTAGAACTGTTAGTAATATTAGAAGTGTCTACATTCACTTAGGACAGTAGTGTAAGATAGTTGTAAGACTTGAGACACTGATTAAATATAAGTGTCTACTCTAACTAGTCAATAGTAGGATTGTAAGCCTTGAGCCATTCAAATCTAATAAAGATGTCTGTCTTTCTAAAATTAGTAACTCTGAACTCAATACTTTCCTCATAATTCTAAATGGTCATCTATAGTTGGACAAACTCAGTAATCTAACTATTCTAGTTCAGAGTTCTGTCTGTATTATATACTAGGATCAGAAGTAGAATGTGTTAAGTAGAAAGGTAGTGTTCCTACACAAAGGCCTTATTAATATACAAACTAGTGTATTTACTGTCTACTAGAGTCATTATTCAGATCTGAGAGGATCCTAAGAAGAGAGTCAAGAGGACAGGGACTTAGAGCTAGTGTCTAGAACATTCTCTAATAAATTGCTACTTGTTCTAAAGAGAATGTACAGCTTGTACAGTCTTGTTGTCTAAGAGAGTAAGTATATACACTAACATTTCCTTATTAACCTCTCTCTTTCAACAAGGACAGACTTATGTTCTCAACTGTAAACTCAGCTGAGACTATCCCTACTTAATACTATAAACAAACTACTGAGTAGTAAACAGGGCTAGGTAGTATTCTAAATGTTCTGAGTTCTTAGAATATAGAAGTAGTAGGTTAGATTGTACAGATTTAAACTCAGATGAAGTGTAAAGAGAAGAATCAAAAGAATCAGAATAAATAAGAGAACTATCTACTTTTGTTTTTAACTTTTTCCTTTTTAATAAATAATTTTCTTAATTTACTTTTTCTACTTTTTCTACCTTTTCTACTTTTCTTACTTTATTTACTTTATTTACTCCTAATCCTACAGTATTTATTGAATCAAAAGTGGCTGTTGAAAAATCTGAGTCATAGCTCTTTAGTACTACATTTACTGTTAGGCCTCTACAAAATCCTAAAGTGTGTAGTTAGAGTCTAGAAGTTCTAAGATGACTTCCAGATTTGTAAAAAAGGCTTCTTACTACAAATCCTACTCATTACTCATTATTACTCTAATGACCTGACAGATATACTGTTACTTCTATAGACAGTCCTTAATTTAGTGCCCTGACTTCCTGTAGGCAAAGTATACTCCTTACGTTCAGGCTTCTCTAATGTCTATTAGAACAGATTGATTGTAAGTTACAGGCAGATTAATCTGAGAACTTGGAACTGTTAGAGTTGAATGTATGTGTAAGTGTTCTACACAGACTTGACACATCTGAGTTGTAGCTTGGTTGAAGGAAATGGTACAAGTCTTCTAATCAGTATAAGTAATTAGTTCTAGTATTATTCTAAGAATCTTATTAACTAATTCTAGGTAGAGAGCTTTTTCAAGTATTCTAATAAGAACATTATCAAACCTGAGTACAAATCCTACCTTCTGAGCCAGGATATTGAACTCCTGAAAGAAGGTATTAGTAGAATGTTTGTCCTGTTACAGAGACACAAGCTTGTTCTGTGTATTATACTTCTTATTCAGATTGATAAAGGAAGTACAGAGCTACTCTATAAATTCTGAATATAACTTATTGTTCTAAAGTCAGATCAGACTTCTAATCCAATAGCCTTCAATCCAGTTCTGAGCCTAGGTGGCTGTGTTGCCTTCCTTCATAAAGGAGAGAACAAATAGGACATAATTAAGATTTAAGGATAGATTAGTTAAAGTAGTAGTTATGTATAGTTTGACTTAGTACTAGAAGTCCTTAAAGTACTGTCTATTAAAGTCTAAGGACAGGCTACATACACTTTCTTTCTAGAACAGGTTGTAACTTCTAGAACAATTAGAATAGGTTATAACTAGACTGTAAGTATGTAGTTAGTAAAAGCCTCTTAAATAAAGGTCTATACATATTAAGCTAGGTCTACTTGTAACTACTAATCTGGTAGAACAGTAGGGGTGGCAGTTGGCTTAGAAGGGTTCATGTTTATACTACAAAGGAATCAACACTAAACTAAAAGGGGTAATGAATAGAAGAAGGGTGGCAAAAGTTTAAAAGGGTTTAGAAAGTTTAAAATTTAAAAATGTAAAAGGGTTAGGACAAAGAAAAGAGATTAACACAACAGTACATACTAATGCCTGAAACATAAGAGAGTTGTAGGGTGGTAATAGGTAGTCTTAATCTGATGTTAGTAACAGTGTAGAGAGGACCTGAAGGCTCAGTAAGGAGACTCAGGCTACAACTATCTTACACAACAGAAATACAGAATACAAGTACTAGAACATAGTTAGAACTTGTAAAACAGACAGAGAGAGTGAGTGAGACAAGAGTAGAGTATATAGAGTGAGCCTAAGAGTATAGGACTACCTAGAGTAGACAAGATTAAGACTATAGGACTAGTCTGATCTTGTACACCTATATATACTAAACTACACAAGAGTACTTAGAGAATAGTGAGCTACTAAGAATAATGAGCTATAAAGAATGAAAGAAAGGAAGGTCAAAGATAAAGGTACAAAGAATGAAGGAATAGACAAAGGGTAAGAGACTATAGAATGAACAAAGAATGAAGGGGTGGTCAAAGGAACAGAATAATAAAGTAAGGAGGGGTAGTAGTAAGAGTCAGCCTACATATAGTCTATAAACAGTACTCTTAAGAGACAGAAGTCCTGAGTTCTAGTACAGAAGGGTGCAGAACCCTCAGAACTGAAGGTGTAAGAGTAGAGAACTGTAACACTTAGCTTATTGTTTAACTGAATATGTACTAGTCTTAGTTAAAACTGATCCAAAGCTTATAGAGTGTCTTCTAGAGTTAATATAGAACAGAGAGAACTTTGTAATAGAGTGTTCTAGATTGTTATATACAAACTTAGCTATAAAAATCCATTCTGTCCAGTCTGACTGTTTATAGTTAACATACAAGCAGAGATACTGTTCTATCTCTTAATTAATACACTCAGTTTAACTATTAGTTTGAGGATAATATACTGTAGAGGGATTCCCTTTAATATAAAGAGCTTTGTAAAGTTCTCTTATAAATTTAGTATTAAATTACAGTCCTCTGTCATATATAATCTTCTTGAGTAATCTATAGAGTCTAAAGACTTGATCCCTGTACAGTCTAACTATTCCTTTAGCTGTAACCTTTGTAGTAGTTGGAAGAGTATGTATTTACTTAGAGAAACAATTCATAATAACACAAATAGTGTTAAATTCCTTAGACTCAGACAATTCACTAATTAAATTAACAGATATTACCTACTAAGGTCTAGCAAGTGTATTATGAGAATGTAATGCCTTTTGTCTTGTAGTGTGTAGGGATTTTGTTCTTTAGTATTTATTACAACTTTAAACATACTTCTTAGTGTTTGTTCTCATCTGTGGCTACTAGAACTCTCTCTGAATCATTTCAAGCATCTTCCTATACTCTAAATGTTCTACAAGCAGGGAATCATGATATTCCTTCAGAACTATTAGTACAAGGTCTAATAGAACATATATCTTTGAATTCCTGTACATATAGTCATCTCTAATAAGTATACTAGCTGAGTACTCCTCTCTTTTATCTAATAATTCCTACTAAGTATTCTAGATCTTTTACAGAATGACTTTACTACCTATATACACTATTCCTCTTAACTAGGAGTCTTTAATAAAGGTAACATCTTTGTTATTATACTCTTCTTTATTAAATTGAGGACTTCTAGACAGTGTATCTGCTTTTACAAGTATTTTTCCAGGTTTATACATTAAAATAAAGTTATAGTCTGTCAGTTCTGTTCTCTAGCAAGCCTATCTGTAGTTTAACTTGTATGGAGCCTTAAAGTATGTCAAATTAGTATAGTCATACTATACTTTAAAGGTTTGCCTTGCTTCTAACAAGTACTAGCACTAGTTCTTAATAGCTTTAATAATAGTAAGCATTTCTTTATTATAAATCTTATAATTTTACTCTATAGGGTTTAGAGATTGAGATCTGAATACTATAGGACACTATACACTATTTTGCTTTTGAGAAAGGACTGCTCCAAGTGTGTAATTAGACAAATTGGCTTCTACTCTAAAGAGATTATACTTATTTAAAATTGTAAGGACAGACTGTAAGCTTAATTGTCTTTTAAACTCTTTCATAGTCTCTCTTTACTCATTTTGCCAAGTAAATAGAACCTTCCTAATTAGTTTAGTGAGTGGACAAGCTATTTTGCTATAGTCCTTAATGAATCTTTAATACTAGTTACAGAAACTAGTAAACTGTTGTAATTTCTTCAAGTTCTTTAGTTCTGACCATTCATTAATAAGCTTTACTTTTTTCAGGTGCATTTGAATCTTATTGTTCCTAATAATATGTCCAAGATACTTAGTAGTAGATCTTTCAAATTCACACTTCTAGAGCTTAAGGAACAAGTGATTCTCTTGTAGAATTGTAAAAACCCTTTAAACTAAGTGTTTATACTCTTTAATATCTTTAGAATAGATGAGAATATTGTCTAGATAGACAATAACTGATCCCTTATTAATTAATTCACTAAAAATATTGTTTACAAAGCCCTAGAATGTAGTAGGAGCATTTGTGAGACTAAAGAACATGACTGTAAGCTTAAACAATCCTAGATTTGTTCTAAAAGCTGCCTTCTACTCATTACCCTCTCTGATTCAAATATTATAGTATCCCTAGTGTATATTAAGCTTTGTAAAGTACTTAGAATCTTTAACCTTATCCAGAAGCTCTTGAATTAAAGGTAGAGGGTACTTGTTCTTAATAGTACCTTTATTAAGCTTTCTGTAATCTTGGATCAGTCTTAAAGATCCATCCTCCTTCTTAATAAAGAAGAAAGGTAATACTATAAGGGACTTTGAATATTGAATCCTTTCTGAAGCTAGATTCTCAGAAATAAAATCCTTGAGCACATCTTGTTCTCTGAGAGCTAGAGGGTACACTTTACAATCTGTAACCTTAAAATCTAGCTTTAGATTAATAGTATAGTCCTAAGATTAATACTCTAGTAATTGCTCAAAGGATTCTTTACTAAATACATTCTTGTATACTTTAAGATAATAAGGGATCATAAAAACCAGGGTATAATTATTATTAGTTCTCCTTAAGTACTCTGAGACATCTGAATACACCTCTAGTTCATTCAAAAACATAGAACAACTGTCTGAACATTTAGTAAAGGACACAATACTTTGTCTCTAATCAATTTCCAGATTATACTTGTTTAACTAATCATATCCTAGAAAGATATTACTTAATACTAATATAGTGACTACTAGACAAATTGTCTCTGTATGTACTTTAACAGAGAGTTCTACTTTAACATAGTCCTTTAGGAGACCTCTATCATTACTTGTACTATTAGTATTAAAGACTGAGAAGGGATTCTTAAAAGGATATATTGTTAACTTGTTGTTCTTAACAAAACCTGTATCTATGTATAATCTAGTACACTCTGAATCAATTAGAGTATGTGTATTAATGACTCTATAATCTGTTTTAATTGTTAAGAAATATCCAGTTACCTTCTAGTGCTAGAGTAAATGTACAAAGCTTCCCTAGGAGAAACTAAGCCTACAAGTCTATAAGGGATGTTTAAAACTGTTCCTACACCTTCTACCTCTTTACAGACTTTAGAATTAATAGGTTTATTGAAGAAATAAAAGTCTTTACTGTTTAGAGTGTTATAGTACAAACAATAATTGTTTATATTTGATTCAGATGTCTAGTATTAATTATTTACATAACAATAACTTTGTTCTAACTCTTCCTTAAATAATACAGTGTTTATACTTAAGGATTGACAAAAGACTCCTCTTTCTTAATCTGTTCCTTGTCTGATTCTTTATTTATAAAGTCCCCTTCCTTTAATTCCTGTATTGCCTCTACAAAAGCAAACCTTTCCTTAGGTCCTATAACTCTAAGAATCATTCTAACTCTTTAATACTAAGAAGGACAAACTCTGACAAAGTGACTAATCTCTCTACAAATGTAACAAGCTCAATTTTTCTTAGTATTGTTAATTGAGATGTTTATTGGTTCTCTAGCTCCTAAGAATGTTTTTCTATTAGGAGTCAACCTGAAAGGATGTAAGGTTGGTTAAGAATTTGTCTGTGTATTTGAAGCTTTAAAATACATAGTAGGATTGGATTAAGGAGAGTTGTAAGCCTTGTTAGGAAGATTAAAGTGTAGACAATTGTCAGATTGACTACTAGAGAGTCCCCTGTATGTAAGAGTCTCTCTAAGTTAAGTTTAATTGTTGTTAATCTGAATTGTATACTTTTTCCATTCATTATAAGTACTTAGGACTAGTAATAAACACATTAACTAACAAAGTACTTTAGGATTAAGAGTATACTAAAGTAAATTAATTAACATAGAGTCATATACTTTACTACTCAGTCTAGCTTCAGTTTTAAGAATCTCAAACTGTTGGAAAAAGACATTTACAGAGCAATTTCCTTACTTGAGTTGTCTGAGCTTCTAGATAGTAGTTTCTTTCTTACTAGGGTCATTAAATGATTGTCCTAATTATTCTATAAACTCTTAGAACAATTGTGTGTAAAGAATTTTACTATCAATGTCTGTGTTTTGAGTAACCCAATTTTCTACTTATATAGTAACTGTTCCTTCCTTTAGATAAGAAAGTACAAAGAGTATCTTCTTTTTATTGTTATAGAAGGCTCTTTTATTAGTTAGGATATACAGTAGACATTCTCTTTTAAAGTCCTAATAATCCTTACCTCCTTTGTACTCTTTAGGAGTAACAGTAATCTTTCCTAGGTTTCTAGTAGGAGTATAGTGTATTACTATAGTAACAGCTTGACTAGTAGCTTCTGTAATCAATTAAGAGACTGAATTCATGTCTAAGTGTATATATACACTTTACTAGGGCTGTACAGGCTTGTAAGAGAGTGTAGGAGAGTTTCCTAAAGGATTTGACATTGTTCTTAAGACTAGCTCTAATGAATCAACTTCTAAAGTACTAAATACTTTTTCAAATGCTTAAGTAAGCTCCAAAACGTCTAGGTCTTTGTTAGAGGCTAGTGTGAATGATTATGAACAATGTTTAAGTCCTAGGAACTGTTCCTTCAACTAGTTTACTGTCTAGACAACTTTGATCTTTTAGTTTTAAACTCTTAAGCTACTTATATATACTCTGTTCTAAGTACAATCTAGTGACTCTTATTCAATAATACTAAATAACTGTAAGACAATACTGGATTTTTAGACTATAAGGTCCCTAAAGGTGTTACTACTTGAGAGAGACTCTAGTCAACTAGTGAACAAAGGCTAGAGATTAAGCTTTACAAGTAGTAGGTTAAAAAGTGTTTAGAAAAGAGTGTAGCTATACAAATTGTAAATACAACACACAAACTCAAAAGAGTGAAAGAGAGCAAAGGATGGTAGTGATTTGACTTTAAGAGTAGAGTATAAAATAATAGAAAATGAAGTAACAAATGAGTAAGGGACAATATAGAATTAATAGTATAGTAAATTAGTTTAATAGTTCTTTAAGAAAGTAAAGGTATGTTTATAAAGGGAGTGAGGAATACTTAAACAAGTAGTAGCTCAGCTTAAGCAAACTAATCAAGTAGTAGCTCAGATTGGGCAGATTGGGCAGATTGAGCAGATTAAGCAGATTGAGTAGGAGAAATAACTGAATAGTAGCTTAAGTTAGGGAAAGTTGAGTAGTAGCTCTAACTATATGTAGGAAACAAATCAAACAGTAGTTCAGACTCAAAGGAGAGTTGGATCAGATAGAGAGGATATTGATTAAGTAGTAGCTTAGACTAAGAGTAGTATTAAGATAAAGATAAGTTTTTTAACTCTTATATTAGAGGAGATGTGTTCTCTAAATTAATAACACTCTTAAACTACAAATGTAGACTTGTAACCCTTAATCCAACTATATTCCTAAAGCTACCAGCTAGGATTTATGCTAGGAGAACAAGTAGGAATATAAGAAGAGTCAAAAAACTAAGGAACTACTGTATCTACAGACTGCTTTTTATAATAACTAAATAACAAGAGTAAAGTAAAGAATGAAACTTGAGAATAAGATTAAAGAAATAATAAGAACAAATATTACAAAGCTAACAGGCACATTAGAGGCTAGGAAGAATTAACAGAGTATTGTATATTAGAGAATATAGACTAAGAGACTATTATACAAAAGAGGCACAAGTTACTATATTAAGCAAGAAATGGATTAGCTACATTATGATTGTATACACTACCTTATGTCTCTGTACCTCTCTCCTGTACTTAATACTAAGACAATCTCTATAAAACTTTGTAGAATAATAAATAAGATATTAAGGATTATAAAAATCCAGTAATAATGTTAGTTTTTCACAAAACTGACAGAGATATGAAGAAAATGAAATAGGTCTAATCCTATAATCCTAACACCTTTGTTATGATCCTCTACTCTCTTACCTTCAGTTCTAAGGGTTCTGCACCCTTCTGTACCAGAACTCAGGACTTCTGTCCCTCAGGGGTACTGTCTATAGACTATATGTGTACTGACTCTTACTACTACCCTTCCTTACTTCATTATTCCATTCCTTTGACTACTCCTTCATTCTCTGTTTATTCTATAGTCTCTTACCCTTTGTCCATCCCTTCATTCTTTGTACCTTTATCTTTGACATTCCTTTCTTTCATTCTTCATAGCTTATCATTCTTAGTAGCTCATACTCTCTGAGTACTCTTATGTAGTTTAGTATATATAAGCATACAAGATCAGACTGGTCCTGTAGTCTTGATCTTGTCTACTCTAGGTAGTCCTGTACTCTTAGGCTCACTCTATATACTCTACTCTTGTCTCACTCTCTCTCTCTGCCTGTTCTGTAAGTTCTGACTATATTCTAGTACTTGTGTTCTGTATTTCTGTTGTGTAGGATAGTTGTAGCCTGGGTCCCCTTACTGAGCCTTCAGGTCCTCTCTACACTGTCACTGACATCAGATCAAGACTACTCATTACCACCCTACAACTCTCCTATGTTTCAGGCATTAGTACTCACTATTGTGTTAATCTCTTTCCTTTGTCCTGACCCTTTTACATTTTTAAATTTTAAACTTTCTAAACCCTTTTAAACTTCTGCCACCCTTCTTCTATTCATTACCCCTTTTAGTTTAGTGTCAATTCCTTTGTAGTGTAAACATGGACCCTCCTATACTGACTACTACCCCTACTGTCCTGCTGGATCAGTAGTTACAAGCAGAACT
>NW_006760395.1:1420716-1423941 GCF_000271605.1 Fomitiporia mediterranea MF3/22 | reverse complement strand
ACTATAGTAGAATTGAACAACATCTAGATAGTCCACCAGGATCCCCTAGAAGCCTCCAAGGTCAGTCAGAAATTATTACTCAGGAAGGTCAGACAGCTGAAGAAATTGAACAGTCTATGTTACTAGTAAGAGGCAAGGTTTTGGTAGGCTTGTTCCCTCTAGTATCATTGTGGGCTCTGGTCAAAACTCCCCCTTCCATTCCAAATAGGAAAGAACTAACTATATAAAGAAAGTGATTATGTAATCCAACAAATTAAATAAAATCAAGAAGATCTGATAGTAACCAAAATCAGAACTCTTCACCTCCCCAAGCTTTAAATAGTGACTGTCCTCAGTCACTTGCTTTGAGAAGCAATAATAAAGGGTAAGCATAAGGAGTGTGGGTAAGGATAAAAGGTATCAATCAAAGTAAGATAAAGAAACAAAGAGTGTGAGTCTCAAGTAAGAATGAGTGTCCATAAAAGAAAGGGGTATAAGGGGATGTTAGAGTAAAGAGAATGTAACCTGTACCAAGGCTAAAGGCTTGCCAGACCAATCCTCTCCAACTCTAACATAGATGGTAGTAGTAGTGAGTAGTGGGTTTCATCCAACAGCTGCTCAGGTCTCAACCTGACACTTCCAGTTCTGATCTGCTGGGTCTGTCAAGGTCAAAATCTGATTACCATCCTTGAAATCCTTTGTCTTGCACTCAGTTAACACAAAGAACAGCCTCCTGATTATTATGTTGAACATTGTGTCCTTCACTACATGAACTGGCATCACTATTGATATTCCACCTACTGACACCTTGAGTCTCAGAATGACACCTTCAATTGTAATTGATCCTGCATTTGCTGGCCTGAGGTTTGTCTGCACTTGCTCCTTTAGTACTCTCAAGCATTTCCAAACATCTTTGCACATCACATTCATAACAGCTCCCTGGTCCAGTAAGCTCTCAGTCTCTAATTTGTTGTTCAGCTTTACTGTTGCTAGCCTGACTGGTACACTTCCAGCCTTGTTGTTGCTGACTGGGGTGCCTATCCAACACTCCCTTGCTCAACACTGCTCTGAACCAACAGCTTCTAACATCCTCCTGTATAATTCACTCATACTTAGTATTCTTGCTAGGCTTGACTGATTCTCATTGTCTCAGCACTTGATCCTTACAGATACACTTCTGACCTTGTTCATCTGGCTTGCTACTGCCCTTTACAACAGTCTCTGCTACTCATCCATTACACTATTCTCCCTTGTCCTCACTAGTACACTTCTGGCCTTGTTCAGCATTTTGTCACACATCTGAGTTGTCCTCATAAGCTTAGCTGCATACTAGCACTCGAGCTCTGGAGCTATTGCAAACAACTTGCAGTGTGTCAATGTGACAACACTGTCCATCATCTGGTCTAAGACCTGCTTGATGATCTTGCTCAACTCAGCACTTTGCTTTGGTCTGACTTTGACTGGCTTTGTGTTAGCCTTCATGGTCCTTGCCTCCTCTCTTTGTCTCTTCACATCCCTCAAGCATTCCTCCAACCTTATCACCTCTGCATCCAAATCTGCTCTAAGAACAGTTTCATACTTTTCTCCCTCACTTGCATTTGACCTATCTTTTGCTTCATTGATTGTGCCTACTGTGAACACAGGCTTGTCTTTGTAGTATCAGTCTATACACTCCTTCAACATTGCTCCCTCTACACTAGCTAGCACAAATGCCCCACTCATTAACACAATCTTCTGCCCCAACCTTATACACTTCCCCCTCTGAGTGTACTTGCTCACAGTCTTACAGTCACATACAAAATGTTCTTACTTTCCACAAAAGTTGTAGGTCCTCTTGTGCTTCAGGTCGGATTTCACAGAATTGGCAGATTGGTTGGTTTTGTGTGCTTGATTCATCAGCATCTTCCTGGACTTGCTTGCTTTGTTGACCTGGGCTTGTAACTCATTGAGCTTCCTCACAATCTTCACATACTTGTCTCCTGCTTCTTTCTCTGGCTTCTCCTTTGGCAACGTCACTGTCTGGTCTTGGCCTGCCTCTGTCTGCCCTGCTAGAAGAATGTGGTCTGCTAGCCTGACTACATTGGCGAATTTGAACAGCTTGCTTGCATCCTTGTCCACATAGAGAATCTCCAGTTGTTGTATCAGGTTTGTCCTCAGCATCCCTCTGATCCCTCTCTAGAACTCACAGTCTAACTCATGTGCTAACATCTTCCCTTGCTCCTTCAAGTACTCTGCTTACACCTGGAACTCACAGTAGTAGCAGCCAAACTCTGTCTGCACCATCATTTCCTTCTCACTCTACACATTGACTAGTTGTGTAATATTGGCTCTTGTGTAGTGTTGACCATTGATCAGCTCTGGATAGAGCTTTCTGATCTCCTCTTTCACAATACTCCAATTGCACACTCCTTTCTTCTTCAACTCAGGCACAGTAGCCCACAAACTGCTACAGCTTGTTACTGCATAGTATGTCACTTGCTTGCACATCCACTCAGTGTCCTTCTGGAAGTTGGCAGCTAACATCTCAATGTCTTCAAAGAACTGTGGAAGTTCCTCAAGCTTGCTACTGTCAAAGTACAGTGCTTCTCTTGATCCTCTTCTCAGCAGCCATGTCATCATGCTTCTTGTGTGTCAAAACAGTCAGTTCAATTCAAAATAAGCTAGGCAAGGCCCTTGAGGCCAAGATCAAGACAAAATCAACCCAGACACCTTAGAACAGAGGCACCACCCCTTACAGTAGGCTCCAAAATGAGAGGCAAGGTTTTGGTAGGCTTGTTCCCTCTAGTGTTGTTGTAGGCTCTGGTCAAAACTCCCCCTTCCATTCCAAATAGGAAAGAACTAACTACATAAAGAAAGTGATTATGTAATCCAACAAATTAAATAAAATCAAGAAGATCTGATAGTAACCAAAATCAGAACTCTTCACTAGATACCTTTATAGTAGAAGGCACATCAACATTGGATTATAATTGGTTGTATCAGACCTATCAAAGTAGTACCAGTTCAGAGTCAAGTTCATCAGACTCTTATACACCAAATTCAGAATCTAGTAACTAGAAAAAGAGTAATATGGAGGGAACAAGAAAAATCAACCTAAAACTGCCAAAGTTTTCAGGACAGAAAGGGGAAGATCTAGAAGTGTTTAAAACAAATCTGGCAATACACTTCAGACATTACAACATTACAAATGATTTGGATAAAGTAGAAACAGTAATCTTATGCTTAAGAGGGAAAATAGCAAGTCAT
>NW_006760395.1:1413143-1419392 GCF_000271605.1 Fomitiporia mediterranea MF3/22 | reverse complement strand
GGAACCAAAACAGAGAGAAAAATGTAAAAGAATACTCTCAAATTAGAAGTATGAAGAAAACCAAGACAAAGAAGTTTTCCCACAAACCACCTATACTATCAGATTCAGAGTCAGATAGTAGTGGATTAGAAAGTCTTTGGTTTTCAGAAAAAGAAAGATATGGTAAAGCTTCTATGACTCCTATTCCAGAATTTATAACACCTGTGATACCTATTAAAAGTTTAACAACACAGGATTTGTAACAGAGCCCTTCAAGAAGTATACTAGGCATACAACCAGAAGCTAGTATAAGGTCATATTCATCAGATAAAGATATTGATACAGATGAAGAAATAACTACTTTATTAGATAAAGTAATGTTAGTGTTTTGAGGTCACAATGATTCCCTTAGAGTAGTTCACACCAGTAGGGGTTCAGTGGGCTCTGCTCATGGTGTGTAGGCATCAATACAAGTCGACTGCATAGTTGGTAATGTGTTGTGTACTGTCATATATGTCCTATGAGCTTCATTGTCCTTATATTAAGTATTATATATACTATCTAATATTGTGTGTCTCAGATGTATGTCTCAGAAGACATGTCTAAGACATATGATGCATTTATCCAGAATAAATGCTAACACTCCCCTTCAAACTTATACTAGTTGATCAGGCTAATATAATGTTTGATAAGTGTTTGTTTGTTGTTTTACTAATATCATTTACATCTACAATGTAAATGTTTTGTTTGCTTCGTATATTAAGTCCACTGTAAGTGTTGCGTTTGTCTGATGTATTATTATAACTTTCAATGTAATAAATCGATTGTTAATTCAATTATGATTGCCAAGAGAGCTGCAGGATCTCTTTAGCATTCGTTTGTTCATAGTTTTAATATTATTAATGTTATAGTTGTCACTATAATGTTTTATCATTTGTATGATAGTAGTTTTCTCGTTTGCAATTTAATATGATATGTTATAACTTCGTTTCGTTCGTTTTTCATGTCATATTGTTTGTTTTGTGTCATAGTATGTTTATTTCTTCATACTGTACTGTTCCACAGTTGTTCCATTATTCGTTTCGTTTGTATTCATATTATTATATGTGTAGTTTGTTTTATATTCTTACACTCATTGTGTAATTAGAATTGTACTTTGTTTGTATTGTTTCGTTTGTATAGTTAATACTATATTTAATAACAATGTGTGTGTTATTAATTCGTTCACGTTAATTTGTATTCTTACACATTTGAATTGTGTTACTAGTAGTTTTTCCACTTTTACTTTTGTAATGAAACTGTTGAATCATGCTCATAAAATGTGTTATTAATGTTATTATGATGTCCTCTATTCATCATGTATCATCTTCGTTTGTTTCGTTTTGTATTCATACCTTTTAAGCATTCAATTGTAGTTCTATGCCTTTATATTGAAGCATTGTATTGTTTGCAATTTGTAATATCATGTATGATATGTCAGATTGCTTCATATTAAGGTTGATTGAGGTTTTATTCTTCTGTTATTTGTATTGTTTTATCATCTGACTGTTTGTAAGTCTGTTTAGACACATTATTTATGTTTTAAACATATGATATGTTTGTATTGTTTTGCTGTTTTGCAGTAGATATATTTATTATCAATATATGTGTGCATTGTGTTCGTTATCATTTAATGTGTCCTTTGACTTTTACAAACTATAACGTTATTTGTATGTTTGTATCATTTTATTGTTGTGATAATGTTTTATTATCATTGTGTAATGTTTATTCAATTAATATATTGCTCTGTGCAGTTATAATATGTGTTCATTGCTTTTATTTTGTAGATAGATGAAGTAGTGTGCTTCACAGTTCTATTTTTCATCATATATTGTAATATTTGTTCATTTTATTGCTTATTTTGTGTCAAATTCTGTTTGATATTGTTTTAATCATTATATTCGCTTTATTTGCTGAATATATGCATGTGTTTGTTATGAGATATGAATTTATTTTGTTAATTTTGAGTGTATTGCTCATTTTGTTCATTATGATTAATGTTATCTTGTTTGCTTTGAAAGGATTAACGTTTTGATTACTGTTACGTCCATTGCTTCTTTTAATTAACTTACACGAGTGCTTTGTGTGTCTAGCATTGATTGCTTTGGGAATATGTGCCATTTCTTGGCTTGTCTGGATTATTTCCCAGTTATATGTCTGAATATTATTTCGTTTACTTAGTTATTCGTTTGCTATTATGTCCTGCATGTTAGGGAATAAGTGTTGGAAGTTTTGCATGATGCATAATCTTTATTTTCAATGTAACATACGTTCTGTTGTGGAAGACATAGTTCTGTTCTATAATTCTGTATAGTTTGATATGCACCAGAGATGCTTTTCTGCTCAACATTGTTGCATGTAGCATACTTCTCTGTGTTTAGGTATATAATCCATAATATATTCTTTCGTAATTTGTTCAATGGTGTTATGTATAGTGTAACCATCAAAGTTTTTAGAGAAAATGTCTCTTACATAAGTATATTATTGTCAGATTCGTTGGATTCACTTGTTGGATTCAACAGATTTGCTTTGAATTTGTTGCAATAACTTTATAATTGTGTTTTGTAGGATGTGCAACATTAAATAGTGACATAGTCAATATTTCTGCATCATTTAATTGTTTGCTATGTTTCTATTATTCATTATGTTTTATGTTTTGTGAATTTTATGTTTGTGAATATATGCTATTACTCCCCTTCAATTCAAGAAGGTTTGCTTTGAGCAATTGGCTTTTGTGTGTGTGTAATTAATTTGTTTGTGTGTTTTTGTCATTTAATCATTTGTTTAAGCATTGTGTATTAATGTGTGAATGTGTTTTGTTCAATAACTTCAATGTTATTCGTTATTTTTGTCCAATTTCGTTATTAATTCTTTATGGCATTTGTACTCTTTGTTATTCGAGTTTATACTCAAATAGATTACATGTATGCTTGTGTATTTTGTTTGATTATTATGTGTACGTCCGAATAGTTTGTTAATCATTTGGTATAGTGTTGTTTTAGCAAGCATAAGTTTGCAATTTTGTTTGTTTTATTTGTATACATTATGATGTGTTGTTTAGATTTGCTCAGTATTGTTTGTCTTCTGTTTGATGACAAAAGTATTCGAGCTATAGTGTTTTGTTTCTGTTCTGTTTATGTATTTTATTCTTTTGTGATAGGCACAAGCTCAAGCAAGGCTGTTAATGAAGAATACACTGTTATGATATTGTTTGAACTTTGAATAGCTAATAATATGCTTTAAGTATTGATCATAGATTTATTCTTTGCAAATTCTATCTTTCTGCCATTTGCAGTGATCTATTAAATCCGTCACACATTGTGTTTAATCATTCGTAAAGCATACAATCAAGTTCTGAACTTATGTTTGTTTCTTTGGATTTCGTTCCAACGTTCGTTTGTCTTTTGTGTACTTGGCAGCAGTGTTTGTTCTGTTGTATGGCCCTTCAGACTATCTGATATTAGGCTCTGATGTTTTGTAGCATTAGTTGTTTTGTTTTGTGTCTGTATTATTGTATTTTGTCACGTTTTTAAGTGATATTTAATTGTTTATATTGTTTATATTGATTGTATTAATTGTATTGACTTAATACTTTGTTATCATGTATATCTTATTGATATATTATATTGTTACAATGTATTTGTAACTATTGTTTGTTCGATTTTGCATTGTAATAGTAATTGTGTAAGGTATAAGATATGTATTTGCCTGTATAGTATTGATATTGTGTTGATATTATGCATATATGCATCATTATATTGTTTCATTGTTTGTAGTGTTATGTTTTAATTTAATGTAATACTTTGTATAAGTATATATGTTTGTTATTATATGTTTAGACTGTTTGCAACATTGTTTCGTATGTTTTATTACTTGTTTTATGTGTTATTATGTGTTTGTTTGATTGTATTTTGCATACAACATTGTGTTATTCAACAATTAATAGTTTTATGCATTTGAATGCATTATTATTACTTTGTACATTCGTATATTTGTATATCTATGCAATATATTTTATTATTTCATTGTATACGTTTGTATATCTATGCAATATATTCGTATATGGTAAATATATGTTATTTATTGTGATTGTTCATTTGTGATAGTATAAATCGTTTTTATATTCGAGTTATTATGCTTTAGTAGCATTTATACTCTTGTTTTCGTTTTATTCGTTTGCCTAATCATTATTAGATTGATTATACGTTTGCAATATATTTCTTTATATTGTTATTATGCTTTGCTAGCATTGTTCTTTCGTTTATAGTATTAATCATTTATATTATTGATATACTATCAAATGTTCGTTCGTTTATAGTATTAATCATTTATATTATTGATATACTATCAAATGTTTGTTTGTTATGTGAGACATTATTAATATAATGTGTCTCTGTAGTGTAAGATGAAGTAATTCAGTGTTTGGATATAGTATTATTGAGTACTCATTGTATTTAAAGCAACTAGTTCATCTGTCTGTATGTCTTAGACATCTGATACATTGTCTGTATCCAATATATGTCTTGTATTGTGTATCCAATACATGTCTTGTTAGTTTAATAAATCAATGTGTGTTTGGGATGCTCAGACAAGTGTGTCTAGGTCCACATAGATAATACGTTCTGGTTATGAGTATTGTATCATATCTTGTTGTATAAAGCAATTGTAGTCTTCCAGACAAGACAATTTGCATTTAGTATGCTCAGATGAGAGTGCCAAAGGTTTGTAGACAATTAGAATGGATCATACATGTAGAATCAAATTGATTCAGTGTTAAATGGAGTAGTTCAATGATACTTATTGAGTTTAGTATGATTGAGCATATCATATCATTTGTACTATGGTATATAGTACACTGAAGCATTTGTAATGACAATTGTGGTGCATATAGTCATGCATATAGCCAGTGAGGAGGAATCATAATCATTTAGATGATGATTTCAAAGAGTTGTGTTTGTAGAGGGTAAGATAAAAGTGTAGTAACAATGTAGACATGAGCAGGGAGTGCAAGGCTCATAACCTGTTAGTGTTTTGAGGTTGCAATGATTCCCTTAGAGTAGTTCACACCAGTAGGGGTTCAGTGGGCTCTGCTCATAGTGTGTAGGCATCAATACAAGTTGACTGTGTAGTTGGTAATGTGTTGTGTACCATCATATATGTCCTATGAGCTTCATTGTCCTTATATTAAGTATTATATATGCTATCTAATATTGTGTGTCTTGGATGTATGTCTTGGAAGACATGTCTAAGACATATGACACATTTATCCAGAATAAATGCTAACAAGTAACTATTTCTGAAGAACAGGTAATGTTACCAAAAATACCTCAATATTAGGAACCCTTGCTTTCTAGGCATGAAGCAAGAATGGTTACCTTTAGAGCAGACAAGAAATTTGCAGACCTAGACATAATGCACAAGACAAGACTAGGAGAAGAGCAAATACAAAAGGTAAAAGAGAAAATGCAAAACATTGCATTATATGATAAATATGTTAAAAGGAAAAGGGGAGAAAGTACAGGAAGTACACCTCCACCTATAAAGAAAAGAAGGTCAGGAACTCTAGAACTGTCTGTAAAGAGGATGAATCTAGTATCCTATCAGTTAACAGAAACTAACAAGCAAGAGGAGTTAGGAGTGCTCCAACAAAAATTATCTTATCAAACTAGTGAAGAACAGAAGCTTAGAAAACAGTTAAACAAGGTCTCTAGTATAGTACAGAAAGCTTCACAAGAAAAGGCAGAGGCACTAAACAGATCAGGAATAGGCCTAGAAAGAGATAAAAAGGAACTAGTGTCAAAGGAATTATAGGATTACTTAGACAGGTTTGATAAAGATAAAGTAGATAGATTACCAAAGCATTCCAAATGGGACATGGATATTAAATTAAAGAAAGGAGCAGAATTACCTAAAATGTGTCTAGTATATCCTCTAACTCTTATAGAACAGGAAGCAGTAGAGGAATTTATACAAGAAAACCTAAAGAAAGGATACATTAGAGAGAGTCATTCTAAAATTGTATCACTAGTATTCTTTGTAGGCAAAAAGGATTCAGGAGCAAGGATGGTTATAGACTACAGGAAATTAAATCAGATTACAGAACCTGATCCATTTCCTATACCTATAATGCACACACTACCAGACTATTTAAAGGAAGCAAAATGGTTTACAACTCTTGACCTTAAAAGTGGATACAACAACATCAGGATAAAACAGGACAAGAATACTTAC
>NW_006760395.1:1357900-1408027 GCF_000271605.1 Fomitiporia mediterranea MF3/22 | reverse complement strand
TAGACCTCTATCTAAGAGGCCTTTGCTAACCACATGCCCCCAGCCCCTTTAGAACCTGTTCTAATTGTTCTGGAAGTCACAACCCATTCTAGAAAGAAAGTGTATGTAGCCTGTCCTTTAGACTTTAATAGGTAGTACTTTGAGGACTTCTAGTGCTAAGTCAAACTATATGTGGCTACTACTTTAACTAATCTATCCTCAGATCTTGATCATGTCCTATTTGTCCTCTCCTTCATAAAGGAAGGTAACACAGCTACCTGGGCCCAGAACTGGATCAAAGGCTATTAGATTAGAAGCCTGATCCAACTTTAGAACAATGAGTTGTATTCAGAATTCATAAGACAGCTCTATACTTCCTTCATTAATCTGAATGAGAAGTACAATGTGTAGAACAAGCTTGTGTCTCTGTGACAGGGCAAACATTCTGCTAATACCTTCTTTCAGGAGTTTGATATCCTAGCCTGGAAGGCAGGATTCACACTTGGGTTTGATAATGTCCTTATCAGAATGCTCAAAAAAGCTCTTCACTCAGAACTGGTTAATAAGATCCTTAGAATGATGTTAGAACTAGTCACCTACACTGAGTGGAAGACACATACTATCTCCTTCAACCAAGCTGTAGCTTGGATGTGTTAAGTTTGTACAGAATGCCTACACATGTGTCTAGCTCTAACAGTTCTGAGCCCTTAGATTGATCTGCCTGTAATTTACAACCAATCTGTTCTAATAGACATTAGAGAAGCCTAAAAGTAAGGAGTATACTTTGTCTGTAGAAAGTCAGGGCACCAGATTAAGGACTACTTATAGAAGTAACAGTATATCTGTCAGGTCATTAGAGTAATAATGAGTAACAAGTAGGATTTGTAGTAAGAAGCCTTTTCTACAAATCTGGAAGTTACCTCAGAACTCTTAGACCCTGACTATGTACTCTAGGATTTTGTAGAGGCCTAACAGTGAATGTAGTACTGAAGGGTTATGACTCAGATTTTTTAATAGCTACTTTTGATTCAATAGACACTGTAGGATTAGAAGTAAATAAAGTAAGAAAAGTAGAAAAAGTAGAAAAAGTAGAAAAAATAAATCAACAAAATTATTTATTAGAAAGAAAAAAGTCAAAAACAAAAGTAGATAGTTCTCCTATTTCTTCTGATTCTTTTGATTCTTCTCTTCACACTTTATCTGAGTCTAAATCTGTACAATCCAACCTGCTACTTCTGTGTTCCAAGATCTTAGAATGTTTAGAACACTACCCAGCTCTGTTTACTACTTAGTAGTTTGTCTGTAGTATCAAGCAGGGATGGTCTCAGCTAAGTTCACAGCTAAGGACATGAGTCTGTCCTTGTTGAAAGAGAGAGGTTAATGAGGAAATGTTGGTACATATACTCACCCTCTTAGACAATAAGGCTGTACAAGCTGTATGTTCCCTTCAGAACAAGTAGTAGTTCATCTGAGAACGTTTCAGGCACTAGCTCCAGGTCCCTGTTCTCTTAGCTCTCTTCTTAGGATCCCCCCAGATCTGAACAACAGCTCTAGTAGACAGTAGATACACTAGTTTGTGTATTAATAAGGCCTTTGTGTAGGAACACCACCTCCCTACTCAATGTGTTCTACTTCTAATTCTAGTATACAATGTAGACAGAACCCTGAACTGGAATGGTCAGATTACTAAGTTTGTCCAACTATGGATGACCATTCAGGATCATGAGGAAAGTATTAAGTTCAGAGTCACCAACCTTAGAAAGACAGACATCTTCATCAGATTTGAATGGCTTAAGACTTACAACCCTACTATTGACTAGTTAGAGCAGACACTTGTGTTTGATTAGTGTTCTGAGTCTTGTGACTACCTTGTACTACTGTTCTAAGTGGATGTAAACACTTCTAATGTTACTAACAGTTCTAATAAAGGTGACTAGTTGTTCTTCTTTGATTAGAATAGATATGTGGATACATATTCTAGTCAAGGCAGAATAGAGTCAATTTAAAGGATGTCTGAGACAGAACCAGTCTAGAACCTCTACAGAACAACTCTACTCTAGAATGTACATAGACTCAGCCTGCTGGATTTTGTCTGAGAGTTCCCTAAAGTCTTTAGTAAAGAGGAATTTGACCAGCTTCCTAAACACTGTCTCTAGGACTATACAATTGAATTGACTGAGGGTTTCCAACCTAAGGATTGTAAGGTCTACCTACTCAACAGAGACAAGTAGGAGGTGCTCAACAAGTTCCTTTGAGAAAATCTTTGGAACAGCCAGATCTAACCCTCAAAGTCCTCTATAGCCTCCTCTTTCTTCTTTGTCTAAAAGAAAGATAGGAAGCTCTGTCTAGTCCAGGATTATTATTGTCTCAATAAGGGTACTGTTAAAAACAAGTACTTACTCCCCCTAATTCAGGAGCTTATTAATAAGATGCATACATTCAGGGTTTTCACTAAGTTGGACATTTGATAAGGATACAATAATATTTGGATCCAAGACAGAGATGAGTAGAAGGCTGTATTCTAAACTAATTACAGATTGTACAAACTGACTATAATGTTCTTTAGACTAACCAACTTGCCTGTAACATTCTAGTCATTCATGAATCATATCCTTACAGATCTGATTGACTCAGAGCATGTTAGTGTGTATCTAGACAACATTCTGATCTTCACTCAGACAGTTAAGTACTATTACTAACTAATCTGAGCAGTTCTACAACAGCTCTAAGATAATAAACTGTTCCTCTAAGAAGTAAAGTACTCTTTTACACAGGAGTCAGTGGATTATCTAAGCTTCATGATTGGTGGAGGAGAGGTCTGTATGGATCCAGCAAAGGTAACTGTAGTTTGGAACTAGCTACAACCTTAGAACCTGAAACAAGTCTAAGTGTTCCTTAGATTTGTGAACTACTACTAACACTTTATTTAAGGCTTCAGTACTATTGCCTGGCCCCTACACAATCTCACTAGCAAAGATGTTCCTTAGCAATAGGAGGATCAGTAGTAGTCTGTATTCAAGTCCCTAAAGTAGGCTATTACTAGCAAGCCTGTACTAGCAGTTCTGACAGTTGTAAACAAGTTCTGAGTTGAAGCCAACTCTTCTGACTTTACAAATAGAGTAGTACTGTCCTAGTTCATTGACAGAAAGTAGTGTTTGATAGTGTTCCAATCAGAATCCCTCTCTGTAACAGAATAGAACTACCCTATCTATAACAAGGAACTCCTTACAATTGTCTGTTCCCTAGAGGAGTAGTATTAATATCTCCTTAGTACTGTACAGAAGTTTAAGATTTAGAGTGATCACCTTAATCTCTAGTACTTCTGAGTGCCTCAGAAGCTCAACTACTACTAAGCCTGCTAGATGTTAGAACTGTAGGACTTTGACTTTGTGCTAACTCACAAACCCAGAACACAAATGATGAAAGCTGATTTACTCTCAAGACAAGCAGGTCATAAAAGGGGGGAGAATGATAATGAAAATCTTGTTATCCTAGACAATTCCTGTTTCACATCCAAGACAATCTGAGAGATCCAACTTGAATCCAAGGATGTCAACTTTGTCACCTGTATATAGTAAGCTCTAAGACACACATAGAACCAGGTTATAGTAAAGTAGCTAGAGAAGTAGACAAGGGATTAGGAGGAGGATGAGGATGGACAGGTTTACTAGGAAGGCCAACTGTATGTTCTAAAGGATCAGAAGCTGTAGGAGGACATTGTCTGAGCTTATTACAACAATCTGACTGTAGGACATTCAGGCTGACACAAAACACAGGAACTTATTACTCAGAACTACTAGTGGCTCAGAATACAGAGGGAAATCCTAAAGTACATGACTGGTTACAATACATGCTAACAGACTAAGGCCCACCAGACAAGGGTTCAGGCTCCCCTACATCTGTATTAGATCCTGGATCACTCTTAGGAAGAAGTCTTAGTAGACCTGATCAGTAAGTTACCTAAGTCTTAGAGTTACAATACTATCTGTGTGATTGTCAACTGATTCTCTAAGCAAGTCCACACAGTTCCAACCTGAACAGAACTCACTTCTGAAGGTATAGTATACATTTATTAGGATTATGTCTTCTGGTTGTACAGACTCCCTTAGAAGCTCATTCATGATTGTAGACTACAATTTGAGTCAAAATTCATACAGGACTTGTATGTGCTTCTCAGAATTCAAGGGAACCCTTCTACTACCTATCACCTGTAGACTGACAGTCAAACTGAGTGAGTCAATCAGGAGATTGAACTCTACCTCTGAATGTTTATCAATCATTAGTAATTGGATTGGTCTGAATAGTTAGCTCTGGCAGAATTTGTACACAATAACTAGCAACACTCTACAACAGGACAGTCCCCATTCTTCCTCAATCATGAGAGACATCTGTACTAGGAGACAGTTCTGAACTAGAACAGTAGTTCTGAATCTGTAATAGACTTTGTAGAACAGATGTACAGAACTAGGGAGGACACATGAGCTCTTTTGAAGAAGGTAGTATAGGTCATAAAGCAGAACTATAATCAGAAGAGGTCTGTGGCTAAGGATTACCAGCCTGGTGACAAGGTTATACTAGAAGCTACTAATCTGACCTTAGATTGTCTAATGAAGAAGTTGGACAACAAGCACTTTGGACCCTTTGTCATTAAAAAGAAGGTTAGTGCCTCTGTCTACAAACTCTAACTTCTAGTAACATGGAAGTGTATACACTCAGTGTTTAATAAGGTTCTGTTGTCTCAGTACTATAATCCTAATTTTCCTTCATAACAAAGACCCCCTCTGCCTCTACCAGAACTCATCAGTTCTGAACCAGAATACAAAGTAGAGTACATAGTGGATGCTAAGCTACTGTACAGAAAACTCAAATTCCTTGTTCACTAGAAAGGGTACCCAGTTGAGGAGCATACTTGGGAACCTGCTAAGAACCTCACCCATGCTCCTAAGGCAATCTAAGACTTCTATCAGCTTCATCCTAGTACTCTGTACAAACTCAGCCTTACAGATTTCTAAGCCTTACTATTCTGACCTATGCCTGAGCTGTTGACTGAGCCCCATGTTCACCAATCAGGATGATTGGTTTTAGAGGGGGGGTGATGTTACAATCCTCTACTCTCTTACCTTCAGTTCTAAGGGTTCTACACCCTTCTGTACTAGAACTCAGGACTTCTGTCCCTTAAGGGTGCTGTCTATAGACTATATGTGTGCTGACTCTTACTACTACCCTTCCTTACTTTATCATTCTATTCCTTTGACCACTCCTTCATTCTCTGTTCATTCTATAGTCTCTTACCCTTTGTCTATCCCTTCATTCTTTATACCTTTATCTTTGACATTCCTTTCTTTCATTCTTTGTAGCTTATCATTCTTAGTAGCTCATACTCTCTGAGTACTCTTGTGTAGTTTAGTATATATAGGTGTACAAGATCAGACTGGTCCTGTAGTCTTGATCTTGTCTACTCTAGGTAGTCCTGTACTCTTAGGCTCACTCTATATACTCTACTCTTGTCTCACTCTCTCTCTCTACCTGTTCTGCAAGTTCTGACTATGTTCCAGTACTTACATTCTGTATTTCTGTTGTGTAGGATAGTTGTAGCCTGGGTCCCCTCACTGAGCCTTTGGGTCCCCTCTATACTGTTGCTGACAACCTTAGGGATGGTTGATTCACCTAGTGTTTAATAAGATTCTACTCAAACTATATGTTTCTCAAGTCTTTAATATTTAGAAGACTCCTCCTCCTCCTCTACCTGAACTTGTAAATAATAAGATTAAATACAAAGTTAAGACTATTCTTGACTCTTGACTCTATAAGGGAAAGCTTTAGTTCCTTGTCAAATGGGTAGGATACTAGGAAGCAACTTGACAGTCTGAAAATGACCTTACTCACACTCAGAATACTGTTAGGGATTTCTATAAAGCTTATCCTAGTACTCTAAAATGACTAAACATTCTAAAGGGAATCTTTAGAGACTTTAACACCTTACTTAAACAAAATAGCCTTTAGATTCAGTTGTCTAGAACATACAACCTAAGGAGGGAGGTAATGTTAGAATTGTAGAATTGGACCTATTTCCTTTTCTTCATATCTCTGTCAGTTTTGTAAAAAAACCAACATTGTAGGAGAGAGCTATAGAGATACAAGGTAGTGTATATAATTACAACACAGCTAATCCATTTCTTACTTAATATAGTAACTCATGCCTCTTTTGTATAATGGCCTCTTAGTCTATATTCTCTAATGTACAATACTCTGTTAATTCTTCCTAGCCTCTAATGTGCCTGTTGGCTTTACAATATTTGTCCTTATTATTTCTTTAATCTTATTCTCAAGTTTCATTCCTTACTTTACTCTTGTTATTTAGTTATTATAAAAAGCAGTCTGTAGATACAATAGTTCCTTAGATTTTTGACTCTTCTTGTATTCATACTTGTTCTCTTAGTATAAATACTAGCTGGTAGCTTTAGGAATATAGTTGGATTAAGGGCTACAGGTCTATATTTACAGTTTAAGAGTACTAACAATCTAGAGAACACATCTCCTCTAATACACATTACAGACAAATATTTGATATTATATTAATAATACAAATGATTAATATTATAAACAAAAGAATAATGCTAGCAAAGCATAATAATAATATAAAGAAATACTACTACAAACATACAATCATTCTAATAATAATTAGACAAACAAACAATATAAAAACAAGAGTATAAATACTATTAAAACATAATAACTCAAATATTAAAGCAATTTATACTATTACAAACAAACAGTTACAATAAGTAATATATATTTATCAAATACATATATATTGTATAAGTATACAAATGTATAAAACTATTATTTATCAAATAGTACAAAGTCACATACAAAATACAATCAAACAAACATACAATAACAACAAAATGAATTAATAAAATTGTAGAACAATGTTACAAACATTTGAAACATACAATAACAAATATATGCATTTTATCAATATTACAAATTATACAGACAAATACATATCTTATAACTTGCTGAATTATTATTATAATACAGAAATCAAACAGACAATAGTTACAAATACATTGTAACAATATTATGTATACCAATTATAAGATATACATAATAACAAAGTATTAAGTCAATACAACTAATACAAACAGTTTAAATAAAATAAACATATTACAAACACATTGAAAACTATCATAACATTTTAAAATGTTATAAACAGTTAAATGTCACTTTAAAATTGACAAAAACACAATAATACAGATGCAAACAAAATAACTAATACTCTGAAGTATTAGGCAACTTCAATTAATTGGCAGAGGGACTTGTAGAGAGAGATCAGTATCAGAAAAGTAAGATCCTGTGTACAGTACAAGTCTCTCAAAATTGAAGTGACAACTTGTAGAGGATCTGTAAGTACTTAGATAATAATGTTTATATAATTAAATATAATTATTTTAATCTCAAAATGGAAATTTTGGATTCAGATGTGAGACATGAGTACTATTACACAAAAAAAAATACAGAAATTGTCCCCCTATCATTCTTAGACATCTAAGATAGACCCAAATAACTCCTAGGATCCTTCTTAGCATCAAAATCAGTCACAGACACTAGTAACAGTTCTACCAGGCATGTAAATGCATGCATTTAACCAGCCAACTCTCATACATACCCAGCTTCAACTAGGTTTCTTGTCTCCCAATTCACCTAGTCCTACCCTAAGTGCTCATACACTTGGTCAAGAATTTCCTGAGAATGCTTCAGCTCTGTTAGTATTCAATACTCAACAATTTCAACAGTCTCTAGGTCTTCAGATACAGAATTCAGCTTACAATACATTTTTAGCTCTATAGTTAAAACAAGAAAGTATGTCTCTAGCACTTGAGAAGTCAAAATATAAGAGTAAGGAGAAAGAGAAACCTGTACTGAGAAAGAAAGTGAAAGGTATGTACTATCTCTCTACATTACTTTTTATGTACTAGGCTTCCTTTTCAGCATATTTTTACTACAACATACACTTACTCTTTTCAAGGGTTACAATTAGGAAAGAATACACATTCTTCTAGTATTTCAGACACAGAGACAAGCCAGTTAGACAATAAACTGAAGGAAGAGGCTGAGATTATTGAACAGAAAGACACAAAGGGGAAAGTGTCTTAAGACAAGAAGAATGAGAAGAAACTCACCAAATACATTTGTGTACTAGAAAGATGGTCAAAAGTACAGACCTTTATTAAGAAGTATTACTAAGAGGTATGTAAACACTTCTCTACATTACTTTTTATGTGCTACACACTATTAAACTTATTTTTAGGCTTCCTAGACAATATTGAATCAATATACTACTAATCAAGTGATTACAAAGTAGCATTTGTTGTTTAGAACATATAAGGACACAAAAAGTAAGTAACTCATTTATGTTGTACATCAAAATTGCTTACCCAAGCTTGTTAGAGTGGCAAAACTATACAGGAGGAGGTGATAGGGATGAGGAGATACTAGGCATGTAGACTTCTGTAGTAACATGTAAGAAATTTGTAGAAGGAGCAATCTTTGCTATCATTAACTGAGTGTAAGTCTTACAAGCTCTTAGGCTTGTTTAATTTGTATAGTTCATACAAAGGCTTACCTGTTATTAGGACAGATGGATGTCCAGACATTGAGAGGCCTATTGAATTCAGTTCTAAACATAGCTTTGAGGATATTGAGGCAGATGTTGAGGAGGACAAGAAGAAATGTAAGAAATCTGATCCTACTACTACATTCTTCAAAGTTGTTAGTAAGGCTCTGAAACTTGTACAAGAACAATAAGAAAAAATGACAGAGCTTGAATCTGAGTGATTTGTGTACTAGAAACAAAAGGATGAGAGGGATAAAGAGTACTAGAGGAAAAGAATACAGTCTGAAGATTGAGCTATAGAAATACAAATACTATACAATTTGGAAGACCTGTACAACTCAAAATTAGATAGATACTGTATACTGTGTGATTCAGAGGATCCAGTAGAGAAGGAACTTGCTGTAGACCTTTAAGATGAGCTTTGAGAGATAGTACAAAGGATCAGGGAACTTTGACAGGGTGGAAATTAGTATAGACTGTGTTAAGAGACTAGTTTCTACTATATGCTTTGAATAACACTTAAACTACAGTTCTTGTAATGTTTAGTAAAGTACTCAATATTTAAATGTTAATTCATTCATTCCTTCTATAGAGTGTACTAAGTTACAGGATAGGAAAGGCATTTTTATTACTAATGTGTGTCACAAATGAGTACAGAAAGTACTTAGATATTCCTGTAGTTCATGTGTTTGAGCAGATTCTTCCTGTGTAGCATGCCTATATTATAAAGCTTGTTTCCACCCATACAATTTATATTCCTAGCCTGTTCTGCTACCATTTGGTCTTTACTGCCTTAAGTAGTAGCAAAAAGGCCTGTGTTATCATGACTGTTGTAGTTTGTAATAGTTTCTGAGTTATTGTTTAAATTGATCAATATATTGTGTATAACTATCAGAGCTTTAACTGTCATATAAATGATGTTGAGCTTGTATCTGGGAAAACTTTGTAGGGAAGTGAATTGTCCTTTGAGTATCCCAAATGTGTGCTCAATCATAATACAGTAATGTAAGAGTTTGAAGTTAAAATCTTAGTAACAGTAAGACTCTTGAGGGTTGTTTGTACATTTGTAATCAGTGAATGGGTGGATAGTGAACTGGGTGAGTAGGTAACCTATATAAAATCAAAACATTAATGAACCCTATACTGTTTCAGGAGATTATGATGAACCAAATAGCACTCATAGTACAGATAGTATACCTTTATCAGCTAGAATATACTTGTCTCTATCAAAGTGCTCTGCTAGGAATCTTTATATTCTAGACTCTTTGAAAACAGTAGTGTCTTGAACATTTCTGGGCCAGCCTAAGTCAAACTTAGTGAAGTGCTTTCTGTTGTCACAGACTGCCTGAAGAACAATCTAAGAGAAAGGACTATAAGAGAAATGCAAAAAGACAAAAAAGACTATTATACTTACTAAATAGTACTTTTTTCTACTAAAGTAAAGATTTCCATCTTTCCTAGGTTTTGTAGCAAGTAGGATGAGTGAACCATCTACCTTACTAATACACTCTGGAAATCCTTCAGCTTGAAGATGTAATTTCAGTTCTAGACAATGTTTACTAGTAGGCTAAGTAAGAAACTAAGGCCTAAGCTGGTGAAAAGTAGTACAGACACAGGCACAGTATAGAGGTACTGTGCCTGCTACAATAGATGATTGCTCTGCAACCTTAATACCTGTTGTACCACTGTAACACAGTAGAAATACAGTAAGTTACTCCTAATAAGGATGCTACAGACATTTACTACTTCTCCTAAAGACCTCATTATCCTTAATGAGGTTACTAAGCATCTTGAATAAAGTATGGTCAACTCTAAAGAGACATGGATTAGAATACAGTAGCATGTATATGATTCATAACCTTTAAGACATACCTGAAGAACACTTTGAAAATATAATCTAAAGTACTAAACAGTAAGTTATTAAGGAAATACTCAGAGTAGGATACACTATATGAGTCACAAAATGAAGGGCAAGCATGAAGGAGCAGACAATGAGCTTCATATGTAAGAAGAAGGCTAAGGAGTATGTTGAATTCAGTGTCAAAATGCAGAATACACAGGGTAGATAGAGTACTCATACTTATAGCAAATTTATTACTATAATAAGTAGAGCCAGGCATCTTGAAAGGAGAATGGAGAGTGTAAGATATACAAGAAAACAGCCTGTATATGCACTTGATGTGCTCTTCCTATGTGGTCACATGACTGTACTTCTTAGTATATTTTATGCTTCTTAAGGATTTACATTATAGTATACAATCAAATTTTTTTTTTTCAAACTCTACACATCTGTAAGTACAAACAAGTAGGTTCAAGCACTTACACACACTTGCAGACAGTTGTGCAGATCTCATCTCCATTTGGTATCTATTAAGGTACATACTACTTTACTGAGACACCCTAAAATCTTCCTACTGTCCTGCAAGTACTCCTGCCAATTAATTGAATTCACCTATTAATATTATTCAAAACAATACAATACACACAAAACTGAATAATATACTAATGTGATAATACATACAAACAAATAAAACATTATTCTTACATTAAAATTACAAAATACTACACTATTAAGCTTGTATTGAATTTACAAAGCTTAAAAATTATGAAATAATAACTTCATATACTATAACAATGTGTAACAGTTAATTAAACAATCACTACAAATAGTAGAAAGATATTTATTCACAATGAAAATATCTATGATCAATGTAAAGTACATATCATTAACAATTCAAAACTTAAACAACATTGTAATAGTGTATCTTTTACAAAAAAAATATCAGATAAAGACTACAATAAAATTAATAAACCAAACAAGAACAAGACACTATAGCTCAAATACTTTTGTCATCAAATAGAAGGCAAATGATACAAAGCAAACAAAATTAGAACACAATACTCAATGTATACAATATAACAGACAAAGTATGCAAACTTATCCTTGCTAAACAATACTACAGATTATAATTATCCAAAAATACAAACTATTCAGACACACACATAATAATCAAACAAAATATACAAACATACATGTAATTTATTTGAGTATCAACTCAAATAATATTCATTATAATGTATAAAAGTACAAGAAATAATAATTAAATTCAAAAGTTTATGATTAAAATATGTTCAATCATATAAACAATATTTATTAAACAAATACAACATTAATAAATCAGACAAAAATAATAACATTGAACAGATAGTCTATTTAAAAATCTTATAAAACTATTGGACAATCACAATTACACATTCAAATACAATACTTAAACAAATAATAAAATAACATAAATGTACAAACAAAACAATTAAACACAAAAGTCAATTACTTAAAGGAAACCTTCTTGAATTGAAGGGGAGTAATAGTATATATTCACAAAACATAACAAACAATTAAATAATGCAGAAACAATTAAATGATATAGAAATATTAACTACATCACTATTCAACCCTACACATCCCACAAAACATATTTACAAAACAATCCAATGAATCTGAAATGATTCTAATGTCTAAAAACACATATTTGATGTTACAAAATACTGATATTATGGATAAGTAAGAGATACTTTCTCTAAATCTTTAATGGTCACACTTTATATAGTACTATTAAGTATATTATAAACAAATATATTACAGATTATATATCTAAACACAGAGAAGTACACTATGTACAACAATGTTAAGCAGAAAAGCATCTCTGGTACATCTTGAATTATACAGAACTATTGAACAGAACTATGTTTTCCACAACAGAACATCTGTTACATTGAGAATAACAATCATGCTTTACACAAGACTTCTAACACTTATTCTCTAACACAGAGGACATAATAGTAAACAAATGACTAAATAAACAAAATAATATTCAGATGCATGACTTGGAAATAATCCAGGCAATAAAGCTAAGAAATGACACATATTCCTAAAGCAATCTACACTAGATGTGTGAAGCACATACTAAAGTTAATTAAAAGAAGCAATAGATGTAACAGTGATCAAAATGTTAATCTTTTCAAACAATACAAGATAATGTGAATTATAACAAAAGAAAATGAACAATACACACAAATTAAATGAAATAAATTCATATTTTATAACAAATGCATACATATATTCAGCAAATAAAGCAAATATAATGATTAAAACAATATCAAACAGAATTTGATACAAAATAAATGATAAACAGACAAATATTATAATATACAAAGAAAATAGAACTGTAAAATACACTATTTCATCTATAAATTGATGAAATAAAAACAGCAAACATATATTATAATTGTACAAAGTAATATATTAACCAAATAACATTATTGTAACAATAAAACAATACAAACATACAAATAACATTATAGTTTATAAAGTCTAAGAACATGTTAAATAATAACAGATACAATACACATATATATTGATATTAAATATATTTATTGTAAAACAGTAAAACAATACAAACATATAATATGTTAAAAACATAAATAATGTACTAAAAAGACTTACAGATAGTTAAATAATAAAAATAAAACAAATCACAACAAATAAAACCTTAATCAACCTTAATATGAAGTGATCTGACATATTGTAAATAATATTACAAATCACAGATAATACAATACTTTAATATAAAGGTATAGAACCATTATTAAATACTTAAAAGGTATAAGTACAAACAAACACAAACAAAGATGATACATGATGAATAGAGGACATTATAATAACATTAACAGTACATTTTACTAGTATGATTCAATAGTTTCATTACAAAAGGAAAAGTGAAAAATTACTAGTAACACAATTCAAATGTGTAAATACAAATTAACAACAAACAAATTAATAACACATATATTGTTATTAAATATAGTATTAACTATACAAATAAAACAATACAGACAAATTACAAATTACAATTATAATTACACTTTGAGTATAAGAATACAAAACAAACTACATGTATAATAATACAAATATGAACAGAACAAACAACAGAATGAATGTAGAATAACACAGTATAATAATAAAACATACTATAATTAAAAACAAACAATATGACATGAAGAACAAATAAAACTATATGTATATTATACTAACAGACAAAACTACTATCATATAAATGATGAAACATTATAGTAACAACAATAATAATAAAACTACAAACAAACAAAATGCTAAAGAGATCCTGTAGCTCTCTAGACAATTAAAATTGAACTTACAATCAATTTATTAATTAATCAAATATAATAATAAAACATTAGACAATATATAACACTTATAGTAGACTTAATACACAAAGCAAACAAAACATTCATATTACAAATATAAATGATATCATTTAAAATAATGGACAAATGTATAGTAAACATTATATTAGTCTGATTAACTAATATAAGTTTGAAGGGGAGTATTAATATTTATTTTAGATAAATGTGTTATATATCTCAAATTATACAAACATCTTGTAAATATATACTATTATAGAGACATGTCTTTCAAGACATACATTCAAGACATTCAATATTATATAGTATATATATTACTTTAATTTACAGACTATAAAGCTTAGTTAATTCAAATCAACACTTATACACTATGAGTAGAGTCTACTAAACCCCTACTAGTGTGACTTACTCTTAGTATTACTCTGAGTGCAAACCTATAGAAGAATATTTCCTATTGTCTAGGGAAATTCACAATACACTAATAGATATTTACAACTTTAATAAGACAGGTCTTTACCATTATATACTACCTAATTATTTACTTACTATAAAGTAGCTCTCTAGAGGTAAGAGAGATAAAACTTGTATCTCTCTTAGCTTTATTACTAATACTAATGGATCTGATATAAGGGGCCTATTGTTTATTAGGTATGCTAGAAAACTATAATACTTTAATAAGAAGGAGGGTTTAGTACTTAGATTTGAATATTATTAGAATAAAAAGGCTTGAATAACAAGTTCTATATTTTAATTGTAAGTATAGAGAACTCTATACACATACATTCCTTATATTAATGTACTCTACAGATTTCTAGATAAGTTGAATAGGGACATAGGTTAGTAAAAGTGTTATGGATTTCTGTACAGGAATTACACCTCTTACTATAGATTCACAGGCAGTAGGCAGATCCTTTAACCACTTAACTACTAGTTCTAAGTGTAGCCTTAGTCTTTACTATAAGTATAGTGTTAATAGTACTTGCACCAAGCAAGAGGGGGGTTTTGTTACTCTTAAGAGTGAGATGAAGCATTTAGTTTTTAAGGTAAGAGAATAGTTATATTGTGTAGATTTAGTATGAGAGTAGGTAGTACAGCTAGTTCACAAGCTGTTCTCAAATAAACTGTTATTGAGTACAATACTGTTAAAGTATCTAACTACTGTTCCTTTTATACTGTTCTAATAATTCTTTATTCTCTTATTTCTTCTCCTTCTGAGTAGTTCTGTTCCTTAGATAGTCTGTGTACTTTACTATATTATTTTTATGTCTATATCTTGTAAGCTATAGTCTCTAGATTTGTAATCTAGTAGCCTTGAGCTTTCTAGGTGCTCCTAATAAGGTAGTGATTGACATAGGGGTAACTGCTTCCATGTGCTTCCTACACAGCTTTAGTAATACTAGTCCTCAGGATGCTTCTTTTCCTTGGCTAACTCTAAATAGTCTTTTTATAATTAGTGCTACTTTCATTAAACTCTAGAGGCTTCATTTTGAGGGGTACTGTGTAGAATTATTTGTGTTACTATTAGTTTGTAACTCTTACACTATTTGTTTAGAATGTAAGACTAGACTACTCTAAGTTCCATTCCTCTAAGGAGTTTGTGAGTCCTTTCTATTATCAGTTTCATGTCTCTATAAATGACTTTAATATTATATTGTTTGATGCACAGTTGTTCCCTTTGTATGCTAGTAAGGATAGCTTGTCCATGTATTTGTTCTTAGAGTATTATACTTTATACATCTACAAATATTCCTACTACTTGTTTTTCATTTACTTAGTGTACTAGTATATGTAAGTGTATTTGTACACTTATACATTTACTGTGTATATACAGATTATTTATCTTAACTATATGTACTTTGAAGCTTGTTCTGTCTTGTAGCATCTTAGTTCTAATATAGACTGTCAACTGTCTCTAATAGTGTGTTTTACTAATTAATAAACATTCATCAACTACTTGTATTGTTTTTATAGGTAGGTTAATCTGTTAGCTTTCCCTAATATCTTTGTCCTTAGTTAATTGTTGTGTTAAGATGTTTAACATTCATTCTTACAATTGTGTTACATGATTACATTTCTTACATTCTTCTACTTCTTACATTTGTACATCTAGTAGTTCTAGTAGTACTTGTTCCATTACTTAATCAGCTATTACAAATCTGGTCAAATCCTTCTACTGCCTCCTCCCTTAAGTGATTAACTAATGTTGATCACTTAATAAGGTTGGGTTTGTAAAATTGTAGGTTTTTGAAGTGTTAGGATTACAAATTATTACTTCTCCTATTACTTCTGAGTAATACAGTATTATTTAGATTACTTTGTTTGTATCTTAGCCCCTTTGACACAGTTGGTAAACACACACAACAACTTTAGAGTACAACCATATAGTTGTGAATATTATTCCTGCTTGTCAGTCTACTTGCCTTACTAAGCATTTCAATCATAATAGTCAAAATAATACTGTGTAGGTAGGAGCAGCCTATACCTGAAGGGGTAAGTTTTTAGGGCTTAATAAGTGCTTTTGTAATGTACTAACACAGTTTGTCAGCTGTAAAGTATCTATTTGAATGAGCTACAGGTTCAATTTACCCTTCTAGAGTTGAATTTGTATAATAACAAGGAAAGTGTTATACTAGTGTTCTAGCACATTTTAGTTGAGTCTACAGTTACAGTTTGGGTTCCTGATAGAGTGTACTATAGAGCTACATAAGGCTATACTCAGATACCCCAAATAGAGATTTGGATTAGACTTCCACCAACTTGTTACTCAAAATTTTGCTTAGATATTAGTAGTTAATGTCCTATTAATACTCTAATTAAGAGTTCAAGTATTTACAATTTGAGGGAAGTCCCTTCTTTTATATTTTCCAATTAATATTAGAATTTGTACAGCTTACAATAGTCAACAACTTCAAACATTAATAGTATTACATTACTTGGTTTACTTATTTATAAGGGTAAAGGAATTGTAGACAGTCTTAGAGAGTCTAGAATATTCATTTCTTCCCCTGTTAAATCTGTCACTTCTATCATGTATACTATAAATACTATTTGTTCCTCTGTAAGTACTATTTGTACTTTAGCTACTAGAGAGTATAGTAGTGTTAGGATTAAAGGGCTAATACTATGTAATAGTACTAACAATACTACCATTGTTTGTACTAGGCTTCCTGATAGAGACAGTAGAGGTAGTAGTAGTGTCTAAGAGTATTCTACAATTGGTTTGACTACTTACCATTTGTGTATAATATTCTGTACCATACTTACATAATAATTATGGGCCCTCTAATAGATGGCTGTTGTTTCTTATATGTACCAGTTGTATGTCTGTATTTTGTACATACTAATCTGTACTGTAAACAGGGTTGACATATACATTACTAGCTATAAAGCTACCTGTTATTAAAACATTATAGTTTGAAGTATAGTATAAACCACTTTGAAGCACATTTTAATACTAAATGGGTGTGTAACATTAAGCATATTCTAATGTTATATATAATAATCTATTTCATAGGTAAGGTAGAGGAATTCTGTTTTTTCCATCAGTTGTAGTGTCTTAGCCCAGTCTAGTGTAAAGTAGAATAGTATGTTCTGTTACAGGAGGGGTATGAAGAATTAGTACCTTAACATTGTAGAGCTATTGTATACAAGTACAAAATCTTCATACTCTTGTTTGTAATACTTACTAGTGTAGTGTTCTGTGTAAAAGCAACCTAGGGTGTATAGTAACAATTGGTCAGGCTACTAATACTAAATGTAGGGTTCATAGTCTTAGTATCTCAGTTAGTTGTAGTAAGGAGTAGTGATAAGGCAAGGCATTTTTGTTCTTAGTAGTAAAGGTTTCTAGTTTATCTGCTTTAGCTGGGTAGTATTAGTTATTTGCTAATTTGCTTAGTTATTTTGATAGTCTTTTAAATCTTCATGTTTTGCTTTGTTGTATTTGTTTCTATCTATTGTTTTCTCTAGTCTTATAGTGTGTCTTTAAACCATTTAGGTTCTAGTGTTGGTTTGGTACTTTTAGAGTTGTTTCAATAGTATTCCTGTACACATTCTATTATGTTTTGTAAGTTCTTAATAGGTTCCCAAGTGTATTCTGTATATCCCTTCCATTTGATAAGATATTTGACTAGATTAGGTTTTGTCTGTCATACTACTTTGATTTGTTCAACCTTGTATTCTGAGTTTCTATTAACTTCTATTAAGGGTAGTTGTGTGATTGCTTCTTGTCCTAAGTAAGCTTTACTCTTATAAGGTTAGAGTAACAAAGTATAGAAGACTAGGTAAACTGTAATTGTATCTAGTAACTTTAGTCAATATAACACTCTTCTGACTGTCTTCTCTACTTAATAGGGTCCTGTGTATTGTACTTCTAGTTTCTGTTTTGGTGAAACTATGACAAGGTTCTTCATATTAAGTAAGACTTAGTCTCCTAGTTTATAATTAGGTATAGGTCCTTACTTAAGGTTTGTATATAGGGCTATAGTTGTTTTTACTCTTTTTAAAGCATTTTTAGCTTCTTCTTGTACTTCTTCTATCTCTTCTAAATAATCTTGTACTATTAGTATGTTTCCTTTGTATGGTACTATTTTAATACTAGGGTGCCTTCCTAATACTAGTTTGAATAGGGTTTTCCCTGTTGATACATTCTTTGTATTATTATACACAAATTCTGTAATTAGTAATAGTTTAGCCCAATTAGTCTTTTGTAAGTCTGTGTAGTATTAAAGGTATTACTCTAGAGTTTGATTCACTCTTTCTGTTTGTCTGTCTGTTTGTGGATGGTAGACTGTACTAGTCTTCTATTTAATTCCTAAGTGTTTGGATAATCTCTGTATGAATTGTAAGACAAACTAACTTTTACAATCTGAAATAATAGACTTTAGTATTCCTTAATCTTTAAATATATAGTGTATAAACATTTCTACTACTATTTACACATTGAGTATTCCTCTGTAAGGAATAAAGTACACCATTTTGATTAGACAATCAACTACTACAAATATTGTAGTAAAGCCTTTGTTAGTAGCTAATAAATTAGTAATTAAATTGTAAGATATTAACTAGAAAGAGTGTTCAAGTGTATCTAGCAGTTGTAATAGTAGCTATGTGTATCTCCTTAGAGTTTTCATTCTTTAGCATAGATTGTATATATTAATATATTAGGTTACATTTACTTGTATGTTCTTCTACTAATAATCTCTTAGGATTTTCTCTAGGGTTCTTTCTATACTCATATAGTCTGTAAGTCTATTATCATATTTAGATTGTATAATCCTAGTTCTTGTGACTCCTGTCTTATCCAGGAGTACTCATATGTGTCCTTAATAGTAATAGAGTCCTTTCACAATTCTGTGATTAGGTTTCTAGTTGGGCTGTGTTTGTTCAATTTCTTTAAGCTCTTATACTGTTATTAGCTGTTTATAGGCTTTTATGATAGAGTTGCCTAGAGCTGTTCTAATAATAGTAGACTCTATAATATGTAAGTATTCTCTGTTAATTGTAGTGTTTTAAAGCTTAGTGTGCTACACAGATTCTAGAATCATAATTTTAGTTTTATCTTTAATCTCCTCTTCTGTTCTAAGATTGGGTTGCCTAGATAGTGTATCTACAGAATTCTTCTTTCCTGAGATGTGCCTTATTTAGTAATTGAATAATGTAAGGAAGTGTATCTAGTACATTTGTCACCAATTCAGTTCCTCAGCATTTCTAAAATAGATAAGGTTTTAGTGATTAGTTTGAACTGTTATTAGTTCTTTTGTTCCTTAAAGTAAATGCCTCCAAAATTTGAATGCTATAATAATAGTCTATAGTTCCTGATTGTGTGTTTGCCAATTTTATTCTAGTAGTGTTAGTTTCTTTGAATAGAAGGCAATAGGTCACATGTTTCCATTCTTGTCTTCTTGTTCTAGGGTAGCTCCTATTCCTACTATTAAAGTGTCTGTAGTAAGCATATATAGTTTGCTTAGATTAGGTACTCTCAGAGCTTCTCTATCTGTAAAAGCCTGTTTTAGTTGTTTGAATACTTTCTACTACAGTTCTTCCTATTTGAAAGCACAATTCTTTTTGGTTAGTTTGTCTAGTTCTACTGTAAGTGATTGTATGTGTAGTACAAATCAGCTGTAAAATCCACAAAAGTTTATAAACCTTTTTATTTCTTTAGCCATTCTTAGTGTTAGTCATTCTTTAATAGCTAGTTGTTTATAAGGGTCCATTTTGATGTCATCTCATCCTATAATGAATCCTAAGTAATCCAGTTTAGTTTCCAGAAAATGACATTTGTTGATTTTTAAATAAATGTCCAAGTCTCTACATTTCTGTAAAACTTGTTATAGCAATTTCTAGTGTTCCTGAGGGGTAATTGATTTTCCTATAATGTTGTCTAAGTAGATTAGTATTTCTTGAGTTTGTAGTTACTACTCAAAATTATTGTTTATAAATTTTTAGAATACTGATAGAGAGTTCTTCATTCTAAACATTATTATAAGTAGTACATAAATTTGGTTTTTGACTTAGAATACTGCTTTCCATTTGTCTCATCTAGATTGTATGTCTAGTATAAAGAAATATTTCCCTCCTAGTAACTTATTAGGTAGTTTGTACATAAGAGGTATTAGATATATGTCTAGTATAGTAATTTTGTTTATTCCTTAATAGTTAGTAACTATGTGTACTCCTCCATCTTTCTTTCCTACAAAGAAGACTGGTACAGATACTAGACAGAGTTTGTCTAGTTGAATCTTCTGTATTTATCCCTTTTGTAACATTTCTTCTAAGTATTCATTAACAGCTTGCTCCTTATCAGGTGCTAGTGTAATAGATGGTTGTCATTTCAGGTATGGTTTTCCTTCTTCAAAATTTATTAGCATGTCCTATTGTGTATGTACTAGTAACCTTCTAGATTTATTTGGATCAAAAATGTTTACAAAATCTTTTATTTCTTTTGACAGTTTTTCTTACTAGGAAATATTCTACTTTTTGTTTTTTACTTTTAATTGACTGTAGACTTGAGATTGTAATAATACTTTGTTATAAGTGAAAGTTTTAGTATAATTCATATTTTTGTCTTGATCCAGTATAGTAATGATTGCTGGATCTAGAGGAAGTTGTTACATATGTAGTGACTGTTGTATAAGGACATTAGAGGATGTTAGTTTTTGTATAGGTTAATGTTTATAGTTAAGGGGATGTATATTTCCATAATTATCTGGTACATAGACTGTTAGGTCATTTTCCCTAAGGGTCTGTTCTATAGGCCTTTATAGTTATAGTTATACTGGTTCCTTGTTGTAAGTTCTTTTTACAGGGTTACATTCTCTACTTTCTGATTTTAGTCTCCTTACTCCTACTAGAGTTCTTGTCTAAGGTCTTATATGTATAGTAATCAGTTCCTTATACTTATTAGGTACTAGTACTTTGATTTCTTCTCTATACTTTTGCTTCTTTGCCTGTTTAGGTTTCTGTTTCCTTTTCCAGTACAAACTGATTTGTTTAATTATTATACTCATAGTTTTACCTTACTGTTCTAATGTAGCTCCTTTCTAATTGATTCCTAGGTTCCTAGTGTTTAGATAGTCTATTCTCAGAATCATATTGTCTAATACTATATTTGTAATAGCTATCATCTGTTCTTATTAATCTACCTTAGTACAGATCATAGTACTAGTTTTGTAGGTTATTCTTCTATTCAAGTTAGTTAAACTATTAACATTAGTAACAGTTCTAGACTACTCAAGTAGTTGAGCTTTAAATCCATTTCCTTGTTAGAATAATTTATTCATTACTAAACATGTACTCTCTGAGTCTATTAATGTAAGTATAGTTATCTATTAAGTTCTATTATACATTCATATTTCTATCCAGGAATGTCTTCCCTTTGTTAGTAGGCTAGACTCTAATTTGACTGTGTTAGTCCTAACTATTACTAACAGTCTTGGACAAAAGACTAGCTTGTTAGTTTCCTAGAATGTTGTCCTTTATATTGACAAGTGTATCTATGAGTGTTTCCTAGAATATCTCTGCCCTCTACTACCTATTTAGTATAATTGTAATTGTCAGCAACAGTGTAGAGGGGACCTGAAGGCTCAGTAAGGGGACCCAGGCTACAACTATCCTACACAACAGAAATACAGAATACAAGTACTAGAACATAGTTGGAACTTGTAGAACAGACAGAGAGAGAGAGTAAGACAAGAGTAGAGTATATAGAGTAAGCCTAAGAGTACAGAACTACCTAGAGTAGACAAGATCAAGACTACAGGACCAGTCTGATCTTGTATACCTATATATACTAAACTACACAAGAGTACTCAGAGAGTATAAGCTACTAAGAATGATAAGCTACAAAGAATGAAAGAAAGGAAGGTCAAAGATAAAGGTACAAAGAATGAAGGGATGGACAAAGGGTAAGAGACTATAGAATGAACAAAGAATGAAAGGGTGGTCAAAGGAACAGAATAATGAAGTAAGGAGGGGTAGTAGTAAGAATCAGTATACATATAGTTTATAGACAGTACTCTTAAGGGACAGAAGTCCTGAGTTCCAGTACAGAAGAGTGTAGAACCCTCAGAACTAAAGGTATAAGAGTAAAGAACTATAACATTACCCCTCCTCTAAAACCAATTGTCCTAATTAGTAAACATTAGGCTTGGTTAGCAGTTTAAGTATAGGTTATAATAGTAGAGCTTGGAAATCTGTAAGGCTGAGTTTGTGTAGAGTACTAGGATGAAGCTGATAAAAGTCTCAGATTGTCTTAAAAGTATAGGTAAGGTTCTTAGCAGGTTCCTAAGTACACTCTTCAACTGAGTACCCTTTCTAGTAAACAAGAAACTTGAGTTTTCCACACACTAGCTTAGTATCCACTATATACTCTACTTTGTATTCTAGTTCAGAACTAATGAGTTCTGGTAGAGACAGTAGGGGTCTTTGTTGTAAAGGAAAACCTAGATTGTAGTACTAAGACAATAGAGCCTTGTTGAATACTGAGTATATGTGCTACTATATTGTCAGAAGTTAGAGTTTGTAAGTAGAGGTACTAACCTTCTTTTTAATAATAAAGGGTCTGAAGTACTTGTTGTCCAACTTCTTTATTGAGTGATCTAAGGTCAGATTAGTAGCTTCTAGTATAACTTTGTCACTAGGCTAGTAATCCTTAACTACAAACCTCTTCTAATCATAGTTTTACTTTATAATCTGTACTACCTTTTCTAAAAGAGCTTATACATCCTTCCTAGTCTTGTGTATCTGTTCTGTAAAGTCTGTTACAGATTCAGAACTACTGTTTCAGTTCAGAACTGTCCCCTAGTACAGATGTCTCCTATAGTTGAGGAAGAACAGAGACTGTCCTATTGTAGAGTGTTACTAGTTATTGTGTACAAATTCTACTAGTACTAACTATTCAGACTAGTCTGACTACTAATAATTAATGAACATCTAAAGATAGAGCTTGATCTTCTAATTGACTCACTCAGTTTGACTATTAATCTGTAAGTAATATGTAGTAGAAGGATTCTCTTAAATTCTGAAAAGTATGTACAAGTTTTACATGAATTTCAACTTGAATTATAGTCTGTAATTGTGAATGAGCTTCTGAGAGAGTCTGTACAACTAGAAGACATAATCCTAATAGATGTACACTATACCTTTAAAAGTGAGTTCTGTTCAGGTCAGAACTGTGTAGACTTGTTTAGAGAATTGGTTAACAATTACACAGATAGTATTGTAACTCTAAGACTCAGGTAGCTTACTAATTAGGTCTACTAAGACTTCCTCCTAAGAGTGATCCAGGATCTGATACAGATGTAGGAGAGTCTAAACCCTTGTCTGGTAGGCCTTAGTCTATTGACATGTATTGTAACCAGTCACATACTTTAGGATTTCCCTCTACATTCCTAACTACTAGTAGTTCTGAGTAATAAGTTCTTACATTTTGTGTTAGCCTGAATGTCTTACAGTCAGATTGTTATAATAAGCTCAGACAATGTCCTCCTACAGCTTCTAATCCTTCAGAACATACAGTTGGCCTTCTTAGTAAACCTGTCTATCCTCATCCTCCTTCTAGTCTCTAGCCTACTTCTCTAACTACTTTACTACAACCTAGTCCTATGTGTGTCTTAGAGCTTACTGTATACAGGTGACAAAGTTAACATTCTTGGATTTGAGTCAGATCTCTCAGATTGTCTTAGACACAAAACAGGAATTGTTTAGGAGAACAAGATTTTTGTTATCATTCTCCCCCCTTTTATAACCTACTTGTCTTGAGAGTAAATTGGCTTTCATTAATTGTGTTCTGGGTTTGTAGGTCAGTATAAAGTTATAGTCCTACAGTTCTAACATTTAGCAGGTCTAACAGTGGTTGAGCTTCTAAGGTGCTTGGAAGTACTGAAGATTAAGGTGATTACTCTAAATCTTAAACTTCTACACAGTACTAAGAAGATATTAACACTACTCTTCTAAGGAACAGATAATTACAAAGAGTTCCTTGTTGTAAATAAGGTAGTTCTGTTCTGTTACAGAGAGGGATTCTAATTAGAACACTATCAGACACTACTTTCTGTTAATGAACTAGGATAGTACTACTCTATTCACAAAGTTGGAAGAGTTGGCTTTGACTTAGAACTTGTCTACAACTGTCAGAACTGCTAATACAGGCTTGCTAGTAATAGTCTACTTGAGAGACTTAAACACAGACTGCTACTAATCACCCTATTACTAAGGAACATCTTTGCTAGTGAGATTGTGAAGGGGCTAGACAATAGTACTAAAGCCTTAAATAAAGTATTAGTAATAGTTTGCAAACCTAAGAAACACTTGGACCTGTTTCAGGTTCTAAGGTTGTAACTAGTTCTAAACTATAGTTACCTTTGCTAGATCTATACAGACCTCTCCTCCACTAATTACAAAGCCCAGATAATCTACTAACTCCTGTGTAAAAGAACACTTTGCCTCTTAGAGGAACAGTTTATTATCTTAGAGCTACTATAAAACTGCTCAGATTAGTTAGTAATAGTACTCAACTGTCTGGGTAAAAATTAGAATGTTGTCTAGATACACACTAACATACTCTGAGTCAATCAGATCCACAAGAATGTGATTTATAAATGACTGGAATGTTGTAGGCAAGTTGGTTAGTCTAAAGAACATTATAGTCAGTTTGTACAATCTGTAATTAGTTTAGAACACAGTCTTCTACTCATCTCTGTCTTAGATCCAAATGTTATTGTATCCCTATTAAATGTCCAACTTAGTGAAAACCCTGAATGTATGCATCTTATTAATGAGCTCCTGAATCAGAGGGAGCAGGTACTTGTTTTTGACAGTACCTTTATTAAGACAATAATAATCCTAGACTAGACAGAGCTTCCTATCTTTCTTTTTGACAAAGAAGAAAGGAGAGACTATAAAGGACTTTAAGGGTTGGATCCAGCTGTTCTGAAGATTTTCCTAAAGGAACTTGTCAAGTACCTCCTACTTGTCTCTGTTGAGTAGGTAGACCTTATAATCCCTAAGTTGGAAACCCTTAGTCAATTTAATTGTATAGTTCTAGAGACAATGTTCAGAAAGCTAGTTGAATTCCTCTTTACTAAAGACTTTAGGAAACTCTCAGACAAAATCTAGCAGGCTGAGTCTACATACATTCTAGAGTAGAGTTGTTCTAAAGGGGTTTCAGACTAGTTCTGTTTTAGATATTCTTTAAATTAACTCTGTTCTGCCTTAACTAGAATATGTGTTTACATATCTATCCTAGTCAAAGAAGAACAACTGGTCACCTTCATTAGAACTGTTAGTAACATTAGAAGTGTCTGTATCTACTTAGGACAGTAGTACAAGATAGTTACAAGAATTAGGACACTGATTGAACACAAGTGTTTACTCTAACTAGTTAATAGTAAGGTTGTGAGTCTTAAGCCATTTGAATCTAATAAAGATGTCTGTCTTTCTAAGGTTAGTGACTCTAAACTCAATACTTTCCTTATGATCCTAAATGGTCATCTATAGTTGGACAAACTCAGTAATCCAACCATTCTGGTTTAGGGTTCTATCTACATTGTATACTAGGATTGGAAGTAGAATGTATTAAGTAGGGAGGTAGTGTTTCTGTACAAAGGCCTTATTAATACACAAACTAGTGTATCTACTATCTACTAGAGCTATTGTTTAGATCTGGGGGGATCCTAAGAAGAGAGCTAAGAGGACAAGGACTTAGAGCTAGTACTTAGAATGTTCTCTAATAAATTGCTACTTGTTCTAAAGGGAACATACAGCTTGTACAACCTTATTGTTTAAGAGAGTAAGTATATACACTAACATTTCCTTATTAACCTCTTTTTTTCAACAAGGACAGACCCATGTCCTCAACTGTGAACTCAGCTGAGACTATCCCTACTTAATACTATAGACAAACTACTAAGTAGTAAATAGGGCTAGGTAGTGTTCTAAATGTTCTAGGATTTCAGAACACAGAAGTAGTAGGTCAGATTGTGTAGATTTAGACTCAGATGAAGTACAAAGAGAAGAATCAAAAGAATCAGAAGAAATAAGAGAACTATCTACTTTTGTTTTCAGCTTTTTTCTTTTTAATAAATAATTTTGTTGATTTACTTTTTCTACTTTTTCTACTTTTCTTACTTTATTTACTTCTAATCCTACAGTGTTCATTGAATCAAAAGTGGCTGTTAAAAAATCTGAGTCATAACTCTTCAGTACTGTATTTACTGTTGAGCCTCTACAAAATCCTAGAGTACATAGTTAGAGTCTAAGAGTTCTAAGGTGACTTCTAGATTTGTAGAAAAGGCTTCTTACTACAAATCCTGCTTGTTACTTGTTATTACTCTAATAACCTAATAGATATACTGTTACTTCTGTAGACAGTCCTTAATTTGGTGCCCTGACTTTCTGTAGACAAAGTATACTCCTTACTTTCAGGCTTCTCTAATGTCTATCAGAATAGATTAATTGTGAATTATAGGCAGATTAATCTGAGGGCTTAGAACTGTCAGAGCCAGACACATATGTAAGCATTCTGTACAGACTTAATACATCTGAGCTACAGCTTAGTCAAAGGAAATGGTGCATGTCTTCTACTCAGTATAAGTAATCAGTTCTAGCATTATTCTAAGAATCTTGTCAACCAGTTCTGGTTAGAGAGCTTTTTCAAACATTCTAATAAGGACATTATCAAACTCAAGTGTGAATCCTGCCTTCTAGGCCAGGATATTAAACTCCTGGAAGAAGGCATTAGTAGAATGTTTGCCCTGTCACAGAGACACAAGCTTGTTCTGTGTATTATACTTCTTATTCAGGTTAATAAAGGAAGTATAGAGCTGCCTTATAAATTCTGAATACAACTCATTATTCTAAAGTCAGATCAGGCTTCTAATCTGATGGCCTTTGATCCAGTTCTGGGCCTAGGTGGCTGTATTACCTTCCTTCATAAAGGAGAGGACAAATAGGACACAATTAAGATCTAAGAATAGATTAGTCAAAGTAGTAACTACATATAGTTTAACTTGGTGCTAGAAGTCCTTAAAGAGCTGCCTATTAAAGTCTGAAGAGTAAGCTACATACACTTTCTTTCTAGAACAGGTTGTGACTTCTAGAACAATTAGAACAGGTTCTGAGGAGGCTAGAGGCACATAGTTGGTAAAGGCCTCTTAGATAGAGGTCTGTATGTATTAAGCTAGGTCTACTTGTAACTGCTAATCCAGTAGGACAGCAGGGGTGGTGGTTAGTATAGAAGGGTCCATGTTTACACTACAAAGGAATTAGTACTAAACTAAAAGGGGTAATGAATAGAAGAAGGGTGGCAAAAGTTTAAAAGGGTTTAGAAAGTTTAAAATTTAAAAATGTAAAAGGGTTAGGACAAAGAAAAGAGATTAACACAATAGTGAGTACTAATGCCTAAAATGTAGGAGAGTTGTAGGGTGGTAATAAGTAGTCTTAATCTAATGTTAGTAACAGTGTAGAGGGGACCTAAAGGCTTAGTAAGGGGACCCAGACTACAACTATCCTATACAACAGAAATACAGAATGTAAGTACTAGAACATAGTCAGAACTTACAGAACAGACAGAGAGAGAGAGTAAGACAAGAGTAGAGTATATAGAGTGAGCCTAAGAGTACAGGACTACCTAGAGTAGACAAGATCAAGACTACAGGACCAGTCTGATCTTGTACACCTATATATACTAAACTATACAAGAGTACTCAGAGAGTATAAGCTACTAAGAATGATAAGCTACAAAGAATGAAAGAAAGGAAGGTCAAAGATAAAGGTATGAAGAATGAAGGGATAGACAAAGGGTAAGAGACTATAGAATGAACAAAGAATGAAAGGGTGGTCAAAGGAACAGAATGATGAAGTAAGAAGGGGTAGTAGTAAGAATCAGTACACATATATTTCATAGACAGTACTCCTGAGAGACAGAAGTCCCAAGTTCTGGTACAGAAGGGTGTAGAACCCTCAGAACTAAAGGTATGAGGGCAGAGAACTGTAACAGTAATAAATGTATCTATTGTATTCATTGTATTTTTCATTAAAGTTCATTTTCTTGACTTTGGTTCCAAATTGTAGATTACTTTTCTACAGTAGTCCTTCCTTGTTCTTAGTTAGGTAAACTGTTAGTAGTCCACAATCTCTTACTTAATAGCTTTTCTGGTTGTAATTAAAACAGGTGAATGATTCCTTTGTCTTTTTTAGTATCTGTTTTTTCCAACTTTTTCTTACTAGTTTATCTTGTTAAGTGTTTATGTCTATTACATTTATGTCTAGTTTCTTTTGTCTATTTATAGGTGCTCAATAGACATACATTCTATTGTATTTATATTTAGCTATGTATTCTGATTACTGTAGAGCTTGTTACCTTTGTATGTTAATTAAATATGTACTAATCCTTTCTTACTACTATTTTAGGTTTTTCTCATACAGCTTTTCTGTAACAAAGGTAATTCCTAATTGTACCATACCTAGTAGACTAGTAATGAATTTGGCCTTCTTTGCTTCCTCTAGAAATTTTAATAAGTGTAGTAGGAGTACCTTAAGTACTCTCTCTTATTAAGACATTAAGTAAGTGTCTGCCTTATATACTACATAGTAAAGTCCAATAGTCTAAGACATTCCAAGTGTAGTAACTCTACATAAGGCAATTAGGGATTTCCTAATCCAGAGTACAATCTAATACTCCCTTTCAAGCATTTAATTAAGAACTAGGACCATATGCCTAATAGTTTGTTTAGATGCTTGATCTGTAGGACATAGAGAGCTTTTGTAAGGATGTCTGCTAATTAGTTCTGTGATTGAACATAGTATACATTAATGTAATCATTTTGAATATAACATTGTACAAAGTCTTTTTGTAAATCAAGATGTTTAGTGTGAGTGTTGTATGTTATTTTGTCAGACTTTACAGTCTTTATTACACCTTGATTATTGTAATAAATTGTAATGGGTACTGATTCAGTCTGTAGTACTTCTTCAGCAAATTGTTTGAGCCAAATGGCTTCTTAAGTAGCATATGCTAGTACTTGCAACTCTGCTTTGTAAACAGATAGTAGTACCAGGTTTTACTGTTTGCTTGACTAGGATATGGTCAATTTAGCTAATTGAAAGATGTAGCTGTTTATTACTTTATGTCCTTCTGTCATTCGTCTGTCTGTATCATAATAGCCTTGTAGTTTTAAAGTGTCTGTGCTTTCAAGTTGAAGCTAGCAATTTGTTGTATATTTTAAATATGTAAAGCAATGTTTCACTACTTTGTAGTAATGTGTTTAGGACTTTTGTAAGTAGCATGCTAATTGCCCAGTAATATAAGATATGTCTGGCTGTGTGCAATCTACAACATATCTTAACAATTCTACCATATTTATGTATAGTATTGTTTTATTATTACTTTTGTTTGTATTGTACATATTGTTTGTATTGTTAGATAGATCTATTCTAGGAGTAATAAGTGTTTGTAATGCCTTTTTGTTTTTGAAGTGGTAACACTTGATTATACTTTCAATATAGTACTTTGTAACCTTAGAGGTTACACACATAACTTAGAATATAGATATATAAGGGTTATAGATAGCTACTTAGAATCTTATCTTTGTACTTTGCTCCTGTACTTATGTCAACCTCTCTAATCCCAGGTCTTTGCCTGTTCTGTTCCCTGAGTAAGGCTCTAGTCTTACACTTTTTTTTAAACAATGCAAAATTTGGGGATTTTGCTACTCAATCTTATTTGTACTACTAGATTGTTAGTCTTACACTTAGTCAAGATTCTGCTACTCAAGAATGCTTGCCCCCCTGTTGTACTACTCTCTCAACACTTGTGCAACCAAGCTTAGTAACCACCTGGACATTGTCCCTATCCTTAATGTTGCTAATACAGAACAGTACTCTACTACTTAAGAATATACTTTTGCCACACTACTCTGTCAACACACATACAAACATGGTAGAGAAGTACTGTAATGGAATACACAGAGAGATTGTTACTATAAGGCTTATTGGCCACCTAAACATTATTTGCATCTTCAAGTATTCAACATTGTTAACAAAGAGTAGCACATTCTCCTTACTCTAGAATATGTTAAGGGCAGAATACTGTTTGACTATCTTATAAACCATAGTCAACAACTGCCAGACAAGACACTGTACCACTTCAAGCAGATTATCCTTGAGTCTGTTTCTACTCATGTGTTCCCTACTACTTATTGTGTGTTTGAGCCAGCCATCTGAACACTGTCTAGAAACTAGCTGTAGAATCTTACACAATGCTAGTCCTTAGATTGTGTAAGGAGAACATTATCTTGGTACTACTACTAACATCTAGAGCTATAGTATAATTTGGATTACACAGATAACTGGCTACCTTCTACTTGACAACACAAGTATTTGAGCTCTTCTTCTTGTCCTGTCTATCCACCTTCTGTAGCTACCAACTGAGGCTGTCAATCTGATTTGTTACATACTTGTCATTAGTATCTACTTTCTGTATGACAACACTGACATACCTGGATACATCTTCTCTGAGACAGCTGATTTGATTCATTGTATACTTATCTCTAACATTATTATACTGCCTGGTCCTGTCATACTAAAGACACCTGATGTGATTCATTACATACTCATTGTTCATGTTGTAAGATGTATTACTATGCCTGAGATTCTTAGTCACCTATGTCTCAGCTACAAACTCACAATCTGCCTGACTCCTGTTTCAACATAGGCTTACTAAGTATAGAGAACACACACTTGAAGAATATAGAATACAGACCTAAGAGAACACTGAATTGAACCAAACCAAACTGAACTAAGAACACCAAACTAAGAACACTGAACTAAGAACACAGGAGAACACAGAACTGAGAACACAGGAGAACACTAAACTGAGAACACTAGAGAACACTGAACTGAGAACACTAAACTGAGAACACTGAACTAAGAACACAGGAGAACACTAAACTGAGAACACTAAACTGAGAACACAGGAGAACACTAAACCATACTGCCTACTGTTTTCTTCTATACTAAGTCCTAATCCAATGTTTCCTTGTCTCTATTTCTGTTGCTCTAACAGGATACTAGTACTTGTCTTAATGTTACTATCCCTCTAGCATACATACAGACCTACTGTTGCTCCTATACACTCTGTTTCACCTACAAGCCTGCACATTATCCTTCTAGCATATACACAGACTCTCTGTTGCCTCTACACACTCTGTTTTGCCTACACACTAACACATTATCCTTCTAGTGTATACACAGACCTGCTGTGTCCTACATGGTCTGTTTTTACTCACACTACCACCAGAACTCTCATCACCTCTAACACCTGGCTAGACAATTTTGTCAACCATGTCTGACTGCTAACTTCTCAACCTTACACTTGAGTCACATTGCCTCCTCTACAGTCCAGTTTGTGTAAGAAACATATTGTATCTAGAAAAGGTTAGAGGGGTCAGACTGAGCATTCATTAATGTGTTAAAGTCTTCAGTCTTCCTTACACATCTTCATTAACAAGTTGAAGCCTTCCTAGACTTGTTACTACATACTTGTCATTAATGGTCTTGCTTGAGCTTGTGTCTGTCTCAGGAATACTGTTACTACTGTTTCTGTTGAAGGTCCCTATATGTTTTCATTAACAAGTCAAAGTCTTACTACACTTGTGACTGTATGTTCCTTATTAATGTTTTCTATCCTTTTTATTTCTTTCCCTTACCCCTTACCCCTTACCTTACCTTCTCTTTCTTTATGTGTAATCTTTTCCTTCCCTACCCCCCCTTTAATTTCTTTAGAGTAGGGAAGAGTGTAACCTTAGAGGTTACACACATGACTTAGAACATAGATATATAAGGGTTATAGATAGCTACTTAGGATCTTATCTTTGTACTTTGCTCCTGTACTTAGGTTGACCTCTCTAATCCCAGGTCTTTACCTGTTCTGTTCCCTGAGTAAGGCTCTGACCTTACATACTTTTGTTATAAGCTAATTGTTTATTAAGGTCTATCTTAGCTTATTTCAATACTAAGTGACTAATGTATTTCATTACTGTCAGTAAATGCAATGTGTTGTCTTAATACATGTTTAAATACTATTATTATAGTAATAGTTTTACTAATAATTGTAATATTGTTAATGTACATAAATGTTACAAGAATTGTTTTATTATTTTGTTTCTTGTAAAATACAGTATGATTGTAATTAGCTCATTCTAATCCAATCTTAAGCAGTAGTTTGGTAATCTTCTTGTACTATTGTCTACCTACTTGTCTAGGTTTAATATCTGTAAGTAGCCTACCTGGCAGTAGTTTCACATAAATGAGTTTGTCCTCATTTATTTCTCTGTAAAGATATGCAGATTTTACATCTATCTGATGTATTTCATAGTTCTTAGATACTGCCTAAAATAACAATAATTGTACTGTTGATAGTTTTGTTACTAGAGTAAATAAGTTGTCAGAATAGAAGTCTATTCCATTCTTTTGAGTGTATCCTTACACTACAAATTGTGCTTTGTATTTGTCTATTCAGCTGTTAGCTAGTCTTTTGATTTTATAGACAAATTTTGTTCCAATTATATTTGTATTCATAGGAGGGATAGTATTATTGATCTCAAGTACTAGTTGAGGTAGAAGAGGTCAGTTGAGTCTGCAAGGTATGGACACTGAGAGGGGTCAAGAGTGAGAAGGAATAGGTAGATTCAAGCAGAATGTACAAGTTCTAAAGGTGACAATTAACAAGACAAGAGTAGTACAGAACAATAAAGCTGTACTTCAGAACAAGACAATACAAGACAAGACAAGGCAAGATGAACGTTTACTGAGGAGACTGTCAAACTACACACTAAGAGTCACAATAGAGAGTAACTTGATTGCTGGAAAGTACAAAATACATGAGGGTATTTATAGAAATTATCAGTCCTTTGTAGCTACTAGTCCTTTGTGAACAACTCTACTACTGTCTCCTTTGTATCAACCCATCCAGGACTCTGGATCTGAGTCCCCTTTGTATTGATCAACTAGTTGTCTGAAGGCTCAGAGTCTTGCCTTTGTGAATCAGAACTAGAGTCCAGAACCCAACTAGTCTGAATTGAGCAACCAAGACTATTGTGTGAGCAATAATGATGTAATTGAAGGATTGCTAATGTGAGGATGATACAACTTTGATACAACTGAGCCCTTCTGATCAGAATGTATCAGAATGTATGTATTGTGTGAGTGTGACATCTCCCAGGTGTTTTAGAATGTGACTGTCCCCAGTCACACCCAAGGGTGTAAATTTGCAAACTGGTACACTTCATGTTTCAATCTTCTACTTCTTTTTGAGTTTGTCCTTCTTCTTCAACTATGTCATCATTGTAAGAAGTGAATCAGGTCTACAACTGAGTGTAGGCCCTTGCCTAAAGGATGTAGGAGTTGCTACAGTGTGTAAGGACAGTGGATTGGCTATTAGTAGCAACAGAGTGGAGGGCAGAACTGGTACAGTTGCAGGTAAGTTCTTGGATGTTACATTGTCTCTGAGTCTTCTGACAAGACAGTACAGTCAGATTAGGATACACTTACTGTATCAAGTGTGTAGGCCAGCTTTGTACTTACTGTACTATAGTAGCTCATACTTTAACTTGAAACATGAGTGTTACAAATCAATACAGAGTACAGTAGCTGTAAGGATGCTCTGATTGGCAAACTACTTCAAGAGTATAAAGATACTATAACTATTGACAAACCAAGCATTGCTCCTCTAACAAAGCAGGTAGTAGAGGTTATAGTTCTGAGGCTGTCTAATGTGGTTAGGTGCACTGTCCAGGATGCTGAGACAGGTGCTCCTATGAGTGAACCAGACGTTCTGCTAGGTTCTAAGCTGGAGCATGAGTTGTCCACATACTAAGTACACAAGCAGGATCAAATGCCAGATAACAAGAGGTTGGACACACTCCTTTGTGAGTAGCAAGGAGTACAACCAGACTGTCAGAATGATAAGAAGGATGACTCAAGCAGTACATAGTCCCTTCTTTACTTATTAATGATTTGACTGACTACTACTAGTCACTTGATCTAGATGCAGATTACATATATTTGGGCAGGAGGCATTCTGTGTTGTACAAATTGGACTTTCACAAGACAGACTGGGTAGTAGAGGAGGTTGAAAACAGGCAGGTTGAGTTACAGTTCTGGAACAGTTCTCCAGTGCTAGAGTCAGTACCAGACAGTGGCCTGACACCTTTGACAAGTCATAGGTGTAGTAGCTGTGTCTGTTAGCATGTAGTATACATTCAAGAGTATAGTAAGATGATTGTATGCTTAGTATACAAGAAGAGTAAGATCTGTTGCTCTCTTACAAAGACTGGTAAGGTAGTAAGGGATGTAAGGTTAAGGCAGGGGAGGACAATAGTGACAAACTCATACCCTGTAGCTAGGCTGTCAAGAGTGTGTCTGGAGGATCTGGGTAAGTTGTTCTGAGATCAATACTAATAGCTTTTAAAGACAACATTCTTCTAGGTGAACTCTCAGAACACTTGTTAGACAATAGTAAGTTCTGAGAGGATCTGGAGCTCAAACACAAGATTTGTGTCCTCAGAAGGCAGGTGGCTACCTATTGTACAATGTTGGATATAATAATACAGGATGTAGAGCAGCTACAGGCTAGGATGGGTGCAAAGGTGAGGCATTAGAAGGATGGACAGAAGGATGGACAGAATTAGACATTCTGTTCAGAACAACTAAACCAGTGTAGGTGAGACAGTTAATGTAAAAGCTGCCTATAGAAGCAGCCAAATATAATCCCCCCTCTGTAGTTTTGAATAGTATTTTCTGTATGTTTATAGCAATGTATAATGTTACTAAAGTATGAGTGTAATAATTATAAGGTAATAAGAGTGACTCAGTATTGATAGGTAAACAACAGAGGCAAGACTATATGCATACTGAAAGTAAGGCAAACTAACAGAACAAGAACAGAACAAGAACAGAACAAGTACAGAACAAAACCAAAAAGAAACAGAACAAAAACAGAACAAAAATAGAACAAGAATAGTGTAAGAACAGAACAAGAACAGAACAGAACAGAACAGAACAGAACAAAGCTCTCAGTACATGACTTTGAGACTGTTGTGACTGAAGAAATGCAAAAGTGGTCTAAGGGCTACTGGATGAAAACCTGTGTACAAAAAACCTAGTGGGAAAAAACATACTATAGGGAAAACTATGTAGGTTCAAAGTGTAAGTCTAACTATAATCTACAATTAGTTAAAAGCAAAATTAAAGAAAAACAGAAGATAGAGTAGAACAGGATCAGAATGTTGTCTAGAATATTATAAGGGGTTAATAGAAAAAGGCAAATTCAAGAAAGTAAGGAATGTATAAGTCTATAGTAGTTAGCCACAATTGGCCTTTAGTCAGAGTCAGAGTCCTTGGAAGGCTTGTCTGACAGTGACAGGTTGTCAGTGTTGTTGATTTCATTAGCTGGACTGAAGTTTTTGACAAGACGTGTAACCAGAATCAAGAGCATAGTGTAGGCAAAGTACAGAACCAAGCAGAACACTATAATACAAAGACAGGAGACTGATCCATCAAGTTTAGCTACAATATAGGATCCTCCTTGTGTACAACAGACTACTATGTACAGTCTGAGATAGTACAGCTTGGTTTTTCGTCTGAGATCCATTTGTGATTTGGAGTTGTGTATGAGGACAAGTTGACCAGGTTTGAAGTTAAAATCTTTGATTGAGTGTTTGTGTGTTTCTTCAAATTGTTGGAGCAAAGCAATCCAGTCTGTATGGACACATTCTGTAATAGTTTGAAGGTTGGCTGAACGTTTCTGTAGTTGACATACTCAAGTTACAATGAGTTCTGTCATTGTCATGAGTTTGTCTAGTGCTAGGGCAAGATATGTTGCTTCTGTAATATTGAATAGGAGAAGTGGTTCAATACTATGGACAATAAAATAAGGGGACATGCTAGTTGTGCAACAGATTGTGATCCAATCCAACCAAAAGACAGAATGTGTGTGTTCATACCATCATAGCTCATTCCCTTCAGCAGCCTTCATAAGGGCTTCCTGTATGTCAAAGTAGTAGTGTTTAATAATACTATTAGCTTAAGAGTTGTATACACTAATACAGATGTGATTGATGTGGTATCAGTTGTGAAGCCAATCTAGTGTAGCAACAAACAGGGTTCTGTTGTCAGTAATGAGTTCCAGGCATGCACCAAATTGACAGAGAATATCTTCAAAAATGAATTGTCCAATACTTTGTCCAGTTTTGGAACAGAGTAAGCAGAACTCAGGGTAGCCAGAGAGTGTGTATCAAGTGTGAACAATGTATCAGAACCCTCCTGCTTTCAGTATGAACTTAGTGTCAATGTGTACCTTAGTAAATAACAGGGCAATCTTCAGAACACTGGGAGGGATCAGGATTTGAGTTGTCTGACAGAGTTGGCATTTGTAGCAGGTGCAGATGTAGTACTTGATGTTGGGTCTGAGGCTAGGCCACCAGAAGCAGTTGAGAAGTCTAGCCCAGACAGAGTAGACTCCTTTATGTCTGAGATTGTCATACACAGTCTTGACAAGATTCCATTGTCAGTTGGGTTCTATTACAAGTTAGTGGTTACTGTTCTGGGTTTTCTGCCACAGTCAGCCAGTCTTGACAAAGAAAGTGGTTACATAGTAGACAAAGGTGGTGAATTTGTGATTTTCCATCCTAGACAGTTGGAGGCATGTTTCTAGGAAGGTCTTGACTTGTCTGAGACAATATTCTCTAGCACACACACAATCAGTTGTTGGAAATGTCTTGGAAGGTTTGGTATTGTTTGAAACAGTGAACACAGAACTGTAGCAGAAGGCATAAGCTTGGTCAATCCATTCCTTGAAGTCATCTTCTTCTTCTGGGTCAGCTTCAGCACACAGACATTGAGACAGTCTGTTGGTACAAGCAAACTGTAAGGCTAGAATGTGTCAGAACTCAAAGTCAAACAGTAGGATTCTGGCAATCCATCTGTTGATTGTAGCATTTGGCTGTAGGTCTGGGTTATTTATCATACCCTTAACATAGACAGTATCCATTTCCACTACTAACTTCCTTACTCTGATAAAGTGAATTTGTAGGGTACAGAGTGTACAGAACAATCTAAAGAGTTTGATCTTAGCTTGGGAGTATTAGGATTGTGCTTCATTCCAGTTAATCAATCTGAATCAGTTGATTCAATAACAACTGTCAAAGTGTTCTTGTCTGAGATAGAATCCTACACTAATAATAGATGAGTCTACAGTAACAATAACCTCCATGTCTGACTCATAGTCAATAGTACATAAGGTAGGTGTAAGGAAACTCACTGTTCCTCACAAGAGAATTCTAATCACCCTTAGTTCACTCAACTACTGACTGGGATAACCTAGTACTCGAGCAAGGGGTCAGGGGAAAAGAATCCCCTTTACCCAGCAATCGATACTGTCTATATAAAGGGTAGTACACGTGTAGATACATGAGGAGGAAGTGTAACTAACTACAATGAGAATATATGTGCTTGTGGGTCCCACTGTGTGATGATCTGACACGATCAGCAATGTAGTAATAATAAAATACAAACCAGTAAATCAAATCCTTACACTTGCCCTCTAGCATTTAGTCCTAAATGCTAAAAATCAGTAGAAAAGGCAGAGAACTTACTTAAAGTAGCAGTTAGTAACGAGTAAATAATAAAATACCTTGCCCATGCATATGGGAAACATCCTTGTAATGTAGTACTGCCTCTCTGAACTGATCTGAAGTCGATCCGGTGTGTATTGAGACAGTGGTGGCGTTCTGGACAGTGGGTAGCATGGTTCCAAACCATGTGAAACTAGATAAAACGTCAATAGAATTAAACGTAGTCCATATTACTGTATAGTCAATTAGTAGGAAATTTGCCTCTTGATTGTTGCTATCAATACAACACTTTTTGAAGGGAATCAGTAGAGTTCCTGGGGAGATATAGCGTTTTGGCTCTTGAGTATTCTGAGACACACAGTGTAGATCAATATGTACAGAAGTGGAAATTCTGGCAGTGTGGTAATTGCAAATATTCTCTTCTCCCACGTCTTTGGGAAGCACAGAGGTAAATCCCTGATCAACAAAGCTATAGCCTTCTTCCTCAATAGAATGTATTAGTGTTGTGGCTTCTAGCTGACCTTGCACGTTTCTCTGCTCCTGTAGGATAGTCATACAATAATAGATAGCAGAGATGTATTCCAAAATTCCTCTGCTATGTCCTCGATTTTTCCAATAGACTAGTTCCTGCAAATGTAATGCCTTGCACTTGTATTGGTAGAATATCTCCAAATGTGTGCTCTTTTGCTTGCAATAACCAACTGTGATGCAAAACTGGATATCCTGTTGAGCTCAATGTCCAAATACTAATTGCAGAGTGCAACATAGAGTGTAATATCTGTCCTTGAATGAGAGTATTGTCTCAAACTCAATGAAATTGTGATGTATGAGCCTAATATCACTAGATATGTGTCTATATGCACAGTATCTCAGTGCACAATGAATGTCCTGCTGTGTTCTCATACTGTTTCCTTGTGTCTCGACTCGTTTGTGTCTTTGTAAGTCGATTGATTCAATTCCTGAATCGTCCAAGTATACTTTCAATGTCTCATGGCATGATGTTCTATCACAAAATGTCTAAGTAGTATTCTCTACTTTCCTGAGTGCTGTAGCTGTCTGTATACTGTGTTGTTCCATGTATGTCTCAATGAAAAGTCTTGTCTGTATGTACAGTAGTACTGTCTGAAGTCCTGAGTGTATGCTGCCAATTCCTTGTTCATTTGGCAAATCTATGTGTGGATCAATACACTCTAGCATTGACTTCCTGTCTTTCTGTGTCCTTGTCCTTGTGCTGATGTATTCTTTCCTTGTGTACCTATCATGTGTCCTGTTTCCTGTAGTACTGATACTGTCTGGTACTGTGAAGTCCTTTGCAAAATCATTCTGTAGCAATCCATGTAAGAGAAATGTATGTTCAAACATGATTGTATGCTCAAAGAGTGTGTATGCAATGCAATGCATGTGCCTCTTGCCCTCTCATTGAAATATGACTTTATTTTCAGTGTAAAACGTCTGGTACTGTCCTAGAACATATCTGTAGTGTCTGGAGAGGTCTTCTGCATGTTTTCGTACTTTGAACTGATTGTAACTACTCATTCCTAGAGTAGATTGAACTGTATCATTGTTCAATAGATGTCCTAGAGCTTCCTGATGCTCTATTTCCTTCTGTAGTGCTGGAATATCATGCCTGAATGCTCGAATAGTCTGATTGATCATTGCTAATTCACTATTGCTCTGATATTTGCTGGCTGTATGTGTATTGCCTTTGCTTTCCCTTGAAGTAGTGTGATAATCTGTTTGAGCAGATTGAGTGGATTGAGTGGATTGTCCGGGTTCCGAACCTGTTCTCTGGCTTGAAGTTGCCCTCTGAACTTCTGTACTTTGTTCCATACGAAGTGTATCCATTCCTGATCTCAGTAGTGTTTTACTGTCATTCTGATACATAGATTGTAGTGGTTTTACATCCTGTAGGTTGTAATTGTCATCCTGTAGCTTGAATACCTTGATTCTTGCTATGTATCCTGAGTATATGTGTGCTAGCACATCTGTTTGAGTGCCTGTGATGTCCATAATACGTCTAATGAAGTATCCTGAGTCTATTCCAATGAATCCTGGCTGTCTGAAGGTGTATTTCACAATGTAATACCTTATGTTCTCCTGAAACTGTGTTCTGTACAATATATCCTTGTGTTCTGAACTGGTTTTAGCGTTTTCCAACAGTTCTTCATCATGAACTGAATAGTTTCGTAGTGTAACATCCAATTGTACCTTATAGAACGTTGTTCTATGTGAATTCCTTCAATCATGCTCATTACTGACTGTTTCTTCAATCCTGAAGCTGGAAATGTCTGTTCTGATGTCAACTGACGTAGTTCCTTTGTAGTACTCAATACTAATCCTGTATCTCTTCCTGTACTGAATAGAATCGACTGTGTATGTGTATGTCTGTGTCTTTCTATTGCTGTTAATGTATCTCCATGCCTGATGCTTATTCTGAAGCAGTATCATCTTATCCTTGATGTATATGCACTTTGTCTTGCTCAATGTGCTGATGTCTGTCTTCCAATGCATGATGTAGCCTTCTAACTTAATAGAATACCTGTGTGAATCGTTTGGATTGAAATATTTCTCAGTATCCAAGAGTAGTCGTATTTTATAGTCCAGTAATGCTTGATAGATTGTCCTGCTTGTGCAGTTTACTATTTGCATTGCCTTGTAAACCATAATACTATCTGGCTAGTTATATTCTGATTGTCTAACATCCTCAGGTCCTTTCCTGATGTCCTGGTATGCATTCCTGTTGTCTGTGAACAGCCTGTATTTCTTAAGAGTGTTGTTTCGATTTGTGGCTCTAAGAATTGGTAGTAGTGTCTCTGAAGTGTCCATATATGCATTGCCTTGCACCTGTAGTGTCTTAGAATCCTTGAAACAATGGTTGTATGTGTGTTTCCTAGTCCTTTCCATGTGCCATGCGTATCCATAGTCTTGTAGAATCCTTTCTACACTGTATGCCTGTGCTTTCGAGCGTAAAATGTCATTGTATGCTTCATACAGTTGTTTGTGCCTTGATGTAGCTATCTGGTGCTGTTTCATACAGTTCTGCTTGTTCGCTGTACTATTCCTTAGTCCTGTAGTCCTATAGGGTCTCAAATATACTGAATTTGCCCTTTCAAATGCATTGTTTGCATGCCTGAACTTGTGTTCTGTTGCAGAACTCTCTTGTTCTGTTACTGAATCCTTAGTAGTGCCTTCACAAAGTATCCAAATCGATAAAACATGTATATTGCTGCTAGATATGTAAGAATCTGTGTCATAGTCTGTAATCGACTCCAATTCTATGTAGTTCTTGCTGTCCAAGTTGTCTGCTAACTTATCTAAAGTAGTGTAACTGATACTGACATTACTAGATGATGAACTATCATCCTGCACATTGTTCAATGTGATTGTATTGCAAGTAGGACAATTCCTGGCTAAGTGGTCATCTTGTTCACAAATAAAACATAGTCCTTTTGCTCTCATTTCGTCCAATTTTGATTGGGGATGATGCTTGAAACCTGTAGTGTATGTTCTCTGATGGTTTCCTGTCTCACTTTCATGCTGGTCATTGTTCCTCAATGGATAATACAATTGCCTGGCCTTTCCTTTGGCGTTTGCACTGCTTGTATGTGTAGTATCCTGACTAGAGTCACTGTGGTCTGAATAATCGCTTTCACTATCCTGTAGAGTGAATTGATTGTTTCCTGAATTATCAGAACTGTCTGTATACAAATAATCACTCTGAGAATCATTGCTACATCCTTACAGATGGAATTGACGTCTAGAATCTATATGCCATTTGATTCCTATGGATTCATTCGCTTTTTCAATGCTTTCAAGCCTATCCTTGAAGATTGAGTAATCTACAGTGTCTGGATTTAAGCAATCTAATCGTAATTGCCTCTGGTACTTGGAATTCAATCCATACCATGCCTGTCTGGTCAAATCTTGCTGAGAAATGTCTCCTAGATTCGTAGCTTTCATCTCCAGATTGTACAAATAATCCTGAACATTCCTATTGCCTTGTTTCAAAGTGTTGAACTCTTTCTGCAGTATTTCAGCAAAGTTGGAAGGGAAACAAAAGTCCATAAGTCCTCTAAAGAACTGAGCAAGTGTCCATCTATGCTTGTGGTTTGCAATCTTTTGCAAATAGAAATTCATTGCTTTTCCCTTGATAAAACCTGGCATTATCCCTACTTGGCTCTTAGGGAAATGATGAAGTCCTGATTGTTTCATGTACTGATTGACTTCAATAACAAACTTTGTATACTTCTGCAAGTCTGGTTCACCTGAGTATACTGTAGGAGCTATTGGTTCTGTGCTGTGCATCTGTATCTTCAATTTGAGGAGTTCTTTGTTCTGTTTCTTCCTCAAGCGTTTCTTGTGCTTCTTAGTAGGCTCTGTATCACTCGAATTGATGTCTGACAGTTCGAATAAAGCATTACTTTGATTGTAGTCATTGGATGAAGAGGAATCCGAATTATTGCTGTCTGAGTCTGATCCTGGGTCAAAATTTCCCTTTCTCTGTATCCTAGAGCTCTGTATTACTCTGTATGTGTAGCTATTCTTTGCTAGGCTCTCTGAAGGTCTTACTGATGCAAATCTGCCTTTCTGAACAATACTCAGTGCTTTGCTATGCCTGTGTCCATTGTTTGTTCTTGAACTACTGCTTGAGCTATTCTTATGCTTGCTGTGCTCAATATGTGGCTTTGAACTGTGTAGTTTACTGTACTCTGAATCAATATTGTTCTCTCTAATACCACTAGTGTATGCCTTGCCTGGGACTGCTTTCAATTGCAAAGTATTGCTATGGGATCGTTTGTTCCTTTTATTTTCGCAAGGGATACTCTGATGTCCTGAAAAACTTGGTATTTCCATTTGAGACTGTATATATCCAGGTATTTCACTTTCTCTCTTATTCCTGGACCTGGCTAGGGTGTCGTATCCATTGTAGTAGTCCTGTACATTGCTCCTGTGCAATGCATAGTCAATATCTACCATGTATGAGGTTAAACACTTGATTTTGTGGGTGTATGCTTGGTTTTCACCCTCTGGATCAAGTACTGATCCCTGTAGTTCCAATTTGCATTCACTTTTGCTATCCTCAAAGTACTGTTCTGTCAATGTGATGTCTGTTTCGCTTGGATAGTCTGAATCAATTTCACAATCGTATTGAATGCCTGGCAGTTCCGGTTTTTGTTCTGTTCCTTGTGCTTTGTGTTTTCCTTTCACTTTGTACTTTCCTTTCACTTTCTGCAAATGCAATCGTTTGTCTGGACTCTTGAGCGTTTCTTCTACACTCTTAGATCAATAGTTCTGATCTCTACTGTCTGTAGGTACTGTAGCATGTCTGGCTTTTGTTCTGTAGCCTGCCTGAAGCATTTCATGCTTTTCTGTTACTATACTATTGAGTCTGCTCTTGTTTAATGAAGGAGTTGCTTTCTCCTCTTCCTGATACATTCCATTGAACTTGTACGTTCTCTTATTCAAATCTTCAATGTCTATCGAACTGTGGAATGGGCTGACATGTACTATGTCTATCTCAATCACTCTGGCTCTTGCAATGTGTCTGAAGGTCTTACTTGCCTTCTGGAAATCTTGTTCCTCATTGAATCTCTGTAGTTTCAATGCCTGGCTCTCCTGGCCTTGTCTGTTACTCTTGTTCTTTGAGTCCTGGCTGCTTTCTTCACTGCCTAAAAGGGTCTTAGGTGTCTCATTGCCCTCTACATCACTGTTGTCAATGTGTTTCCGTTCTGAAGTAAGTGTGCTCACTAGATACTCATCCATGCTCTCACTGATACTGACTATATGCACTATGTAACTCTTGTACTGGCTTGCAAATTCCTCAATACTTGCTGTTAGCTCTCTATATTGACTTGGTGAATCCTCAAACCAAATTGCCTGTCCTCTATCGAGTGAATCCTCAAACTCAGTAGCCTGAAATTGATTGAGCAAATCCTCAAGCTCAATCGCCTGTACTCAGTGAGTTGAATCCTCAAACTCAACCTTCTGTACTTGATTGGACGAATCCTTGAATCCAATCGCCTGAGTGTTTCTACTCTTTGTACTGCTATTTACTATTTCTTTGAGCCCAGTAAGTTCAGTACTTGCTAGTGTCTGCTCTACAGTGTGTGTTTGTCTAACTATATGTGCTGGTACAGTTACATGCCTTAATTCTACATTATTAGTATGTACTAGTTCATCAGGGTGCCTCCAGCCTTGTGTAGACAAGGACTTATCACCTGGTATAGGTTCATTGGGTTGCCTCCAGCCTACAAGGAACAAGGACTTACTTCCTAGCATGTTAGTATTGATATCTGGACTTGGGTACCCTCTGGGAATCGTCAGTCGAGGCTTGGCAGCCACATTGTAATCAATATTCAATGGATAATCTTGTTGTCCATTGCCTGTAAACTTGATGCACACCTGTTTGTTCCTTTTCGCTGTCACGGATGCCTGGTCCTTGACCCATCCAATCAATGTGAACCTCCAGTGTATCCAGCACTAGTCCATATCAATATGTGTTAATGTATTCCAGAAGCATTCTGCAGCGTTCCGAAGCATTGTGAACCTACTGGGGGCCAATCTAGTAAGTAGTCTCTGTTTCTTACTCACACATTTGACCAAGCACAATGTTCTGTTTGAGTTCTGTTCAGAACACATGGTAGTAATGGACAAACTCAAAGACACTGTTATTAATAGCCCTACTGTAAGGATTTGATTTACTGGTTTGTATTTTATTATTACTACATTGCTGATTATGTCAGATCATCACACAGTGGGACCCACAAGCACATATATTCTCATTGTAGTTAGTTACACTTCCTCCTCATGTATCTACACGTGTACTACCCTTTATAAAGACAGTATTGATTGCTGGGTAAAGGGGATTCTTTTCCCCTGACCCCTTGCTCGAGTACTAGGTTATCCCAGTCAGTAGTTGAGTGAACTAAGGGTGATTAGAATTCTCTTGTGAGGAACAGTGAGTTTCCTTACATATTTTTGACTGTACCCACCTAGCACCAAAACCCCTTGCTGGACACTGAGGAACCGAAGGGTCTGATCAACCCTAGGTCTCCCTCATTGTCTAGTACCCCTCAGGAATTTTAGTGAGTAAAGTTACGATTTTCGAGTGTCTAGCAAGCTAAGCAAAATTTCAAATAAACATACAGAGGACCCTTGTGGTTCTGAGGAATCCTCTAACTTTGGAGACAGATTGACATGCAGGCTAGTCACAGATTTTCTAGACTTTTGAATCATCTGGCTCCCTTCTAGTGTAGGTACACTTATGGCCTAAGACAGTTGTATACAGTCAGAACACACACAGCTTCAGACTGGAGAATGTTCTGTAGACTGCTTTGACTTACTGTATGACACAGTTTAGGTTGTGAGTATGTTCCTACACAAATTGTCAGATACCAGGGTTTCTGGGAACAGTTTCATATGTTCTGTCCAGAAGTTTGTATCTTGTAGTTCTGCCTTTGACATAAACATCATTAGTGTAGGGTTGTACTGTATTAGGAATTTCATCCTGTAAAATAAAAGTAATATCACTATATATAATTTGAAAAGAATTAGTATAACCCATCAGAATAATAGTAAGTCAGAACGTTCTGAGTAGTGTCTGAAATGTTGTAAGATTGCAAGAGCATTCATTGAGAGAGCATTAGTCAAAGGCAACAAAGAGATCTAGCACAGAGTAAATGGCCCTTCTAGAGAAGGATTCAACAACCTGTTCAATCATCAGAGGTATGGACAAGTCTTGGATCAAAACTTGGTTGAGTTCCTAGAGGTTGTGGACCAGGTGTAGAGACTTTCCATCTTTCTTTACTATGGTAAACCATTGGGAACAGTAAGATGAGTTTGACAGCTTATAAACTCTAGTAGTGATTTTGTCTTTGAGAATTTTCACAACTGTGTCAAGGTTTCCCTGTAGAATCCAGATGTTCCTTTGTACTCATAGAATATGTGGAACAGTCAGAATCAATATCAGATCAAAGTATTCCAGGTCTAGGGTGCCTTTCTCAAGCTTGTTCCAGGCAAAGGTGTTCTCATATATTAAAATCAGGTTGATCAAAAGCTGGCACTCTTCTAGTCAGAGAAAGTTGTATGGATCAATGTTAAGAGCTTCCATGTGTTCTTGCATGAATCAGTGTGTTGGGACAAACAGCTTAGGGTACAGTAGTAGTTCTAGCATGTCTTTCAACAGATCAGAATGCTTCTGTCAAACAATCCAAAACTCTTCCAGGAGAGTTCCAGTAACTGGTCTAACCTTCTTTGCTACCTTCTTGTATGCAAATACATTTTCTCTAGGGCCATCAGGCATGTATAGAATGAAGGGGTCTAATCCTAGGGCAGGTGACAGGGTGGCTGGACAACTAAGGAGCAGATTGACTATGGTAGAGACTGGTGTGTGTCTATTGTAGGAGGGTGTGTGTATGTTGGGAATTACAGCTTCAGTAGTATTAGAACTCAAATCAGAACACTGTTTGTCCTAAACAATAAGGGGCTGATTGACTACTATAAGAGTTGAGAGATCAGTGATTACTACAAATCCTTGTTTGTTGTGTTTCTGAGGAACAGTTTGTGTTCTGGTTATAACTCAGCACTTCTGTTGACAATCTGAGGGATCCAATAGTGTTATGGATTGGTTACTGTTAATGAAGTCCTTTGTTTTGCATTCTGTGATAGTAAAGAATGGTCAGCCTAGGAGTGCCTCAAACAGGGCTTGACAAACAACTTGAGCTTGGAGGGCAATGTTGACTCTAGTAATATTGATTTTTACATTCTCAACAGTACTGAGTGTTGACACTTGTCTAGAGTCAGTAGTTTCAAGCATAATTGTAAGATCAGAACACAGATGGATTCTGAGATGTTTTCATACATTCTTACAAATGATACAGAGTGTTGCTCCTTAGTCTAGAATGTAGTGGATTTCTTCAGTATCTTCAAAGATGGCTTTAACTGTATATAATAGTATAGCCTGTTCTACAACTGACTCTAGGCTTTACATGTGTTGTGAGACTTGAGCTACAATTGTATCTTTAGAAGTTGTTGGTTCTGAGGGTTCTATTAAGACAAGGTGTGTGACAGTGTTCAGAACTTGCCTGGCAGATGACAGTTCCTTAACTTACTTTCAGACATTAGGTGTAATCAACAACAGCTCCTTCAGGGTGAGGCTGATGCTAGAGTCTAGAATGTGAGAGACTATCTGCTAGACAATGACAGGGTCTTTGATAGGAGAGAGATTACAGTACTGATGTGGTTCTAGTAATAGTCTAGTAGCAGGCTTGTTAGCATACTTTGATCCATCATGCTTCAGGGCCTGGCTTACTTCAGCAGGTAGTGTAGGCTTTGGTTCTAGCTTAGGTTCCTTGTCCTTCTTCTTTAGAACACTTGTTGTTCTGCACCTTAGAACCTCTACTCTGTCAAACTTGAGCTTCTTACTAGTAGTAACTTTCTTCTTTGCCTCTCTAAGTAAGACTTCAAGTCTTTCAACCTTGTATTCTGCTTCTGAGACTTCTTCAATATATGTGGTTAGAACAGTAAACAATGTTTAGGATACTAGTACTGGTTTTACAATTTTAAGGAGGGACACTATATACAGTAGTATGTTCTGTACATTTTGGGAGACTTAGGCATGCTTTCTAGGGTTGGTTGTGTGATACTAGTCAAAACAATCCATGAGTAGTCAGCCTTGGATTGTTGACAGAACAAACAATCTGTCTGGGAGAACAACCTTTCTGAATGTGTTCTGGATACACTTTCTGTTGTGAATGAATTCATTAACCTTTGGACACAAGCAAATGAAGTGTCTGTCTTCTCTACAGAAGGAGCAGTTTGTGTTATAGGGCAGCCTTACAGATTGAGTAGATTGTGTGAATTGTACAGATTGTATACCTGTGTTTCCTACAAACAGGGAACTGGTCTTGCATTCAAATGAGTCTAACTTGCTTTGGAATGAGTAGAGCAAATCAAGGATAGTAACTATGTTTGTGTCTTCTTTCTTTATTAGAACAGTTCTGGAACTCATTGTTCCAGACACATTAACTGTCTTTCCCAAGCATTACAAAGCCATACCTCCCTACATAAGCTTGACAGCCTTAATGACTTTAGTGTATGTGTAAGCTATGTGACTGTTGTGGTTGAGGTTGTAGGCTAGCAAACAGAGAGTTAGCTGATCTTTGAAGGCACCTGTAATACTGTCAAGGAACACTTTGTTCCAATCTTCTTCTGTGATTTCTTTCTTTGAGACTAGGAAGCTTGTTATCTTCTAGAATTCACACTAGTACTCTACAAACTCCTCTCAGTTCTGGATTCTGGTGATAGCTTATTGTTAGACTAGGATACAGAGATCATTCTTTGTATAGTAGTGATTACAGTCAAGGGACAGGTATAATCCAAGAATTGCTACTCAAGCAGCTTGCCAATCTGAGACACTGTCTATAGCTTCAGGTATTAAGGCTTAGATCTTGGAATCAGATTGGTTAGTATAATATTTTACTCTCCAGATAAGCTGTTGATCAGAAAGTTAGAACTCATCTCTAATCATTTCTACTTCTTCAAGGAACTAAGGCAGGTTCTACACATTGGTTCTGTCATAATAGGGAGCATTACAGCTTGTTTAGTACAGGGGCAGGCTAGTCTGTTCTTGGATTGTAACTGGTAGAGTATTTAGAATATTGGTTGTGGCTGGCTGGCCACTCAGAGTACTGGCTGTAGTGGGCAAGCTGCTTGGATTATTCTGTAAGCTCATCTGTTGAGACTGGGAACTTATTAGATTGTTCTGTATACTTGGAACTGTCAGAACAATCAGAATTGGTGGAAATGCTAGAGTGATTGTGTGGTCCTCTTCTTGAACAGACAGAACAGGAGATGCAGAATGAGTAGAGTTGTACATAGAGGTTGATAGAAACAAACTAGGGAACAAACTATGAAACATGGATAGTGAAGCTGAGCTGGATTGCTTAAGAGGTTGTACAGAAACCCCTTCAGAAACAGGACTGGGTGTGTAGGATACAGGTTGTAAGAGGTCACAGTTGACCAAATCTAATTCAGGTCCAGAATCTGATTCTTCTGTAATCAAGTTAGTACACTCTCAGTAGCACTGCCACCTGTTGGCTACTCAGCCTACTTGAGACACTTTGAGAAACCCCCCTTACAGTAGGCTCTAAAATGTTGATCTCAAGTACTAGTTAAGGTAGAAGAGGTCAGTTGAGTCTGCAAGGTACAGACACTAAGAGGGGTCAAGAGTGAGAAGGAATAGGTAGATCCAAGCAGAATGTACAAGTTCTGAAGGTGACAATTAACAAGACAAGAGTAGTACAGAACAACAAAGCTGTACTTCAGAACAAGACAATACAAGACAAGACAAGGCAAGATGAATGTTTACTGAGGAGACTGTCAAACTACACACTAAGAGTCACAATAGAGAGTAACTTGATTGCTGGAAAGTACAAAATACATGAGGGTATTTATAGAAATTATCAGTCCTTTGTAGCTACTAGTCCTTTGTGAACAACTCTACTACTGTCTCCTTTGTATCAACCTATCCAGGACTCTGGATCTGAGTCCCCTTTGTATTGATCAACCAGTTGTCTGAAGGCTTAGAGTCTTGCCTTTGTGAATCAGAACTAGAGTCCAGAACCCAACTAGTCTGAATTGAGCAACCAAGACTATTGTGTGGGTAATGATGACATAATTGAAGGATTGCTGATGTGAGGATGATGCAACTTTGATGTGACTGAGCCCTTCCAATCAGAACATATTAGAACATATGTGTTGTATGAGTGTGACAGTATATATCCATGTGTTTTGTTGTTGAAGTGACTGTATTTCATCCTTCATAGCTTTGATCTACTGTTCTTTGTCTATACATGTTATAGTATTATAATACATTAATGGATCATTATAGATTTTGTTAAGGAATTTGTTAAATTCTGTTAGATACATAGTGTAAGGATAGGTATACTAGCCTTACACAAAGATTCTCTCTTTACTAGCACACTCAACTACTGACTGAGATAACCTAGTAATTAAGCACTAAGAAGGAGAAAGAATCCTCTAACCCTTAGCTTGAAAACCCTTTATATATGTGTATACATGTGTAGTAGGATACAGGGTAGTCTAGTGAACAAAAAGGAAAACACTTACAAGCACTTACAACACATGTTGTGCAAATGTACAGGTAGTACAATTGTTACA
>NW_006760395.1:1346450-1352741 GCF_000271605.1 Fomitiporia mediterranea MF3/22 | reverse complement strand
GGGAAACAAAAGTCCATTAGACCTTTAAAGAATTGTGATAAGGTCCATTAAGATTTGTTCATGCCTATTTTCTGTAGATAGAAGTCTATAGCTTGTCCTTTAATGAAATTAGGTAGTACTCCCACTTGTTCTTTAGGGAAATAATGTAAACCTGATTGTTTCATGTACTGGTTGACTTCCATGACAAACTTGGTGTATCTTTGAAGGTTAGGTTCACCTGAATAAACTGTAGGAACAATAGGTTTTGCACTCTACATCTGTATCTTCAATTTCAGAAGTTCCTTGTTCCATTTCCTCTTAGCAAGCTTTTTACACTTCTTAGTACCTTCAGAGTTGCTTGAATCAATGTCTGTAGGTTCGAATAATGCATTGCTATCATTGCCATTGTTAGAACTTGAGAATCTGAAGAATCCAAAGAGCTATTGCCTGGATCCAGGTCAGAATCCTGCCTTTTTACAATTTCTACTCTCTGTATTACACAATTCACATAACTCTTTCTTGTAAGGTTGTCTGAGGGTCTCACTGATGCAAATCTATTTGTCTGCAGTGTATTCAAGCTTTGTGGCTCAGCAGTATCTTGCATGGTTCTTTTTCTGTGGCCTTTACTATTCCTATTTTTGCTACACTTGATAAGGGGTACAGAACTGTAGTGGAAATTCTTTTCCTTACTCTCTTTGCCTTTCACAGTTTCTGATTCATCTTTGCTGTCATCAGAAGCATCTGGAACTGTAAGTTTCATGTCTGGGTTCAGTCTGTTCATTTTAATATTGTGTTTCATACTAGGTGTATGTGTTAATCCTTAAACATTAGTATGATAGTACATATATGTAGGTATTTTATTCTACAATGTGTCTCCTTGCCCTGCTAGGGTGTTGTATCTGTAGTATGTGTCCTTGCCTTGATTTTCTATCTTAGGGCAATACATTTCTTACTTGAAACAAACTGGTAATTCCTGAGGAGTTCTGAGAGCCTTACTGTAGCCTTCATTTCTGAAATTCTATTGTCCTGATTCTGCATTTTGTCTGTGCTCTATCTCCTAAAAATACATTCTTTGTACATTGGAATCTGCTTCACTGGAACTGTCTAGTTCTACCTGACTGTAATTATGAATGTCTAGAGCTTTTCCTTTATTCACTCTTACACTTTTCTTATTACTAGGTACAGGTTTACCTGGAACTTTCTTCCAAGGACATGTACTTTCAAACTGTAGAGTATCTTCTGATTGTTTGGGCATTCCTTTAGTAGCTTCTGGGTGTCAACAATGTACTTTCTGATACATCCATTTAGCTAACTTGTCTCCAGTTAGTTTAGATGGATTGATTGTGTCTAAATTGATGTTTCTTTCATGTTCCTAATACATACTATCATACTTATGAGTTCTCTTGTTCAATTCCTTAATATCAATCCCTTGATTGAATGGACTGGCTAGCCTACTCATAGCTTTCAGTGTCTCTAGCCTAGGAATGTTTCTGAATGTCTTTCTAGCCTTCTGGAACGTTTCCTACTGTAAGGAAAGTGTTGTTCCTTTACTAATACCCTTGTTCTTACTGACAGAATCCTCAATGCCAGTTTCCTGAGTGTTTACACTCTCTATACTACTATTATCTACTTTTGTGAGCCTAGTAAGGTAAGCACTCACTAGTGTCTACTCTACAGTACACATTAGTCTAACAATATGCACTGGTACAGGTACATGCCTTTGTTCTACATTACTTGTATGTAATAGTTCATCAGGGTGCCTCCAGCCTAGTGTAGACAAGGACTTATCACCTGGCAAAGGGTCATCAGATTGCCTCCAGCCTGTAACAGACAAGGACTTATTCTCTAGCATGTTAATAGTGACTTCCAGACTTGGGGGCCCTTCTGGGATTGTCTGCTGAGGCTCAGTAGCCACATTGTGTTTAGTACTCAACAGATAATCTTGTTGTCCATTGTCTGCATGCTCTGTTAATTCAAAATCTGTAGTGTGTACTGTTTTGAATCTCTCCACATTTGGGGAAAGCTGCTCTTCAGCACTTCTGAATGACACTCACCTCTTGTGATATTGACAAGGAGGTCTCTCTGTATCAAGGGGAACAATCTGTTTACATCCCTTGAGTGTTCTGAGTATCTTAGTAGCTATAGTGAGAGTATATGTGTCTCTAATTTAGATTTGCAAACTACTCACTGATTTCTTTGAATTTGAAGGAGTACTAGGCAATGTGAGGAACATATTAGGGTGATCAAGCCTTCAGTTCTGGTTGTCAAAGCCTAGCAGGTTTATAGAAAGGTGGGTTCAGTCAAAAATGTGTAAGGATAGGTATACTAGCCTTACACAAAGATTCTCTCTTTACTAGCACACTCAACTACTGACTGGGATAACCTAGTAATTGAGCACCAAGAAGGAGAAAGAATCCCCTAACCCTTAGCTCGAAAACCCTTTATATATGTGTATACACATGTAGTAGGATACAGGGTAGTCTAGTGAACAAAAAGGAAAACACCTACAAGCACCTACAACACATGTTGTGCAAATGTGCAGGTAGTACAATCATTACACATAGTTAGGTTTATATTGTCTTTGTAATTTAAACCTATAGTTTGTTTAACCAGTCTTTGCTCTTGTGTAGAGTGTTGTATGACAGGTTCTTTATCTTTATTATTGTTATTAGGAAGAGTTTTATCATTGTTTGATGTATCATCATTATGGTTATTCTCCCCTTTAATCCTAGACATTGGTTTGTCTATGAATTGTACATTGTGTTCAACAGTAACTTTATTATCATGGCACACTAAGTGACCTTTACTGTTGTTATCATAACCTAGCCATTGTGTGTGTTAGCCTCTAGATTGTAGTTTATACATTTGTTTGTTCTGTATGATACAATATGTGCTGAATTCTTGTATATTATCTATTTGATAATGTTCATTATACTGTTTGTAATATTGCATTGTGAAATTAATAACAACTCTTAGTGTTCTGTTATGAATAAACGTTTGATATTGTACTGTATATACTCAGAATTTTATAGGTAACTTTACTGATAACAGACACATACATACACTGTTAAAGATAGTCTTATGTATATGTTCTACAACTCTGTTCTGCTACAGTGTATTGTGTACTGTTAATCTACATATTGTTCCTTGACTTTCAATATACATAGTGAAGTCTTTACTTAAGAACACTGTATTGTTATCACTTTAGAGAGTTTTAACTCTTATACTGTACTATGTAAATAGTCTTGTTGTATGCTTTACATATTCTGTGAAAGCATTACTTTTATGCTGTATAGGTAGCATAGTTACCCATTGTGTAGTATCATCTACAATAGTAAAAAGATATTTGTACCTGCTGTAAGCTTGTACTAGGGCAGGTCCCCAAATATCAATGTGGAGATGATCTCTATAAGATTGTGTAAGAGGTGTTGTTTGTATTTTTGGTATTTCATTGTATTGTATGTTTGCTTTGATACAATCTGTACACTGTGTATTTTTATTGTCTGTTATCCTTTGACTTATAATCTCAGAATACTCTTGTATGAGTTTGTGCAAGTAATCAAAATTGACATGACCTATTCATCAATGTAAATCAACAATAGTGATTGCATTAATAGATCATTTATTATGATGAGAAACTATTATATACAAGTTATTTCATACATGTATTTCACCAATCTTTGTATGTTTTAACAAGTGTAGTAGGAGTGCCCCAAGTACTCTCTCTTATTGAGACATTGTAAGGAAACTCACTGTTCCTCACAAGAGAATTCTAATTGCCCTTAGTTCACTCAACTACTGACTGGGATAACCTAGTACTCGAGCAAGGGGTCAGGGGAAAAGAATCCCTTTTACCCAGTAGTCAATACTGTCTTTTATAGGGTAGTACACGTATAGATACATGAGGAGGAAGTGTAACTAACTACAATGAGAATATATACACTTGTGAGTCCTACTGCACAATGATCTGACACAATCAGTAATGTAGTGATAATAAAATACAAACCAGTAAATCAAATCCTTACACTCGCCCTCTAGCATTTAGTCCTAAATGCTAAAAATCAGTAGAAAAGGTGGAAAACTTACTTAAAGTAACAATTAGTAACAAGTAAATAATAAAATACCTTACTCATGTGTATGGGAAACATCCTCGTGATGTAGTACTGCCTCTCTGAACTGATCTGAAGTTGATCTGATGAGTATTGAGACAGTGGTGGCATTCTGGACAGTGAGTAGTATGGTTCTAAACTATGTGAAACTAGATAAACATTAATAGAATTAAACATAGTCATTATTACCATATAGTCAATTAGTAGGAAAGTTGCCTCTTGATTGTCACTATCAATATGACACTTTTCGAAGGGAATTGGTGGAGTTCCTGAGGAGATATAGTGTTTTGGCTCTTGAGTATTCTGAGACACACAGTGTAGATTGATATGTACAGAAGTGGAAATTCCAGCAGCATAGTAATTGCAAATATTCTCTTCTCCCACGTCTTTGGGAAGTGCAAAGGTAAATCCCTGATTGACAAAGCTATAGCCTTCTTCCTCAATAGAATGTATTAGTGTTACAGCTTCTAGCTGACCTTGCATGTTTCTCTGCTCCTGTAGAATAGTCATGTAATAATAGATAGTAGAGATGTATTCTAAAATTCCTCTGCTATGTCCTTGATTTTTCCAATAGACTAGTTCCTGCAAATATAGTGCCTTGCACTTGTATTAGTAGAATGTGTCCAAATGTGTACTCTTTTGTATGCAATAATGAACTGTGATGCAAAACTGGATATTCTGTTGAGCTCAATGTCCAAATACTAATTGTAGAGTACAACCTAGAGTGTAATATCTGTCCTTGAATGAAAATGTTGTCTCAAACTCAATGAAATTGTAATGTATGAGCCTAATATTACTAGATATGTGTGTATATGCACAGTATCTCTGTGTGTAATGAATGTCCTACTGTATTCTCATACTGTTTCCTTGTGTCTTGACTCGTTTGTGTCTTTGTAAGTTGATTGATTCAATTCCTAAATTGTCCAAGTATACTTTCACTGTCTCATAGCACAATGTTCTATCACAAAATGTTTAAGTAGCATTCTCTACTTTCCTAAATGCTGTAACTGTCTGTATACTGTGTTGTTCCATGTATGTCTCAATAAAATGTCCTGTCTGTATGCACAGTAGTGCTGCCTGAAGTCCTGAGTGTATGCTGCCAATTCCTTGTTCATTTGGCAAATCTATGTGTGGATCAATACATTCTAGCATTGACTTCCTGTCTTTCTGTGTCCTTGTCCTTGTTCTGATGTATTCTTTCCTTGTGTACCTATCATGTGTCCTGTTTCCTGTAGTACTGATACTGTCTGGTACTGTAAAGTCCTTTGCAAAATCGTTCTGTAGCAATCCATGTAAGAGAAATGTATGTTCAAACATGATTGTATACTCAAAGAGTGTGTATACAATACAATGTGTGTGCCTCTCACCCTCTTGTTGAAATATGACTTCATTTTCAGTGTAAAACGTCTGGTACTGTCCTAGAACATATCTGTAGTGTCTGGAGAGGTCTTCTGCATGATTTTGTATGTCAAACCAATTGTAACTACTCATTCCTAGAGTAGATTGAACTGTATCATTGTTCAATAAATGTCCTAGAGCTTCCTGATACTCTATTTCCTTCTGTAGTGCTGAAATATCATTCCTGTGTACTTGAATAGTCTGTTTGATCATTCCTAATCCACTATTGCTCTAATGTTTGCTGGCTGTATGTGTATTGCCTTCACTTTCCCTTGAAGCAGTGTGATAATCTGTTTGAGCAGATTGTCCAGGTTCCAAACCTGTTCTCTGGCTTGAAGTCACCCTCTGAACTTCTGTACTTTGTTCCATACAATACGTATCTGTTCCTGATCTCAGTAGTGTCTTACTATCATTGTATTACATAGATTGTAACAATTTTACATCCTGTAAGTTGTAATTGTCATCCTGTAGCTTGAATACCTTGATTCTTACTATGTATCCTAAGTATATACACACTAGCACATCTGTTTGAGTGCCTGTAATGCTCATAATATGTCTGATAGAGTGTCCTGAGTCTATTCCAATGAATCCTGGCTGTCTGAAGATGTATTTCGTAATGTAATACCTTATGTTCTCCTGAAACTGTGTTCTGTACAATATATCCTTGTAGTCTGAGCTGGTTCTAACGTTTCTGAACAATTCTTCATCATAAACTGAATAGTTCCATAGTATAACATCCAATTGTACCTTATAGAACATTGTTCTATGTGAATTCCTTTGATTGTGCTCATTATAGACTGTTTCT
>NW_006760395.1:1326238-1330211 GCF_000271605.1 Fomitiporia mediterranea MF3/22 | reverse complement strand
AAATGAGTTCATGAAGTTGTCTACTTGTATGACACTATCCTCTTGTACTTCAAATGCTGAAAATATGTCAGATTCAGTGGATAGAGCAGATTGAACAGGTAAGCTGCTGGAACTTAATGCTGAGGCTTCTACAATTGCAGACTCTAGCATTAGTGTTTCATTAATGTCTTTAATGAATACTGTTTCGTTATTGTCTCTAATGAATACTACTGCATTAAGTGTAGGTTGAGACAGTGTAGTAGTAGTAATAGAAGCAGTAGCTGTTTGCCTATACTTTTTCTTTCAAGCTTCCATTGTTTTGCTTGTTAGAGGATTTTAGCAGTCTTTTGACATATGCCTGTACTTATTACAGTTGTAGCATTTAACTTTATTGTAAGGCTTTGTTTTGCCTTTAGCTACACTTTTGCCTTTCGTTTGTAGGCTGTCTCATTCAGTATCTTGTTTTGTTTGAGAGTACTGAGAATGATACTTAGTATATATGTTTTGTAATTTGTGTATCAACTTAGCTAGTGTCAGAACATCTTTCTGAGCTGCTGTAACTGTTGGTAGTTGATTATAATAGGTAATCTGCCTGTCTAACATTGTTGCTACCCATTTATACTTACAAGGAGTAGTGAGGTTAATTGCTGAGATGTATGTATTGTTATTGAGGGCTTTATTATGTGTAGACAACTGCTCATAGATTTGTTTGATGTTGTCTAACATCTTATCAAACTGTGATACATGCTCTTTTACTGTAAACAACATAGATATGTCTACAGCATGTGTCATCATTGTTTGAACATTGTATCATTCAGAAAGTGCCTTCATGAGACTTCTAACACTTGTATGTGTTGTGAAGTTTGTATAAATTGTATCAGTTATTGTTTTCATTATACAATGATACAAAACGTTGCCTGTATGTATGCCAGCATCATTGGAGGAAGGGGGATCATGCTCTAGATGGTCTAAGAGCATCATGGTAGTGAGTGTACTGTGTATGTACAAGCACTATATCTTGTATCCCTTCACACCAGCCAACTTTTCTGTTCCCTCAAAGAACTTTGTAATGTCAGAGTCCTTCATCATAGTGTTAACAAAGGTATACATTGTAGACAACATCATAATGGGTTTGGGGGGAGAGGGAGGTCTTGGGCTTGGTAGTCTAGCAGGAGGCAAAGGTGTTCTGTAAGAGTGAGTGTGTGAGGGCATTCAATAGGTACTAAGGCTCATAACCTTTTAACAAGCATAGCAGGAGTGCCCTAAGTACTCTCTCTTATTAAGACATCAAGCAAGTATCTACCTTATATACTACATAGTAAAGTCTGATAATCCAAGACATTCCAAGAGTAGTAATTCTACATAAGGCAATTGGGGATTTCCTAATCCAGAGCACAATCTAATAGTATGAGTAGGAGAATAAATAATACATTCATTGTTTGTTTTTGTTAAAACATATCCTGCTTTACATAATAGTGCTTTACTAACAAGTGTGAAGTTCAGATTGGGATGATAGTATACATTTTGTAGTAAAATTGTATTCACCTTAGTATGCTCATCAGCTTTGTCTCATAGTTTTACATTAAATGTTATTACTCTACTTTTGCTAAGTGTGAATAACAATTTATTCATAATTGTAACATTTATTAGGGTTGAGTTCTGAAAGTTTGTAAGACAGAACAAGTATGGAGTAGTGTGTACATTTGCACTAGAGTCTAATATATTAATACAATGTATTAGTTTAGTATTATTATAATGTATTGTATTGATACATATGTTTGTATTGTAATTAAACTCCTTAATGACTTCTTTTGTATCATCAAATGAGTTTATGAAGTCATCTACTTACATAACACTATCCTCTTGTACTTCAAATGCTGAAAATACAGACTCTAGCATTAGGGTTTCATTATTGTCTTTAATGAATACTGTTTTGTTATTGTCTCTAATGAATACTGCTGTATTAAGTGCAGGTTGAGACAATGTAGTAGTAGTAGTAGAAGCAGTAGCTGTTTGCTTATGCTTTTTCTTTCAAGCTTCTGTTGTTTTGCTTGTTAGAGGATTTTGACAGTCTTTTAACATATATCTGTACTTATTATAGTTGTAGCATTTAACTTTATTATAAGGCTTTGTTTTACCTTTAGCTACACTTTTGCCTTTTGTTTGTAGACTGTCTCATTCAGTATCTTGTTTCGTTTGAGAGTACTAAGAATGATACTCAGTATATGTGTTTTGTAATTTGTGTATTAACTTAGCTAGTGTCAGAATGTCTTTCTAAGCTGTTGTAACCATTAGTAGTTGATTATAATGGGTAATCTGTCTGTCTAGCATTGTTACTACCCATCTATACTCATGAGGAGTAGTAAGGTTAATTGCTGAGATGTACATATTGTTATTAGGGGCTTTATTATGTACAGATAACTGCCTATAGATTTGTTCAATGTTGTCTAATGTCTTATCAAACTGTAATACATACTCTTTTACTGTAAACAACATAGATATGTCTACAGCATGTGTCATTGTTGTTTGAACATTGTATTGTTCAGAAAGCACCTTCATAAGACTTCTAATACTTGTATGTATTATGAAGTTTGTATAAATTGTATCAGTTATCATTTTTGTTATATAATAATACAAAACATTGCCTGTACATATGCTAGCATCATTAGAGGAAGGGGGATCATACTCTAGATGGTCTGAGAGCATTATGGCAGCAAGTACACTGTGTATGTACAAGCACCATATCTTGTATCCCTTTACACTAGCCAACTTTTCTGTTCTCTCAAAGAACTTTATAATGTTAGAGTCCTTCATTATAGTATTAACAAAGGTATGTATTATAGACAACATTGTAATAGGTTTGGGGGGAGAGGGAGGTCTAGGGCTTGGTGGTCTAGTAGGAGGTAAAGGCATTCTGTAAGAGCAAGTGTGTAGGGGCATTCAATAGGCACTAAGGCTTATAACCTTTTAATAAGTATAGTAGGAGTACTCTAAGTACTCTCTCTTATTGAGACATTAAGCAAGTGTCTGCCTTATATACTATATAGTAAAGTCCAATAGTCTGAGACATTCTAAGTACAGTAACTCTACATAAGGCAATTAGGGATTTCCTAATCCAGAGTGTAATCTAATAAGAAATAATGTGTTAGGGACTAATAATAATAATTGTCTGAATTCTATTATAAACAATAGAAGACTTTTGTCTGATTGGTCACAACATTTTATTCCTGTTAATTTCTATAGATTAGTTGTGTCCTTATTCTACAGAACATTAGTTTAATAGTTTCTAAGGAAATTTATAAATTCCCTTAGGGAAGCAAAGGTGTCTAGTACTAGAGGTTTTGGGTAATGTATTGTTCTGTCTTTTTCTACTCTAATACACAAATAGCTTTGTACTCAATTGAATGCCATTTCCTTTAGGGATGTTGCTAAGTAATGTGCTTGTTTAGTTGAGTCAGTTATTTGGTTTAACATGAATCACATTATGTTTTGGTTAAGCTAAGTCTCTAAGCTTTTGCTTAGCTTCCCTCTATAAGTTATTAGCTTTAATCTAGATAGGTCTATATATAGGGTTCCTGCTAAAGTGCTTGTTACTGTTATGACTGTTAGATTTGTAGTAGTTGGTTGATTCAATGTACTACTCATAAACTAATTTCTGTTATGTTGTACAAGGTGGTCCATTCTGAGTCATCTGTATTGTATGTCACTTTTACTACACTGTAAGTTCTTAGTGTTTCTGTTAATACTAATAGAGAGGGTACTAGTTTTAGTACTTCCTCCATTTGTACTTCTAGTCTAAAGGTTATTATTGTTAGGGTTCCTACTCTGGAATTAATGACTATTTTTTCTATCATACTCTTAAAGGTTTTAACTAGGCATCCTACTATCTGACTATTAGCTACAACCTACTGTAAGTATAGACAGTTAGATGTAATGTTTTCTTACACCTTTGTTCTATACATTACTAACTATTAATCTATTGTTTAGAGCTGTT
>NW_006760395.1:1324171-1324781 GCF_000271605.1 Fomitiporia mediterranea MF3/22 | reverse complement strand
GTATTCTTCTCTACTTTCACTCATTTTTGAAAGGAATTTAATACTCTATAGAGTGTTGTATTCATAAAATGCTAGACTACAAGTACCAATTTACAGAGTGTAATATTATTGTGTTTTGGGGAAGTTATATATTTTTTTTCTCCTGTACAATACTTTTGTCATATACTATAGACTATAGTCTCTAGATTTACAATCTAGTAGCCTTGAGCTTTCTGAGTGCTTCTAATAAGGTAGTAATCAATATAGGGGTAACTGCTTTTATGTACTTTCTGTACAACTTTAGTAATACTAGTCCTCAGAATGCTTCTTTTCCTTAGCTAACTCTAAATAGCCTTTTTATGATTAGTACTACTTTCATTAAACTCTAGAGGCTTCATTTTAAGAGGTACTGTACAGAATTATTTGTGTTACTATTAGTTTGTAGCTCTTACACTATTTGTTTAGAATGTAAGGCTGGACTACTCTAAGTTCCATTCCTTTAAGGAGTTTATGAGTCCTTTCTATTATCAGTTTCATGTCTCTATAAATGACTTTAATATTATATTGTTTGATACACAGTTGTTCCCTTTGTATGCTAGTAAGGATAGCTTGTCCATGTATTTGTTCTTAG
>NW_006760395.1:1314148-1324151 GCF_000271605.1 Fomitiporia mediterranea MF3/22 | reverse complement strand
AATACTCTATAGAGTGTTGTATTCATAAAATGCTAGACTACAAGTACCAATTTACAGAGTGTAATATTATTGTGTTTTGGGGAAGTTATATATTTTTTTCTCCTGTACAATACTTTTGTCATATACTATAGACTATAGTCTCTAGATTTACAATCTAGTAGCCTTGAGCTTTCTGAGTGCTTCTAATAAGGTAGTAATCAATATAGGGGTAACTGCTTTTATGTACTTTCTGTACAACTTTAGTAATACTAGTCCTCAGAATGCTTCTTTTCCTTAGCTAACTCTAAATAGCCTTTTTATGATTAGTACTACTTTCATTAAACTCTAGAGGCTTCATTTTAAGAGGTACTGTACAGAATTATTTGTGTTACTATTAGTTTGTAGCTCTTACACTATTTGTTTAGAATGTAAGGCTGGACTACTCTAAGTTCCATTCCTTTAAGGAGTTTATGAGTCCTTTCTATTATCAGTTTCATGTCTCTATAAATGACTTTAATATTATATTGTTTGATACACAGTTGTTCCCTTTGTATGCTAGTAAGGATAGCTTGTCCATGTATTTGTTCTTAGAGTATTATACTCTATACATCTGTAAATATTCCTACTACTTGTTTTTTGTTTACTTAGTGTGCTAGCATATGTAGGTGTATTTGTGTACTTATACATTCACTATGTATATATAGATTATTTGTCTTAACTATATATACTTTGAAGCTTGTTCTATCTCATAGTATCTTAGTTCTAACATAGACTGTCAACTGTCTCTAATAGTGTACTTTACTAATTAATAAACATCTATCAACTGCTTGTATTGTTTTTGTAGGTAGGTTAATCTGTTAGCTTTCTCTAATATCTTTGTTCTTAGTTAATTGTTGTGTTAAGATGTTTAACATTTGTTCTTACAATTGTGTCATATAATTGTATTTCTTACATTCTTCTGCTTCTTACATTTGTATGTCTGGTGGTTCTGGTAGTGCTTGTTCTGTTGCTTGATCAGCCATTACAAATCTGGTTGAATCCTTTCAAAAAGTAAAAGATTTGCTTGTTAATTAATAATGTCTCTTTACATATATTTAACACAAAGAAACTTAAGAATACTAAAGTTATATTCTTTGACCCAAACATGACTTTCTACATCCAACCAATAGATACTAGAATTATTTACACATTCAAAGCTTACTACTACTATCTGTACATCCTTGAATCTCTTGGTTAATATAAAGAGAGTACTAAAAACATATATTTTATTAACTAGCTTGAAGAAATGTGTCTCTTACTCAAGGCTTGAGAAAAGATCACTCTAGAGATAGTAACAAACTGTTAGAAGTATGCTAGGATACTTTAGGTAAAGAATATGTTTCAGGAGGTAAGTAATTTGTTTTTCTTATACTCTCTATCTGTAATCTTACAATTATACAGAATACAGTTATTCCTATTAATCTTATACTCTAAAAGTATACTACTAGAGTTACTCAGACTATCTCTAAGCTTTCAGCAGCTCTGGAGGAGGTTAAATTGAATAGTAGAACAGTGCTAGTAATAAACATTCCTACAGTAGAAGAACTCCTTAACATACTAGATAAAAAGATTATTAAGACTAAGTAGACTAATAAGAAGATATTAGAGCAGGTTGAGTATAACAAGAAGGAGACTATTAGTAAGCATATTCTAGAGCTTGAGGCTCTAGAGCCAGAGCCAGAACCACTCATTAGCTATGTAGAGACTGTCTAAGTACTTTCAAAGCTTAATATACTCTTTCAGAATAAGATCTGTACTAAGTTTACTAAGGCTAAAACACTTTTTCCAAAGCTTACAAGAAACCTATACAAGAAAATAAATAGTTCTCTTAAACAGACTGATATTCAGTTGTTTTTTAAGTAGACAATGTATTATTGAGTTATGTACTACAAATAAGGAAATTTTTATTACTTTACTTAAGCTACTCTCAACAAGCATAACCTCTTATTAAGTATGGCCTCACCTGTCTACAGTGGGTCATACTTAATGACAGGTTTCACTGTACATATGATACTATACAAGAAATATGCCAATATGCTTTAGCCACTATATTGGTGCTGGGCAGAGAAAATACTCCCAGTTTCCAAATTTCAATTTGATTCGAGTCGCATGACTAGAGTGACCTGCTTATTCTGGAAATACTTTCACACTGACGTAAGAGCTTCGCTTCGATTGTTGTTCACAAACAATAACAAAACTAGAGCCACGAAACTTCAGACCACATACAAAAGAGTATAAATAGCTGATCCTCAGTCTACCGACTACCCGCAACTCTAACTGTCATCTCACATTCAACGTTGAGCAGAATGTCTGTGCCTGCTGCTCTTGACTCCAAGTTTTCGAGACTCCGGCTAGATAAGTCTACCAGTCAGGACCAAAAGTATGTAATGAGACTAGGATGTTTGTTTGCCGTGCTCAATCGATTTTGCTTTAGACCATACCATCTGGTACCGTACGAATGGATATACAGTGTACAAATTAAGGTACAGGACTGGCATCGTATCGCCAAGAAATAGGATTGGCCTTGGGAGAAAGAAACGCTTTCATGTGAACTTTCGATCATGGACTGGGTTACACAAATGACTGGTGTTTACTACAAGCTTCGCTCGGTCACATACAAAGGCAAAACTGCACAAATTGTCACGTTCATTGTTGATGAGGAACGTCGCCTGGATGACAACAAGTTCACGCGGGAGCAAATGGAAGCGGTCCGAGAACAGTTTGGGATCAACCGCCCGTTCCGGTGGTTTGAGTTATATGGTAGACATGGGCCCGAAGATGACGAGGATGGAGATAGCAGTGGCGACGAGGAGTATCCACCTGTTGAACTGCCCCGTCGACAAGCAGACGATGAGGATATGGGAGGTGCAGAATCGGATGACGAAAGCGATTCGGAATTGGGGTCTGAAGAGGATTAGTTCAACTTTTCCGAGCGAACCTATTGTAACAGTGTAAATGCCATCTACTTCCTTCAATCAATCAATCATTCTCCTTTTGTCTGGCTATGTTCATGACATTAGCGCACGAACAAAGGGAATCAAAGGCCATTAGCCCTGTTAGATCATGTTAGAGTGTCTTTAGGCATTTAATGAATGAGAGTCTATAATTGCTTCTCATATAGTGATTGGTCTATTTCGGTAGGGCTGGGGGTGCCAACCCGTACCAAATTATTTTCCCCAATTCAGGTTATTGAACGTCGCATGCCACAAGGGAACAAGCCAATTCATTGATAAGTGGCTAGAGATTGGTGACTACAGATGCACCGGCATTCAGCCCACCTTGTTGAGCCACTATCGGACATCATTACCCCCGATTTGTATCTCAGCCACGCTGTTCAGTGGTCAATAAAATGTGGACTGCCTACTGGTTCTACTCCGCATCCACTGTCTTTCCTCTCTCTGTGTGACCAGCTACTGTAAAGTACATAAATAGGCTCTTGACTTAGTTGTTTGCCAAAGGTTGCTTGTCCAGCTGCCACACAACTAGGGCTCGGTACCGTACCGTATACGGATACGGGCCGTATAATACGACCCTTATACGGATACGGCTCGTATAATACGGTGCCGTATTTCTGAACCCGAAAACCTATACGGATACGGTACGGCCGTATACGGAACGTATACGCCATATACGGATACGGCGTAGTTGCTACATTTACCAAGGTGTAGCATGAAATGTAAGGGGCTACATCATTGTGATATTACCTCTTTAGTATAGAAATATTGAATTCTACCTATATTATGCCTTAATCTACATGAAATGTATAAAATTTGACTTATTGACATTTTGTTATGTAATTTAGTCTGTGATATTTGTCATAAAGTCGAGTCATGTGATGTACCTATATATCGGAATATATATCAGATTGCACATACTTTTACAATAATAGTGCTGAATATATTAGTAAATGCTAGTATAAGTGTCTGAACATTGAATACTACTTATTAGAGCTTCAGTATTATGTTTAGAGCAAGAGTTTCTTTCATTTAGTAGCTGTATATCGTATACAGGCGTATACGGTCCGTATTATACAGACTATATACGGTTACGGCCCGTAAAATACGTGCCGTATTTTTGAGTCAAATTTTTTATACGGATACGGTACGGCACCGTATACGAAAATGCCGTATCCGTATAATACGGTACGGGACCGAGCCCTACACACAACAGTAACCTCGTCTTATCACTAATCGTATGTAGTCTCATAGTCTCATCAACCTCTACTCATGCTCAATTACTGAAGCCACCAAGAGCTCTAGGGTAGGATGACATGCCAAACCACTGGCACTTTAAGGAGGAGGTCTCAATCCTTTCTGCAAAACGTGAGATTTACAATCTCCGAAGAACGCTCGGATTACCGAATCACCGTGGCTTGGAGGACATCTGGTACACGATTTGGAATATCCGGCTTAGTCGTTTCGTCAGGAAGTGTCGATCGTTAGTCGTTGGTCCCCAGAGAGTCGTCTCGCATGAACAAGTTGATCAGGACGGGAGAGTCAGGAAGGAATCACGTATTCCTGATTTTGCACTTTTACGCGTCTTCCGGAAGAGACTTAGGTTAAATGGCATGGATTTCGAGCGAATGAAGATTGTAGCCTTGATGGAACTCAAACCGTGTCCCATGAATTCGGAGCTGAACAGTATTTACGGTGCAATCAAGGAGGCAAAAGCCGATCTCAATGATCAGGCAGAGGTACTCTTCTCGGGAAATCCAGAGTACAAAGCGATTGTCGGAGTCGCGATTGCTGGAGACTGGTGGAGCTATGAAGTACTTACACTTCGCAATGTAACATTGCGATCGAAGAACGCCGATTCTACGTGAAAAAAGAAGGCAGCAGAAGACTATGTATCTCCTTTGCGTCTCCGCCCGATTTACCAGCTATTGACACCTCAAAGCGATGCGGCCATGAAAGCTATGACAGAGGAGATCAAGCAGCTTCCAGGATTTGAAAAGTATGCAAACACACAATTCTAGAGTCGAGGTGAGCAGTAATCTCCATTCACTATCTTCGTGTTATGACTGGTTTTAATCAAGTCCACGCATATTCTGTCAGAAGGATGGTTGCGAGAGAAGAACAGTGAAGCCCTGTATGCCTATAGACATTTTCCTTTTTCGTGTGCCTTGCTTTTGTCGCCTGCAATTTTATCAATGATATCTGAATCAACCGAGCAGAGAGTGATACGAATGACATATCTAGTTATAATTAAGCTTACGGTCATAAGACGTTGAATGTCACGGACATTCACAAAGAAGCATGCTTTCCTAGAAGGAAATTGGTAAAAGCAATCGACGAATGCGAATGTTACTGACATGCGTGAGTTACAATGTTGAATGATTCAATGAATGCGATGACTGTTGCTGCTACAGGTGTCCCCGTCGGAGTTTCAAGAACCTTATGTCACTGCACGATTATGTAAATGTACCACCAATCTTAGGCTCACGGGATCAAGGCCGAACAGTTCCGGCATAGCATTACATTAAATATTATTTCTGGCTAAAATTGGCTTTCAGTGATGACGCAGAACCGTGATTGCTGTGCATCTCTACTGTAGACAATCGCAGCAAAGCTGATAAGCTCATGGTCTCGTACAGGATGTTAGTTTGAAGGACAAAATTTTCGTCATACGTATCTTCCAGACAACAGAGCATTCGGGTTGCTACTCACATATGTGTAAACATGGAAGTTTGGATGGTCGGACGAATGGAAACAGGGGCAGAAGACGCTAAACGACATTGACTAACACTGCATCACTCATATACGTAGCACAAAAATCCTCCTGTCGTATCCATGACGTTATAAATTGTTGTCTCGTTGAATAGACCATCCGCCGGAATCGTGTCATTAACCTATTGTAATGCGAGAGGTTACATATTGGATACGGGCAGAAAGACAAAATGGGTTAGAATACGTACAGATAAGAAAGGAGGTCCGCCGTTTGGATACTGTGCATAGTAGGTAACATTCTGTGTGCTTTGTACAGTACCACCGAAGAACGCCCAGAAGTTCTCCGGATTAGCGTTCTGCCAATCGGACCAAACTTTGTCAACCATCTATACAACACTAGTTTAGCAATGTGACATCCCGTCATGGCGAATTGCGAACATACTGCATGGTGCATCCAGAAAAGCGGCTCTACAATAAGGCAGTGATCAATATCGGTGGGTCAGTTGGCACAGGTCATGCATACCATTTGCAGACCAAGTGGGATTGTTACCCGAACAACCTTCATAGGCACCTTGCGGACAAGTGCCACCTAGGTCACTGAAAAATTGGATGAATACGGGATCCCGAAAATATAGGAACAAGAACGGTAACAGTTACCCTTCCATCATCAGGTGAACAGCGCCTGAAGATAGGATTTCAATTCAATCTGGATGGAAATCTCCAAATAGTAAAAACGAAGTACCATGTGCTCCCTGCGTTTTCTCAAAGTCCGCCTGAAAACCGACAAAATCTCCGACATAGCCATTTATCAACGCGCTCATAGCATCGGGCGTGAAAGTTGCATTTGCGTATTCGAGGGGATATGGATTGAATCCGTTGAGATCACCAAGGTCTTTCCAAGGCTGCAATGAGAAATTACGTCGCAGAATGTGTGGATTTGGATACGCGATCATGAAGTCGCTGAAGGCACCATCCGTTACACCTAAGTCCTTGTTCGGATCGCCCCATCCTCCGAGCCCACTGGAGGGGTCAGACTCCTTGAAAAAGTCTGAATCGAAGACATCGGCCGAGTCTATACGTTCTTGTAAGCTTGTAGATATGAAACTGGTGAGACGGGCGAAAGAACCTATGGTCCAGTTCCAGTATGGCGAGACACCAGTGTAACTGCACTTCTCCTTAAGAGCTTGCTCGTACACAGCAACGTACCATCTATGCCATGGAAGGAAGTAGCCGGTGGAATGAATCTGCAGAGAACAAATAATCAAAGTCCGAACGGATCGCTTCAATGTAGATGCCTTATACCCTCGTGTTGAGATCCATGTGCATATACACAAAATCTAGCAAGGGCCTTCAACATCACCTCTTTCCCAAATTTACGGAACGTGCTTACCATCGTAGTACGTAGACGATGTATTAACACTCGGGATTAACGAGACAGACGGGTCCACAGATGGAGTAAGTGCATCGGTATGGGGGAATGTGGTGAGACACTAAATATCATATTAGAGGACTCAAGCAAGGGGTGTGGTTTCTGACCTTCACGGCTGCGATCCACTCCACTTTCTCGCTGGCGCTGAACTGTCTCCATTCACGGCGAACGGATGGTTCGGAGCACTGTGCAAAGACATAGGTTGCGAGCAGAACTAGATGCAGTGCTGAGAGAATTAAAACGAGTTTCGGAGCAGTGAAACAAGCCATTATGCGGAGCACAATACCGCACGGGTATTATGCGCGACTCTTTGAAGCATACGCCTCTTTTATATAGATCAAGGTATGCTTTGGTATCTCGACACATACCCTCATTTGTTCTGATATTTTCCCGGACGGCGGCCTACTCGACTAGGCACATGGTATGCGGTACCGGATCTAGGCGAGATTAAACGTTAACGTTAACTCGATCAATCGTCTTTCTCTCACGTATGTTTAAAGAGAAGCCAATGTCTGCCCAACAAACAGCAAGAAGCACATTGTCAGTATTGCTCACCGAGGACCGCGAGAGATTTTAAGACGAAATTTAACAGTGTCGACGAGCAGACTCACACGTATGTTTTTGCTCCTTGATCCGCTTCATCGGTACAATAAACTTGGCGGCGGTATTTGAAGAGAGCGACGGGTCCGCAGTATTTATCGCGTCACCTTGACACGCGTTTTTGGCGCATGTGATGTCTTTCAACGAGGTACGGTTTGTTGATCATCGTTGTATAAATATAGGGTATCTTCACTTCATCCTTCTGAAGTTCTTCGCGATACATTGAGGAATACTAAATAGAGATGTTGACATGTTGTGCTTCGCAGAGATTAGACAATGGAGCCCACGATTTTGGTTTTGCGTGTCCCAATAGAGCACGTGACTTAGACTGACTTCAGGTTAGGGAAAGCCAAATCTACTTCTGTAGTTGCAAACAATTATTAGTAGTCTGTTAAATTCACCTGCGGTTCTCACACCAGAAACTGATCTTAGTTAAGCGATTTCGGTCCGATTGCCTGTCTAATTAGGTGCCATTTCATCAAATTCCCTATAAGGTAGAGAAAGTATAAACCCGACATAGGGTGTCACATCAGTCACAGCACAGCCACTTACCCCTTTAGGAAGGACCCTTTGGCAAAAATTGAGCTGTGGACATTGACCTTTTTTTAAACATACAAAAAAGGTCTTAGAAATGTTTTGTTTAGCTTTTATTAGTACTACAAATTAACAATATATTAATAATACTTGGTTGTATCTTGAATATTTATTATTAGAGTAAGTATTTATTGTAAGCCTCTGACTCTTATAACAAATAGACGAAAATGCTGACCAATATTATATTGGTAATAATTAGTAAGACTCTATATATGGTAATGTTATGTAATATTGGTTTTGCTGAAGCGGCAAAAATCTAAGAAAATTTTTTCAAATTTTCACTAAATTGCATTTCTGTACATTTGGCAATTAAAAAAAAAGTTTTTATTTTTTTAGAAATAAGTCACTCAAATCTCAATATTTTAAAAAATTAAAAACCTACTTTTGTAGGTTAGAGTAAGCTTAATCTATCTATGTGGCTCAAAACTGCATTTTTGAGATACTGAGTGTTGTATTTTGCCATCATTGTTTGTATCCCAATTAGGTTAGGCTGCTATATTATACTATATTAGGTTTATACTTTCTCTACCTTACTATAAATAATTCTGTATTCTACCTATTTAAATAAACTCTTATTATATAAATAAGTATATAATTAGTAAACTTATGACTAAGTGCTTAGTCATTACTCAGCTGCTTACATACTCTTTACATGTTACACTATTCTATATGTACTTATTATTAGTAACCTTTAATTTTCTACATTTAGACTCTAAGTCTTACAACCTAATTTAGGATGACTCTGAATAGCTACTTACATAATACTAGTGTAGTAACTCTTGGACTAAGAAGTTAGGAGGGGGGTTTGAGGGGCAAAGCCTCTCAATTAGGTTTAGGATAAGTTGGGTTGTTAGGTTTGAGTGTTAGAATGGGTTTTGGCTAGGATTAGGGAGGGGAACATGTATTTTATTAGAAAAGGACTTTATTTTGACTTAGTGAAATTCAAGTTAAACTGTAGGTAGCCAATTCAAGCTAACCAAAAAAGAACTGTAAGACTCAGGGTCTGGATGCAGAATTGATACAACTGTCATTAGCACTGTCACACCCTGTGCTCTCTGTCACACTCTGTACTTACTATCTTATATAGTAAGTATACACTTTCTACTGTATCTTACTCAATTCTTAACCAAATTCCTTCATTATTTTACTAAAATTAATGTAAATTTAATTGAAATTTATTTATTACATAAATATAATTTTAAATATACTAATTACTTGTGAACTTGTGTATTATTTATTAATAAATAATATAACAGTTTCTTCTAACTAAAATCTGTAATACTTTACAACTCTTAATACTATAATACTATTAGAGCTTATGTATTTACAACATATTTAAGAATTGAGTCTGTGTAATGTTTACAAAGAAAGTTATATTATACTTTATATACATAAGTTTGTAACCTTATATCTCTATAACTACAAAAGCTATTAATATGAAAGCAGCTTTATTAAATAGATAAAGATTATTATTAAATGTGTATATAATATTAAAGGTTTAAAGTAAGGGGGCAATTGTTATTAAGAGTATAGTACAAATATTAGAGCCTTTATAACTTTACTATATATGATTTGTTTTACATAATACTAGAGTATATTAGAAGGTATAATACATTAGTATAATATTAAAAAGTTAGAAGTGTTAGGAATTGTAAAATACAGTAACTAAGTTTGGAAAAGCTTAACTCAAGACTTG
>NW_006760395.1:1306405-1313043 GCF_000271605.1 Fomitiporia mediterranea MF3/22 | reverse complement strand
TTATAAACATGAGGACTACTATGAGAACAACATAAGGAATACATTGAGACAATCTAGAACTTTGGTTGTAAGTTCTATGATTAAATATAGAAGTATAAAGATAAGGCTAGAAGTTAATAAGGATAATTGTCTCCTAAACTAAGTCTATTAAAGAAGACTTAGGGAAAGATCTAGAACATTAGTTGTCAGTTCTAGAGTGTATACAAGACAGTCTAGAACTTTGGTTGTAAGTTCTAGGGGCAGTACAGAAGTACAGCCTTTTATATTACAAGAGTTATAAGGAGTCATTAGAAGTCATAACACTCTACCTTATGAGAAAGTGTATTACAAACTAGTGTACAGAAAGTACAGGTCAAGTCAGACAGAGTTATAAGAACAATAGAAAGCTCTACTTTATAGGGAAATCATTATACAGCTTACACAGTATAACTAGTTAGGAGGACTCATAAGGAGTCATTAGAAGTATGAGAGGAAGTATAGAAGACATAACAATACAGTAAAGGAGTCATTAGAAGATTAATTTAGAATACAAGAAGACACAAACTAGTGTTAGCAGATTAATAGAAGACACTAGTATAGTATACAGTTTAAAGGATTAGCTAGCTCCACTTTATAGGAACAACAGTGAAGGGAGTTACTAAAGTCACTAGAGTAACATTACTCTAGTAAAAGGTATATAAGGAGGCTAGTTTGGCCCTCAAAAGATAGTTTTATTAACTTAAGTTACTTAGCACTTAGAAGTACTCTACTACTAACCTACTAGGCTACACTTGTAGCTTGACTAAAGTAGGACTCCTCTACCCTCTTACTCTATAAGTCTACAAGTCTTACTCTCTATACTCTATTCTGTTATTATTTCTAAGAATTAGGACTAGTAAAGTGAGTATATCTAACACTTTAATAAAACTCTAACTTAGTTACAAATCTTTACTATTCTAGTAAAGCTCTGGTCTACTAAGGGGAACTCAAACCTAGAGCTAGCACACAAGTACATCAACTCTAATACTTACTTTATAATATTAACTAACCTTAATAATTAACATTTAAAGTGAGTAGATAAATTACTCTACTATTTAGAACAGTTGTTAAGGTAAGTAACTTTCTTTTATAGTAAGAAAAGAAAGGTTAATTAAGAAGTACTACTAGTTCTTAATTACTTAGTAGCTTATACACAGGAACAAGTGTTAATACTAGGAGGTATTAAAGGAATACTATTTTAGATACAGGGGGAAATTCCCTTAGACTCTTTCAAACAAGGAAGAGTAGTATTAACTGTTGCCTATATAGTAGACACTCCTATCAATCAACAAATCTGGATTGAACAAATTCAAGGATACTCAAACTATCTATACATATTACAACAATATTGTAATCTGTTACACAGTACATTACTTGTACTAGAACAAGAATATCTAGATATTATAAAAGTAAGTAACTTTTGTAATATTATACTAAACAAAGTTAACAAGCTATAAAAAAGTAGCTTTGTATCAGATCAAGGAAAGGATTAGAATATTACACATACAACAACTAGTACTAGGTACAGGCAGAAGCCTATTATTATACAGTTCTTTATTATCAAATCCCTCAACTATTCTTATATTCCTACTACTTGTAGGAACACTCACTGTTATATATACTTAGAGTAGGAGGAAGAGTCAATTAGGGAACAGTACAAGATTGGCTCAAAGAAGAGGTTTACACTCTAGCTACTTTTATTCAAACAAACTAGGGACTTATTATAGTCTTTAGGTTACAAGGACAAAGGCTTGGATACAACAATTTTTAGGTCTTAACAGAATAATTAGGTCTACTCAAAGTTAAGACTTACATTATAGAACTATACAAGGGGAAATCACATACTTGTGTAGTCTTATACAATCAGAACAATAAGGAGAAAAACTGGAAGGGATACAATCAGATCTAGATATACAGGGATTGAATATCTTTAATATTCATACAAAGTTACAGGAAATCTTGGACAAGATACAAGACCTTACTAACAGAGTATAAGAAGTACAAGTTGAATCAGGAATATTACAAGTATACCTGAACAGGTTGGCACAGTCACAATTCAACCTAACTACTATATTATAAAGTATTAGTAGAGAGGAACAATAAAGTGACAGGAGAGAAGGAAGTACTTCTAATACTCAATACCCTTGAAGGTAAGAACATTTCACTCAGGAAAACACAGTCTAAAAAAATCAAGAAAGTGAACTATCAGGTTCTTCAGCTAAAGAAGAAGAGCTTGTTAACACAGTACAGGGAGGAATCCAAACATTTCAAGACTATAGTAGAATTGAAACACAACATCCAGATAGTCTACTAGGATCCTCTAGAAGCCTCCAAGATTAGTCAGAAATTATTACTCAGGAAGGCCAGACAGTTAAAGAAATTGAACAGTCTATGTTACTAGATACCTTTATAGTAGAAGGAATACTAACATTAGATTATTATAGTTGGTTGTACCAGACCTATCAAAGTAGTACTAGTTTAGAGTCAAGTTTATTAGACTCTTATACACTAAATTCAGAATCTAGTAACTAGAAAGAGAGTAATATGGAGGGAACAAGGAAAATCAACCTGAAACTGCTAAAGTTTTTAGAACAGAAAGGGGAAGATTTAGAAGTGTTTAAAACAAATCTGGTAATACACTTTAGACATTACAATATTACAAATGGTTTGAATAAAGTAGAAACAGTAATCCTATACTTAAGAGGGAAAATAGTAAGTCACATAAATAGAAAGGCAATATCATTTGTGACAGAAGGAAAAAGCTTAGTTCCAGAAATCTGGAAAGATTATGATACATTTTTAACTAATCTGAGAGAAGCAAGTAGAAAATATTATGATTCTATAGAGACAGCTCAAACTCAAATGTACAATTTGAGACAAGGAAAACTAACAATTATAAAATACAATAAAACATTCAAGAGAATATTAGCCTACCTACCTAGTAAGTATAAACTAGGGACAAATGGAAAGAATCCTGTCACAATTCATTTATACAAGAATGGATTAAACTTTAGCAAATTACAACAGTTGGTTACTATCCCTAGTTATACAGAATAGACATTCAAGGAATGGACAGATACAGCTCTCAGTCTGGAGAGAGGAATAGGACACACAAAAACATTTAGATAAGAATACAAACCTCTTAGTAATTATTATAGAGTACTAATGGAAATTAACAGGATAACAAAAGGTAGGGAAATAGTATGCTTTAAATGTGGGCAGAAAGGACATATGGCTAGGAATTACACTAGAAGAAATCCTTAAGGTAAAAGGCTAAAGTATAAATCTAACAAGAGGTTCACAAAAAGGAACATAGTAATCCCTGAAGAACAGGAAGCCTATATTGATAAAGAGGAGGAAACAGAAGGATCAAGTAAAGAGGATTTTTAATCCAGAGTTTAAAGGTAGTAGAGTTTTTAAACTCAGGAGTAGAGAAAAAGGTAAAAGAAACTCTACAAGAAAAGTAACTAACAAAAATCTACTAGACAGTACAGGTAGCACTCTATCCAACCTGTAAAGCAATTATATTATACAGAGGATAGTAAACAACAATTAAGACTATGTTTGATTCAGGTACAGGATTAAGTACATTATTACTAAAGATAGCTAAAGCCCTCAAGTTAAAACTCATAAAGAATGATAAACCTGAGGTAATTGTTAGAAATGCTAATAGTACAATTAATAAAGGAGGATGGAAGTATAATGCTTAGGCATAGTTAAATACTAGAATTAGTAATGGATGGTTCAAATTTGTAATAATGAACACTTATAATAATAAGTGTTTATTAGGATCTAACTATTTAAACAAAGTAAAACCTTTGTTTAATTACTAAACAGGAGAAGTCAGAAGTAGTACAGGAAAGATCAAACTACTAGGTAAAAGTTGGGAAAAGAAAAGGAACCAAAACAGAGAGAAAAATGTAAAAGAATACTCTCAAATTAGAAGTATGAAGAAAACTAAGACAAAGAAGTTATCCTACAAACCACCTATACTATCAGATTCAGAATCAGATAGTAGTAGATTAGAAAGTCTTTAGTTTCTAGAAAAAGAAAGATATAGTAAAGGAAAAGCTTTTATAACTTCTATTCCAGAATATATAACACTTGTAACACTTATTAAAAACTTAACAACACAGGAATTGTAATAGAGCCCTTTAAGAAGTATACTAGACATACAACTAGAATCTAGTATAAGATTATATTCATCAGACAAAGATATAGATACAGATGAAGAAATAACTACTTTATTAGATAAAGTAACTATTTCTGAAGAACAGGTAATGTTACCAAAAATATCTTAATATTAGGAACCCCTTCTTTCTAGACATGAAGTAAGAATGGTTACCTTTAGAGTAGACAAGAAATTTGCAGACCTAGATATAATGTATAAAACAAGACTAGGAGAAGAGCAAATACAAAAGGTAAAAGAGAAAATGCAAAACATTGTATTATATAATAAATATGTTAAAAGGAAAAGGGGAGAAAGTACAGGAAGTACACCTCTACCTATAAAGAAAAGAAGGTCAGAAACTCTAGAACTGTCTATAAAGAGGATGAATCTAGCATCCTATTAGTTAACAGAAACTAACAAGTAAGAGGAGTTAGGAGTGCTCTAACAAAAATTATCTTATCAAACTAGTAAAGAACAGAAGCTTAGAAAACAGTTAAACAAAGTCTCTAGTATAGTACAGAAAGCTTTACAAGAAAAGGCAAAAGTACTAAACAGATTAGGAATAGGCTCAGAAAGAGATAAAAAGGAATTAGTGCTAAAGGAATTATAAGATTACTTAGACAGGTTTGATAAAGATAAAGTAGATAGATTACCAAAACATTCTAAATAGGACATGAATATCAAATTAAAGGAAGGAGCAGAATTACCTAAAATGTGTCTAGTATATTCTCTAACTTCTGTAGAACAAGAAGTAGTAGAGGAATTTATATAGGAAAACTTAAAGAAAGGATACATTAGAGAAAGTCATTCTAAAATTGTATTACTAGTATTCTTTGTAGGTAAAAAGGATTCAGGAGTAAGGATGGTTATAAACTACAGGAAATTAAATCAGATTACAGAACCTGATCCATTTCCTATACTTATAATGTACACACTACCAGACTATTTAAAGGAAGCAAAATGGTTTACAACTCTTAACCTTAAAAGTAGATATAACAATATCAGGATAAAACAAGGACAAGAATATTTACAAGCCTTTAGAACACATAAAGGATTGTATAAACTACTAGTAATACAATTTGGAATAATGAATACACTAGTAGTATTTTAGAGAGCTATGAACCAACTCTTTGAAGAATTAATAGGTAAAGGAATAGTAATATATTTAGATGATATTATTATCTATACTCAAACACAAAAAGAGCTATTAGAGCTAACTAAAAGAGTGCTACAATTATTAAGGAAAGTAGACTTTTATTGTAAACCAGAAAAGTACTTCTTTAATAAACAAGAATTAGACTACTTAGGTTTTGTAGTCAATCAAGATAGACTAAAAGCAGATCCTTACAAGATAAAAGCTATATTAGAATAGTCTAGACCTCTAACAAAGAGAGATATTAGGAAAATACTAGGATTCTTTAATTTCTACAAGAAATTTGTAGAAGACTATTCTGGAAAAGTAAAACCATTATCAAGTTTACTATCACAGAAGAGAACTTTTACATAAGGAGACACTCAAGAAGCCTCTTTTAAAGTTATAAAAGAAGCATTTGCTAAGGTACTAGTATTAGTAAGGCCAAACCATAAAAAGCAGTTTGTAGTAGAAACTGATGTATCAGATTTTGCATACTCAGTAATACTATTATAAGAACAGGAAGATAAAGAATTACATTCTATAGCTTATTATTCTTCAACTTTTAGTAAACAGGAAAGAAATTATACAGTACCAGATAAAGAATTATACACTATTATAAAAGTATTAGCAAACTGGAGACATTATTTAGAAGGAGCCAAACATCAAATTAGAATAATAACTAACTAATCTAATTTGAAAACCTTTCAAAACAAAAAGCAGTTAAATAGAAGACAAGCAAGATGGGTACTAGAACTAAGCAGATACAACTTCAAAATAGAATACAGAGCAGGTAAGAAAAATAGAGTAGATACACTCTCTAGAAGACCTGACTATGAGCTGGAAGAAAAGGACAATCAGGAAGTTGTACTACTCTCTTAGGAAATGTTCAAAGAGTCAGAAATACATATCAAAACAATGACTGTAGAAGAAACTACAGAAACAGACTCAGGAACTAATTACAGTAATAAAATACTGTTACTAAGAGAAGGTAAACAAGAAGAAAAAGTTAGAATTGTTCAACAATATTATGATAGTGTTATAACTGGACATCCAGGACTTAGAAAGACTTTGGAATTAGTAAAGAGAATATATTATTGGCTAGGAATAAACTACCTGGATAAAAGAATATGTAGACACTTGTGTAATATGTTAAAAGACAAAACACAAGAGAGGAAAAACACAACCCACTATTACAACTATTAAAAATTTCCAACAGGGACTCTAGGAACATGTTATAGCAGATTTTATAACAGGACTACTAGTTACACAACTGGTAGGATACAGTGCTAATAATTGTAGATAGATTTTCAAAAA
>NW_006760395.1:1301879-1306385 GCF_000271605.1 Fomitiporia mediterranea MF3/22 | reverse complement strand
ATAATAACTAACTAATCTAATTTGAAAACCTTTCAAAACAAAAAGCAGTTAAATAGAAGACAAGCAAGATGGGTACTAGAACTAAGCAGATACAACTTCAAAATAGAATACAGAGCAGGTAAGAAAAATAGAGTAGATACACTCTCTAGAAGACCTGACTATGAGCTGGAAGAAAAGGACAATCAGGAAGTTGTACTACTCTCTTAGGAAATGTTCAAAGAGTCAGAAATACATATCAAAACAATGACTGTAGAAGAAACTACAGAAACAGACTCAGGAACTAATTACAGTAATAAAATACTGTTACTAAGAGAAGGTAAACAAGAAGAAAAAGTTAGAATTGTTCAACAATATTATGATAGTGTTATAACTGGACATCCAGGACTTAGAAAGACTTTGGAATTAGTAAAGAGAATATATTATTGGCTAGGAATAACTACCTGGATAAAAGAATATGTAGACACTTGTGTAATATGTTAAAAGACAAAACACAAGAGAGGAAAAACACAACCACTATTACAACTATTAAAAATTCCAACAGGACTCTAGGAACATGTTATAGCAGATTTTATAACAGGACTACTAGTTACACAAACTGGTAAGGATACAGTGCTAATAATTGTAGATAGATTTTCAAAAATAGGAATCTTTATTCCTTGTAAAAAGGAAATAGATTCTAAAGAAACAGTAAAGTTATTTATATAACATGTTTTCTCAAAACATGTATTACCTTTGAAAATAACTACAGATAGAGGACCACAGTTTGCTAGTAACTTTACTAAGCAAATATGTGTACAACTAGGTATTAAACAAGTATTATTAACTACTTACTATCCAGAAACAGATGGACAAACAGAAAGAGTAAATCAGGAATTAGAACAGTATCTAAAGTGTTATGTTAATTACAGACAAGAAGATTGGGAGGAGTTTATCCTAACAGCAGAATTTGCCTATAATAATAAGTAGCATTCTGCTACCAAACATACACCCTTTTACCTGATATATGGAAGACATCCTAACATAACTTTTAACTATAGAAAGTCAAATGTAGAAGAAGCAGACAAATACCTAGAAGAGATAAAGATAGTACAAGCAAATGCTAAGGAAGTAATAGAGAAATTACAAGAACAAATGAAAAAGTATACTGACAAACACAGAGGAAATCTTCCAGAATTAAAGGAAGGAGATTTAGTTTTACTAGATAGTAAAAACTTAAATCTAGCAGTACCAACTAGAAAGTTGGCAAATAAGTATATAGGACCATTTGAAATAGAAAAACAAATGAGGGTAGTAAATTACAAATTAAAACTACTAGAAGGGATGAATATTCATTCAGTTTTCTACTCAGGATTATTAATACCTTACAAAGAAAAGGAATATCCAGGAAGACAAGTGTATACTAATCCAGACCTAGAGTTAATTAATAAGGAATAGGAATACACAGTAGAAAACATACTAGATAGTAGGAAGAGGAGGAACAAATATTAATATTTAATCAAATGGTTAGACTATCCAGACATAGATAATACTTAGGAACCATTTGGAAAAGGATTAACTAATTCAGCAAAGTTAATCAGGGATTTTCATATAAATCATCTAACAGTAGTAAAGCCACCACACCTAGAAAACTAGTTAACAAAGAGACTAGGACATAGTTTACTAATAAGTAAAAGAATATTAGTTAAAGAACAGGATACAGGAGATATAGTCCTACAAGAAGAGCAAATGTGGAAAGACTGGATGAAAAGGAAATCAGAGTCTTCAGAATACTTTAGTATTCTAGCTTCAGATTTAAGTACAAAAGAAATTAGAGAAGGGTTGGAAAAACTTTAGCTGAACAACAAACCTACTACAGAAAACCAACTTCTAACAACAAAAAGGAGACAAACAAGTAATTACAAGAGATAGTAACTTTAGAAAAGGAGAAATAATACTTAGAATACAGAAGAATCTAAAGAAGACAATAGTACATACTATATAAAAACATTACAATTAGAAGAAGAACACACTAATTGTAAGGAAGAGTATAGTAAAATGAAAGAACACAATACTATACTAGGAGATTCTATTATACAACAACTTGAAAGACAACAAGAAATACAACCACAATTTACTTAAGAAGATATAAACAATATTATAGATCCAGATAGGATACTAAGAGCTCTTATTAAACAAATAAGACAGAAATATATAGTACAGTATAAAGAAGCAGAAGTAGTCAACAAACTATAGGTCAGAAGAACATAGGAAATAATCATGAGTGGTTACTTTTTGAAAGCAAAAAGTGAGGAAGACAAAAACTTCTTGAGGGAAACTATTAAAAAGGAAGTCACTCCTATAAGAGGAGATAATAGACTCTGGATAGAGTAAAAGGTATAATAGAAAATAGTCCTGAATAGGACTCTAAACTGTTCCTACAAGAATTCTAAAGTATAAGAATATTGTAGTATGTAGGTCCTAAATAAGACATTAAACTGTTCCTATAATGAATCTAAGGGAAAATAGATTGTTATAGTAAGGTAGCTCTTAATTGAGTAAGTTAAGTCCTGAATAAGATATTAAACTATTCTTACAATAGGAAAATTGTAGTATGGTAGCTCTTAACTGAGTGAGTAATGTTCTAAACAAGACATTAAACTATTCTTATAACAAATCTGAAATACTAGATTGTTATAACAACATGATTTGAGTAAATCAGAAAATTACTTCTAATACAAGGATAAAAAGGGTATTAGTATATTATATGTCTCCTCCACATTCACAAGAATATATAATAAGGTGCTCCATACACACCTTCTGAATAGAAGTAAAACTAAAGGGGGTAACTAAACTGGAAACTACAAACAAGAGGGAATGACTTCCTACCAGTTAAATTTAGTCTTTAGAGTGTACTATTTTAGTCAGAGAGTCTGAATACTAGTCAAGCTAGAGTTAGCTAGTTAAGAACTGGGAGACAGAGGACACATCAGTCTATATTGTAGACTAACACTAAAAGTAGAATTATAGTAACTAAGATAAAGGTAGAAGCCCTTTTAATAAGTTAACTAGTTACAACTGTTAAAAGGAAAACTATACTCATAAGTGTGGCTCTCACTTTTCAGCCATGAAAGTAGGTTATAAAAATTAGCCAAAATGAAAGGAAAAGGCATTTATATTCACTTTAATACAGAATACAAAAGAGGCAGACTATAAACGAAAAAGTATCTAAAGGAAAAGATACTAGTACAGAACATACAAAAAAAAAGGAAACAGAAAGGGGGGAAGGACACAAATCCTACCCAAAATTAAATCCCAGCCTAATTAATTATAAAGCAAGTATTTTACAATAGTAGTAATACTGTTTAAGAAAGTATTACTTAGGAGGGACTGGATGTTAGGAATTGTAAAATACAATAACTAAGTTTGGAAAAGCTTAACTCAAGACTTGGAACCAAGTAGTTTATATACAAAACCCTATTAGTTACAAGTCTAGAGATTGGCTAGATCAACTAGGCTACCTTTGTTGTCTTACTTAGTAAGAACTCTAGCTTAGCATTATTAACCTCTAATCATTACTAATGGGTGATCAATCTATTAGTAGAGAGAGGGGACAGGAAGGAGTAGGTACTAAGTTAGTTAGGAAAAGGTAACAAAACCTGAGAACAAGGTCTTTATCTCTCTAAGGTTAAACATATACTCTAGCACAGTATTACTTAATAATCTCAACTAAAGACAAGTCATTTAGAATGCTTGTATAGAGAGAGGATCTGAAAAGAGTATAGTGTTTAGAGTAAGAAGTATAAAGGAAAAGACTAGGAGAAAACCTGAAGAGATAAAAAGAAAATATTATACTTACTTGAGGAGAAACTATATAGCTAGCTAGGAACACTTTGTACAAAGACAAAGGACTATTAAAGCTAGTAAAGAGCTAGAGCTAATACTCTGAAGCTCTATACTTGAGGAGGACTAGTACTAGTGAAGAAAAGGGAACTGAGAGCTCTAAGGAGAGACTATAGGAAAGTAGTCTCCTTTATACACTTTACTCATACAAATAGGAAAGTAATGAAGTCATAAACATGAGAACTATATAAGGACAACATGAGGAATACATGAGACAATCTAGAACTTTAGTTGTAAGTTCTATGATTAAATACAGAAGTATAAAGATAAGGCTAGAAGTTAATAAGGATAATTGTCTCCTAAACTAAGTCTATTAAAGAAGACTTAGGGAAAGATCTAGAACATTAGTTGTCAGTTCTAGAGTGTACACAAGACAGTCTAGAACTTTGGTTGTAAGTTCTAAGAGTAGTACAGAAGTATAGCCTTTTATATTACAGAAGTTATAAGGAGTCATTAAAAGTCATAATACTCTACCTCATAAGAAAGTGTATTACAAACTAGTGTACAGAAAGTACAGGTTGAGTCAGACAGAGTCATAAGAACAATAGAGAGCTCTACTTTATGGGAAAAGCATTACACAGCTTACACAGTATAACTAGTCAGGAGGACTCATAAGGAGTCATTAGA
>NW_006760395.1:1249985-1301859 GCF_000271605.1 Fomitiporia mediterranea MF3/22 | reverse complement strand
TTGTTGTCTTACTTAGTAAGAACTCTAGCTTAGCATTATTAACCTCTAATCATTACTAATGGGTGATCAATCTATTAGTAGAGAGAGGGGACAGGAAGGAGTAGGTACTAAGTTAGTTAGGAAAAGGTAACAAAACCTGAGAACAAGGTCTTTATCTCTCTAAGGTTAAACATATACTCTAGCACAGTATTACTTAATAATCTCAACTAAAGACAAGTCATTTAGAATGCTTGTATAGAGAGAGGATCTGAAAAGAGTATAGTGTTTAGAGTAAGAAGTATAAAGGAAAAGACTAGGAGAAAACCTGAAGAGATAAAAAGAAAATATTATACTTACTTGAGGAGAAACTATATAGCTAGCTAGGAACACTTTGTACAAAGACAAAGGACTATTAAAGCTAGTAAAGAGCTAGAGCTAATACTCTGAAGCTCTATACTTGAGGAGGACTAGTACTAGTGAAGAAAAGGGAACTGAGAGCTCTAAGGAGAGACTATAGGAAAGTAGTCTCCTTTATACACTTTACTCATACAAATAGGAAAGTAATGAAGTCATAAACATGAGAACTATATAAGGACAACATGAGGAATACATGAGACAATCTAGAACTTTAGTTGTAAGTTCTATGATTAAATACAGAAGTATAAAGATAAGGCTAGAAGTTAATAAGGATAATTGTCTCCTAAACTAAGTCTATTAAAGAAGACTTAGGGAAAGATCTAGAACATTAGTTGTCAGTTCTAGAGTGTACACAAGACAGTCTAGAACTTTGGTTGTAAGTTCTAAGGGTAGTACAGAAGTACAGCCTTTTATATTACAAGAGTCATAAGGAGTTATTAGAAGTCATAACACTCTACCTTATGAGAAAGTGTATTACAAACTAGTGTACAGGAAGTACAGGTTGAGTCAGACAGAGTTATAAGAACAATAGAGAGCTCTACTTTATAGGAAAATTATTATACAGCTTACACAGTATAACTAGTTAGAAGGACTCATAAGGAGTCATTAGAAGTATGAGAGGAAGTATAGAAGACATAACAATACAGTAAAGGAGTTATTAGAAGATTAATCTAGAATACAAGAAGACACAAACTAGTGTTAGCAGATTAATAGAAGACACAAACTAGTGTAGTATACAGTCTAAAGGATTAGCTAGCTCTACTTTATAGGAACAATAGTAAAGAGAGTTACTAAAGTCACTAGAGTAACATTACTCTAACAAAAGGTATATAAGGAGGCTAGTTTGGCCCTCAAAAGATAGTTTTATCAACTTAAGTTACTTAGCACTTAGAAGTACTCTACTACCAACCTACTAGGCTACACTTGTAGCTTGACTAAAGTAGGACTCCTCTACCCTCTTACTCTACAAGTCTACAAGTCTTACCCTCTATACTCTATTCTGTTACTATTCCTAAGGATTAGGACTAGTAAAGTGAGTATATCTAACAAGAAGGTCACAGTTGTTATATTTGATAAGATATTACATGTATAATTTTATTACAATTTTATTTACTATAATCTTATATTTTAAAGAGTTATATTTCTAGTTATACTCTACACAGCTTTGTAGCTAAGTAACAATTATAAAGGTAATATACTATTTAGTATTTACACAAAGTTTCATTAAGATTGCTTGAAAACTGAATGATTTATTAATAAAACATGCTTAAAATAACTGTATTTTACTAAGTTTTTCTTGTATTTCTTTAATATTAATTTATAAGCTTGAGTATAGACTCTGAAACTTTATATAAGTACTATTTTCAAATATATATACAACTTAGTACTAACATATTCTTACTAACTACTCACAGAACTATTGATTCTATCTTGTATATATGTTTGAAAATAGTACTTATATAAATTTTCAGAGTCTATACTCAAGCTTATAAATTAATATTAAAGAAATACAAGAAAAACTTAGTAAAATACAGTTATTTTAAGCATGTTTTATTAATAAATCATTCAGTTTTCAAGCAATCTTAATGAAACTTTGTGTAAATACTAAATAGTATATTACCTTTATAATTGTTACTTAGCTACAAAGCTGTGTAGAGTATAACTAGAAATATAACTCTTTAAAATATAAGATTATAGTAAATAAAATTGTAATAAAATTATACATGTAATATCTTATCAAATATAACAGCTGTGACCTTCTAACTTTTCAATATTATACTAATGTATTATGCCTTCTAATACACTCTAGTATTATGTAAAACAAATCACATATAGTAAAGTTATAAAGGCTCTAATATTTGTACTATACTCTTAATAACAATTGCCCCCTTACTTTAAACCTTTAATATTATATACACATTTAATAATAATCTTTATCTATTTAAAAAAGCTACTTTCATATTAATAGCTTTTGTAGTTACAGAGATATAAGGTTACAAACTTATGTATATAAAGTATAATATAACTTTCTTTGTAAACATTATACAGACTCAATTCTTAAATATGTTGTAAATACATAAGCTCTAATAGTATTATAGTATTAAGAGTTGTAAAGTATTACAGATTTTAGTTAGAAGAAACTGTTATATTATTTATTAATAAATAATACACAAGTTCACAAGTAATTAGTATATTTAAAATTATATTTATGTAATAAATAAATTTCAATTAAATTTACATTAATTTTAGTAAAATAATGAAGGAATTTGGTTAAGAATTGAGTAAGATACAGTAGAAGGTGTGTACTTACTGTGTAAGACAGTAAGTACAGAGTGTAACAGTACTAATAACAAGCACATGTAAAATAGTGTGACATGTGAAGAGTATGTAAGCAGCTGAGCAATGGTCAAGCACTTAGTTATAAGTTTACTAATTATATACTTATTTATATAATAAGAGTTTATTTAAATGGGTAGAATACAGGATTATTTGTAGTATAGGGAATTTGATGAAATAGCACCTAATTGGACAGGCAATCAGACTGAAATTGCTTAACTAAGATCAGTTTCTGATGTAGGAACTGTAGGTGGTTAAATTCTAGTTTGACACTACTGTCCCTTGCCCCCCCCCCTATTAATAACTAAAACTTAACTAATGTACTAGAGTAATAATAATATAATAAAATCTAGAGGAACAGAATTGTTACCTATAGTTGTTACTTTCTGTCCAAGAAAAGAATGAAAGTAACCAATCATACTAGAACTACTGTCTGTCTGTTAAACTTGCTAAGACTAAGAAATTGTGTACCTTGTCAACTTTTTCATAATAAGTCCTTTTCTGAATACTATACTGTATTTTACTCAGAAACACTCACTTTAAGGGTATTTACAGTCTATAATTACTAAAACTCATTATTATTTCACAAAAAAAAATACTATTAGAAAGGTCTTCATATTAGCTACAAAACTTATGTTTTAATTTTTTGTAAAATTAAAAAATAAATATTTTATTGAATTTATGTATGAAGGACTCAAAACTGAGTATTTAATATAATTCACCTAGGAAACACACACTTGTAGGAAACTAAACTTAGAGAAATTTGTATGTACATTTACTCAGTACACAAACTTGACTTCAATCCTATCCAGACTAATTTACTTTGGTCTGAGCAGAAATAAAGGTAAGTACAGTCTATTAGTTATATACACTCTATTAATTAATAGAATATATAGTCCTTTATACAGGAACAGGCTTGTTGTAATGACTTAGAGTCTCTTACCTATGTTCTAATATCTGCTTCTTACTCTTCTCTGCCTCTCATTTTCCTCCTCCTCTTCTTCTAGAATTTGTTACACTTATTATAATTATTAAAGAATAATAAAGTAACTTACTTTTTAACAATCATTTCAACTTTTTCTTTAAAAAGTTTTTAAGTTAAAGGAATAGCTCTAGAAGAAAGAGATTTGGTCCAATCTTTTAAAATAGTTTCTTAAGATAAGGATAAAAGTTGAAGAGAAGAATGAGAATTAAAACAATTAGAAATGCCTTTAAGTCTTCTATTAATAGAAAACCTTAAAACACTAAATTACTTTATAGTAGCTAATTTAGAAAGAATAAATCTAGTAGAATTAGAATAAGTACCAGATGCTAAAACTATCTGAACAGCTTGACTTAGCTTAGCCTTCTCTATATTAGAGAGGGCTTTACTACTAGTAATAGAAGAGGATTTAGAAAGTTTTCTAGCTATAAGAAGTAAAGAAGAATAAAGGATTTTAAAGAGAAGAGAAGATAATAATAAATGTAAAGAAAAAGAAAAAAACTTCTCTTCTTTTTTTTCTGCACTATGTCAGTTGCTATGGTGATTTCTTAATACTGAAACATATTACCTCTAACATACATATGTTTTACATTTTTTTTAACTATAAAAACTGTACTAATAAGTAATATAGTAGATTATAGTACTTTATATATATATATAGTTTTGATTTAATTATAATAATTTTTATTCTTAATATGTTCTCTTAAAATAATAGAATATTATAGTAAATATGTTAAGAATACTAGTACCAAATGTTTATATATAGTTATAATAGTAATTATTGTAATAAAAAATTCATAAGTTATAACTATAAACTCTGTATTGTAGAAAGTAGTAAAATTAGACTTAAAGTTGTATTCTTAATAAGTAGCTTAATACTTAACTATTAATTATATAAATATATATATAGTGACTACATTTAATATAGTACTTATTCTCAAAATTTTAGCTACAAATAATGTCTCCTTAAATTAATTATAAGTGTGTTGTGTGTGGGAAAAGTTTCTGTTCACTAAATCAGTACTGATCATCAAAATTCTAACATTCCAACACTAATATCTCAGCTTCAACTCATTTTTTCTTGCTCGAATTTCGTATTTAAGTTATATTTATTGTAGGCTACCTGTATGTAGAATTTCAAGAAATTTTACTAAGAATTGAGGGAGGTATTGTACAACTGAGCGTTAACTGGTAACTGAGCGCAAACCAGTAAAGCAAGAATGCAATTTGGAATGGCTCACGGTCATCCGCGCGAAGAAAGAAGTGCGATGTAAGTATAAAATAAAATAAAACACAGGACTTTAAAAAGTAACTGACTTTTCATTCATCGTCGAATTTCCCACGGGTCTTCACGTCCAGAGTCTCGTAAGCAGACTTGAAATTTGCATAAGTATTCATCAACTGGCTATTGCAACTCAGACGGGCTCTCCAGGGACCTCCTGGCTTGCAACATGACATGAGGCATCAATGATTGGCTCGCTGCTTCCGTGTTTCCGTTCGTATCGTACTAAAAAAAGACGGTGCTGATTTGCGTTGATTCCATGCTGTCAATGGAAAACCTTCCTCACGGGAGTTATTCCTCTCCAGCCTGGGAGTCCGGAGCTTCTGTCCGGTCCCATCATGAACGGATATTACGCGAGGCGTTTAAATACAAGAACTACAAATGATGGCGCTACCTCAAACCCTTCTGTCGTTTCCCTGGCCAACTTCGTCGTTCCAGCATGGGTCAAACCTGGTCTCTCTATTTTCCACCCGCACCGAAATTCAATGTCTCGGACATCCCTGATCTGTCGGGCAAGGTCATGATTGTGACTGGTAAGAGGGCATCATCTCTTGAAGTTGCAATTCTGAATGAGAATTCAATAGGTGGCAGCTCTGGAATTGGAAAAGAGATCGTTCGAGGACTTGTTTCACATAATGCGAAGGTCTACTTGGCGGCTCGCAGCGCTGAAAAGGCAAACGCTGCGATTGAAGAGCTGAAAAAAGACACGGGCAAGGAGGCGCAATTCCTGCAAGTCGACCTGGCGAGTGTGAAGAGCGTGCGACGCGCTGCAGAAGAGTTTCTAGGCAAAGAGCAACAGCTTCATGCTCTCATAAACAATGGGTACGTATGCAATTTACTTTGCTAAATTCGTCCTTTTCGGCTAGTCTCTGACAGGATTTCTAGTGGAGTTATGTTCTTAACTGCTACACCAGAGTCCCAGGCCATCACGGAGGATGGATATGATATCCAATGGGGCACAAACGTTGTTGGTGCGTGTTATCGAATGCTTCATGAGCCACGTTTTGATTCAACGTTGATCATGTCACAGGGCCCTTCTACTTCACACAACAGCTCATGCCCGCACTCCTTGCTGCTGCGGAAAACTCGCCTGATAAGAAGGCTCGCGTGTTATTCACGTCGTCTATCGTACAATCGGATGATATCAACTTCGAGACGACCAAAGATACTCCTGCACGGAAGAAAATGTCAGCGAGCAACCGCTACGGACAGTCCAAATTCGTATGTTCAGTGTTTCCTTTGGCTTTTCTTGCACTCAAGAAATTTCAAGGCGAATGTGGTTCTTGCTCGCGAATTGGCACGTCGCTACGGGGACAAAGGGATCGTGTCAACTTCCCTTTACCCAGGTATGAGTACATCTCAACCTTATTTCTTATTTCCGATCATACTTCTATTGATTGATCAATTTTTTCAGGCGGAATTAAGACAGATCTCCAACGACACTTGCCCAAACTGACCCGTAAGATTCTTGTGAGTAGTATACGTCTGACATGCTTGCAGGGGTCACTAACTTGTGCCTACAGGATCTGGCACTTCACCCTGCTCCAATGGGCGCTCTCACTGCATTATGGGGAGCTACTTCGCCTGAAGCGGCAGACCTGAACGGCAAGGTAAAACGAATTAAAGCTTAATTTTTGCAACAAATACTTACCGAGCTTCGGTAATGCAGTATTTGGTTCCATGGGCAAGAGTTGGGGTCCCCAGCGTCGCTTCGCAGAAACCGGAATTGGGTGAGAAGCTATGGTCAGAACTTGAGGAACAAGTGAAGGGGAAGTAATCAGCCAGTGACGTCCGTCCGGCAACGATGGTCCAGATGCTCTATTGACTTCTGCAAAGATTGGTGCACGTTGCTTTTTGAAATCTTTCATCATACTTCGCGGCAATTTGTTTAGATACCTTTACATAGTTCGTTTTGAGTCTGCTATTTCCTTATAAACTTACTGCACTCATTTATGACTGGGTGCAAACCTTCGTTTGAAATTCGCCTACGTTTGACGCCATTGTGCCATCCCAAAACAAATAGTAGATGATCAACGCGAAAGTCCGCTCTTGATCCGGGGCTAAATCCTGAATAGAGTCAAGTATGACAATGTTGTCTGTTTCTCAGGAGGGTGCACCGGTTTGTAATCAATTTGAATTTCATAAGTATACCAGATATGACTTAGCCATAAGAGATAGGCAATAATAATTTTCCTGTACACAAAACCAATGGAGATTCCGGACCACCAGCGGCTGGCGCCAGAATCAATCTTGAGTGAATATCTTGTGGGAGCATCTAAAAAGCACGGGCGTGAGAACGGCTCTTATGAGTCCAGAAAGGCAGTTTCGTTTAAATTGCAACCGGTTTCATTCCATATTCCGGATCGGAGCCGTTAATCCTTTTTTCGTCGCGAAAGGGCTTGCTGCTACGTTTGTATTAAATTACCAAGGGGTCATCAAACGAAGCGTACAGACGTAACGACCTGTGCAGGTCGACCCTTGCGGCTCACACGGAGGCAAGCATGCGCGCTGAATTGCGGAGGCCTCGCGCTATTCTTGGCGACCCCTACGAGTTTGCATGTCACAGTCCTGTCTGTGGTCTCCGGAACGATTGCCTATTAGCGCGTATCATCTTTGTTAGATATTGACGAGTACCTTGCTGTGCCACATTGATGCTGCGCCTCTATCTCGGTGCATTTACTCTACCTGTCACCCTCTTTTCACCGTTCGGAGTGTCGGAAGAAGCCACATTGGTGCGCAATCCGATGCTATCGCAAAATCTGATCAATACCTGTAACGTGCGTCAAGCAACAAGGACTTGCCATGTTGGTCCAATGAAATGTGTTTGCACAGATAGCAATGAAAAATCGAGAAATGGGAATTAAGGTATAAAAACCCTGCTCGAGTCAACGAATCGTTATCCCTCCACTACCAGTCAGAACACAGTTAGCCAGCCATGTCGAACGAAGTCAAGATGCTCTACCTTCCTGAGACTATGGCCGACTGGCCTTGGCCTCGTGCAATTAACCCGCACTACGAGGAAGTAAAGGCAGAGTCAAACGCTTGGTTCCACAGCTTCAAGGCGTTCTCCACTCGGTCCCAATATGCGTTCGACAAGTGCGACTTCGGTCAGTACGATTCGCTGCCTTGACTTGCGCATAATGCTCATCGATATAATACCTGCAGCGCGACTTGCTTCTCTGGCATATCCTTGGGTATCAAGGGGTATGTTTTTAACATAGCATGTAGTTCGAGTACTCCTAATGATCAAACAGAGCATCTCCGAACTGGCTGCGACTTAATGAATGTGTTCTTCCTCGTTGACGAGTACACCGACGTCGAGCCGGCTCACGTCGTTCGTGAAATGGTAGACGTCGTTATCGACGCCATGAAATACCCCCATAAGCCTCGCCCAGAAGGTGAAATCATCCTAGGCGAAGTTGCTCGACAGTAAGTTAAATCAATCTTACACTGGATAATATGTGGTAAACGTTTGACTAGATTCTGGGCATTGGCGATCAAAACTTCGAGTCCGACCTCCCAGAAGCACATGATGGAAGCCTTCACCGACTATCTCGAGTCTGTTGTTAATCAAGCAGCCGATCGTGACAACAACTCGGTTCGAACCATTGCTACTTATCTCGAAAACCGTCGAGAAAATATCGGTGCACGACCTTCGTACGTTCCTATGGAACTCGACCTCAACTTGACCGACGAGGTCTTTTACCACCCTGTTATGACGGAGCTGGCCGTCCACATCGCCGACTTGATTATCTTGGACAATGTTAGTCTCTTTACGTCCTACACTTTCGATGTGATGATTCTTATCAAAACTATCAGGACATTGCCTCTTACAACAAGGAGCAGGCTACCGGCGACGACCGGCACAATATCCTCACCGTGGCAATGCACGAGTTTAACACCGACTTGGAGGGTGCCATGAAATGGGTCGTCGAATATCACAAGGAGGTTGAGAGGAAGTTCTTGGATGGACTGAAACGGGTTCCCTCATGGGGACCTGAAATGGACCGTCAGGTCCAGCAGTACCTCTACGGACTTGCCAACTGGCCTCGTTGCAACGACTGCTGGAACTTCGAAAGCGGCCGATACTTCGGTAGCAAAGGTCTCGAATACCAGAAGACGCGTTTGGTCCCACTCCTCCCGAAAGTCATCCCACCTGCACAGGACCCAGCTCTTCGTCGAGAGAATGTTATTATCCCGCTCGTCGAAGCACTGGAGGTTAAGGCATAATTTTATTAAGTTTAGAAGGATAGAAAAATTTCTTAACCAGACATTACGCCTTGGTAATATACGTTGCAGAGCCTTTTACGTAGAATAGTCATTGTAGAACAATGAAGTCAAGATATATAGTTAATTAATGTAAATAAAGTCTTCATATTCTCCATTCCAGCTAAGGCCATTGTCCTTCTCGATGTGAGAGCGAGCATGCTTGACCTAGCAATATATAAAAAACAAATTGTTACTACGACACTGAGCGTGGATGCCTCGATCTTCTTTCTTTAGAGTTCGGCGTTAAACTCACCCACTTTGTAATAATTCAGTTGAACACTCATCTCATACGGCCTTTAGTAATTTGACCTCGTGTTGACGTAGTCATCACAGCAAACGTAAACCACCACAGGCAGGCTCGACCGAAGTCACCACTTAAATCATTTTCAAAACTGCTTGCAAGTCGACAAATTCAGGGTCTTTTAATCACTCATTCTGCACCATCCGGTTCTGAGGCTATACGATTTCAATAGAAAAAAGAGATCTATTCATTCCGTTCCTTGTACTATCACAGTCATTGGGTGAACTATTCAAGCCTCTACCTTCTTTGCTTGCATCTGGATTTCTCCAACTGTGGTATCGGAAGACTCGGACTTCTGCAGCATCGGAGTCGTACGTGGCCTCAAGAAAATGATGACCATGATTGTTTGTGCCAAGCCCAGAGCAACGATAAACCACATCGCCGAAGAGGGTCCCTTGTAAGACGGGAATGGATGATCGTTTGAGACCTGGACGAGAATAGTTGTAATTATAGCGACATTGATTGCCCCACCGACTTGTTGAGCAGCACTGAAAATTGCTGCGGCAACACCAACTTTGTCCGGAGGGACAGAGGTAATAATCCCAACACTGTATAGGATGGTATCGGTTAAAGAACAAGACCGCGTCGATAGAAACAGCCAAAACTAACTTGGAGATCATGTAAGCAGCGGAGGAACCAACTGTGATAAGAATCATTGACGGAAAAACGAGGCTCCAATACCGCTCTCTAGATGACGCAAATGCCATTAGGATGGAGAAGACGCCTGCCATGGAGTTTGCTCCGATTAGGGCGACTCGAGGGGGAAGCGCAAGAATTTGGCGTGGGAGAACAACGCAAACAATTGTGGAGGTCAACCCCATCGGTAACCTGTGATCGCAGTTAGACTGAGTTCCATAAATGGCTCAGGAGAGTGATGCATACACATGTAAACCAATTGTCAATGGGTTCCACCCATATGCTACCGGCCAGTACTCGCTGAAGACCAGAATCGGGCCCGTAAGGTATATTTGAGTGCAGAACGACACAAAAATATAAACCAGGAAGTTCGGAATGAACCACATCTTTGGCGGAATTAAAGCATGTTCTTCATGCAGGCGAGTCTGCCAGATGAAGAATGCGACCATCATGAAAACAGAGACAATCAGGGGGGCCAGCACCCGTGCTGTTCCCCATCCTGAATCGGGTGCCTGAGAGAGCGCGAAGATAAGGAGGATTATTGAACCTAAAATGCTTCCGATGAAAATGTGCGTCTGCAGCCTTTCAGTGACTCTTACCGGTCAGAACGAGGACGCCGGGGATGTCCATCTTTTTGTCCTTATGTCCGTCCCTATCCCGCTTCCCGGGAATAAGGAAAATTGATATTGTTGAAAGCGGAACTGTGACCATGGGGACTACCCATACCACCCAGTGCCACGACGCGAGTTGCACAATAATACCCCCAAGCACGAAACCCAGACAGAGCCCAAGGGTTCCTGCTGCGGCAAACCTAATGTTACATTAGCGGATCCCGCCTTGCCTGCTGCGGGACAGACATTCTCTCACAGTGTTAGAGCTATTCCTTGAGCTTTGGGTGCAGGATACGTCGCGGTGAGCATTGCGGTTGCCGAGGGTATCGTCATCGCTGCTCCTATGCCTTGAATGGCACGGATGATGATGAGTCCGATAATGTTCTTAACAAAGCCAGCTCCTATTCCAAGGAATCCAATAAGATAGAATCCTGCAATAAAGACTGGTTTGGGGTGATAAATATCCGAGATACGGCCAGCCTTTCCAAAGCGTCAAGCATACATACGTCCAATATTATCAATACTTACAAGGAGAAGGAAAGAGCCAAATGTCAGGCTGTAAGCCGTTAGCACCCATGAAAGGATGGATGTAGATTGATTGAAGTCAGAACCGATCTGTTAGCACGAAGTCAGGACATGGGCACATTGGCATAGAAATTCACATTGGCTTACGCTGTCAAGACAGATAATCATGGCGCTCGTCATGAATGCATCCACAAAAAGCGCGAGACAGAAGATCGCGAGGAGAATAGCCCGCCGGACGTTCGACATCTCAGCGAGATTACTGGAGTGAGCAGGCGGACCTTGTGGAGGAGGGCTTTCATTCACAGAGTCCATCTCAATGTTCGACGTCTGCACAACGATGGAGGGTTCGGGAGACATGTCTTGATAGTGAAGACTGTCAGAGCTCACAGGATCCTATGGGGGGAACTCCTCGTCCGGTAATGAATGGAGGTACCCTATTGCTCGGAGGCGTGATTCTCTCGTCACACCATGCATTCGCTCGTCCAATGAGTGGTGTATCATCCGAGCCACGGGCGCAAGTCGCATAGCTTCTAACCAAATGTCCGTTGATGATGGAATTTGGAGAGAAATCAAATTGCAAATGCAGAATAATAACATGTCACGGCTTTGAACGTGACCGGCGGAAAATGCGGGAAGATCGGCCCCAACGATCCGATCTAGAAATTGCCTCCGATATCGTAATTCATCCCGATCCGTTGATGGATGATCCGTTTAGGTATGCCCATCCCTTTTCTGAATTTAATGGTTTAATGCTCGCTTATGGAGCGGTATCAGGGATTCAGGGATCCTCGGCCCTTGCAATTTCCTGTCGTTTCAATGCTGTCGCGACACACCCACTCGTTATGCTATCATCCGACATGACAGCCTCGATCAATCTAGTGAAAATGCACTGCTCGATAATCAGGATGCTTATATTCTGCTTTTCATCTGGTGTCTTCTCAAGGCAGTCCTACCTATCTTCATTCGATCATGGCGGTCCTCAACCTCCCCTTCTCGAACCTCACAATCTTCTCACTTGTTGTCCTGGCATGGGTCGTGCACTCGACTGTCAGAGCCTACCTCCTAAGGCGAAAAATGCCGCCTGGTCCTACTGGCATCCCACTTCTGGGAAATGTACTACAGATGCCGACCTCACTTCCTTGGATTCGTTTTGCTGAGTACACTAAGAAATATGGTAGGCTACTCTACTTTGCATTGTTACAGGGTATATTCACAAGGCATGCGGATATTCAGGTCCTGTCGTATCGTTCAATGCTGCCGGCCATCCTGTGATTGTCTTGAACGATCACAAGTCTGCCTTTGAGCTCCTGGGTAAGTGCCTGAAGCATTGTATCTATCACGAGGCTCTCTGACTGCCAGAAACAATAGAACGTCGTAGCTTGAACTATAGTCACCGACCGCGCTTCATCAAGGCCGGAGAACTCCTATGTGATAACATTATGCTCTCCTTCATTCCCTATGGCGATCTGTAAAATCATCCTCTGCGTTCTCACGTCGCTTGGGCTTACCGAAAATTACAGCTTCCGTCGGTGCCGTCGTGTAACTAAAGAAGTATTCGGGCCCCGAGCAGCAGAGCAGTTCATACCGATGCAGGAGAAGGAGTCTACTCGCCTCCTGCGCGACATACTCTGCAAGCCGGAAATTTGGGAGGATAGTCTCAAGAGGTCTGTAGCATTGCACAATTTCTAACCAGTGCTGACAATGTCTTTCAGGTCAACTGCATCAAATATCCTTACTGCAACATACGGATGGCCTCGCATCACTGACGAATACCTTCCCTTGGTCAAGCGAATCCACGACCACACTGAGCATCTTTCCAACGCATGCATTCCTGGATGCAGTATGGTTGACACCTTCCCTTTCATAAACCATTTCCCGTTGTGGATGTCCAAGTGGAAGCGAGACTGTCTTGCGTGGCATAAACGTGAGTCTGCAATGTTTGAAGGTTTCAATTCGGAAGTAGAGAAGAAAATGGTAAATATCTCTCAACTTTCATATTCTGAATGGGGTTTGATGGTGTATACCTTTCCAGGAGAAGGGAGAGGCTCCATATTGCTTTGTAACTGCTCTTGTCGAAGGGGAGAATAAAAACGAGCTCTCTAAAAAGGAGGGTGCCTGGCTCGCTGGTATTATGTTGTAAGTACTGTATCCTCTATTCCTTTGTATGTATAACTCACTTTCATTCGCAACAGCTCCGCAGGCGCCGAGACGACTTCTGCTTCCCTTCAAAACTTTCTGATTGCAATGATTCATTACCCTAGAGTATTGAAAAAGGCGCAACACGAGATAGACACGGTGATCGGTCGAGACCGCCTCCCAACATTTGAAGACAGACCAAATCTCCCTTATGTCGGTGCTCTTGTAAGAGAACTACTTCGTTGGAGGCCCGCGGGACCCATGGGCAAGTATTGGTCACTCATTTGCATTCCACAATCAACAACTTATGTACTACTCCATAGGTATTCCGAGACGCGTTGCTGAGGACGATTGGTACGAAGGTTACTTCATTCCTAAAGGTATGTTTCTTACGAATATGAGGAGAAATGACACTTAATCCTTTTTCTAGGCGCAACCGTTATCTCGAACATATGGTAATGTCCTGTTTTTGAGTTTGTCTTGATCAGCCCAGTACTTACTCGACGATTCGGTACTTAGGGCCATCGACAGGTCTGTCGCAGCTAAACACTAATTTTATTTTCTTCTGGTCTAATACTTACCCCACAGAGACCCCGCACTTTACACGGATCCAGAAGAGTTCATCCCTGAACGATTCCTTGATGAAACTGGGACGAAGCCAGTCATTCCTGGAGATACTCACTCTTTAGGTCACAGTTCATTCGGATTCGGTAGAAGGTCTGTAAACCATTTCTCGCTGTCTGATAATCTGTTCACTTAACTTCGTATCGACCCTTATTGTTAGGACATGTGTCGGGGTTTATTTCGCGCAGCAATCTCTCTTCATCAACTTTGCCCAATTCCTGTGGGCTTTCAACATCGAGAAAGCTCGAGACGCTCAAGGCAATGAGATTACCCCGTCTTTGACAGAAGTTATCGATGCCGGAGTCACAGTGTACGTGCTCTTTTTGCAATGCTCGTAGCTTGATTAACTAAGGTCATTACGTCGACTCTTGTTCAGTGGACCTGCGTCATTCCAATGCAAGCTTTCTCCTCGTTACCCGGAGGTACTACCTATGGTTGAAAAAGCTGTCGCTAATATGTAGAAGAATGATACTCTAAATGTTTGCGAGCGTTAATTCTTATTTAATGCTGTAGTAGATTAGTATATTACTTGGTTAAATGCAGACATCTTTTCGCCAGTTCTACATGGATTATATTGATAAACCTTGAATCCAAAAAAGAAAACGGGTCTAATATCATAATAGTTATCCCTCTCAATGATCCTGCAGGACATCGCGCAAGACCCTATGTCCTACTGTTCAGCGTCATGGACAAACGTAGCCATAGCCGAGGCCGAGCTATTCATCAAACCAAAGACAGACCGATCACCAAAAATGCAAAGAATTTTTCTGATGCAGGGGTTGCAATACACATGCTCTTGTACTAATACATGTCATAAAAAATAAAGATGAAGGAGACCCTACGAGCCCGCACATAAGTCATGAAACGGTGGATGACGGCGGGCGCTCTGGCGTCCCGAATCCCTTTCCCTGTGATACGAGGCCTATTGTTCCTTGCTGTGTTCTGACTGCACGGCTGAATGCTATCGCTTCATTTGATTGGCGATAGGCAATCTGGAACCGCACTGATATTGGAAGAGTTGAATGGTCGTGGCGCGGTCTACATCCGTTGAATACATGGATTTTCAATTTAATGAAATGATGTCCGTGTAGTTGCCATTGATATAGAAAAGAAAAACAAACAAAAATAAACTATACATGGCGGAGCACAGCTGGGCTGAAAACCCTTTCCCGGAATAAAAACCTTCCTATGAAGGAAAACTTCTAGTACCAATAAGCGTAGCATCACTTAGGATATGCTGCGGACCGGGATGACCGAGCCGGCTTGGTGGGAAATTTCAAATGCACACAAGGAAATTTATAATTAATTGAATCGACAATCCGTTGGGGAGCGGTCGCGACGCCGGCGGGTTACGAGAACCGATCGGCATCATCAATGATAAGAGTGTAAGTTGCTTATGATGACATCAGAAAGAGCTTACTTGAAACACAATAATCCTGTCATTTAGTGAAGACGAAGGTAAAGGCACAAGTTAGTCAGTGATGCGATGCTCGTCTTTGTCGGGAAATGGTTCAGAACTACTGCTACACCACATGGCGGGCAAGCACGGTGAAAATCGGTATCCGTGTTCAATGGAAGTTTCATAGGATAGATGTTTGATAACATAACATACCGCATATCCTTGCCATCAGACTATCGGAGTGCAACACGTTTGACAGCTCTATTGGAGTCCGTTGTACAGCTGTAATACATCCGAGGTTCCGAAAGGCCGCCTCAGCGGAATGAGCCACTTCCCACGAATTTCGAGCGCTGCCCCAGTTAGGGTCATTTCTGGCTTCTGGCTCTTTTTCTGACATGTATGAAAAAGTGTCCATGAGCAAGAAACGTTGTACAGTGCCACTCGCAGTAGATCGATACGAAGATACGCGATGCATCATGGATATTTGAGCTGAGAGTTCCAAATCAAGGTTTGATAGAGTAAAGAGATGCCTATCCTGCCCTTTCCCCTCGAATTATTGACAGAACAAATAAAATCACAGAATTTTCTCACAATAAGCCACCCTTCCCCGAAATCGGCCATGCCCTCCTACCATCATATCCATTAATCTTTACTTTCAATGCATTTTTCTTTAGGGGATACGAGGGTTTTTGCTCGCAACTTGCCTAAGTTACTAACGTAACTTTGTAAGTAATGGAAATCATAGAAGTTATACTGCCGGAATTCTAACTTCTATATCATTGTGCCTGGATAAGAATAAACGTTCGGAAGCAATTCGATTGAAGCAAGAATGCAATACACTCCTTTTGGTCTACACTCTAGCAAATGCCTAATGCCACTTGTTTGCGAGAAGCCGTATGTGTGGAGCCACGGCATCTCGCGAGTGCCATTATCCTCCAAAGAATGCAACATGTCCTTGTACTAGTGCTGATGGATCAGGCCTCTTGATTTGCCGGTCCTCCGTCACTTGCGCTCAATTATCTGGTTCCGCAACGGCTCCACTTAGAGTAGTTGTTTAGCGGGCTTCGGCGATGAGGCTTCGCGCTTACTATGACCTCGGAAACTGAGGTGTATCAAAAGAGATATTCATAAGTAGATAACTCGAACTAGGGTTCAAAAGCTAACTGAAGATTCGACAGGCACGCAGTTAAAATTACGTTGGAGGAATGTACGTACGTAGATGTCCCTGGTGGCATTGCAAATTCCGGGGATTGTTGGCCTCGGGAAGTGTGAGCGAGGGTGACATTCCACCAAGTCGGAACGATGCAATCCCTGGCCTAACCTAACAACAAATATCGATGGAGTATCGCATCAGGAAGCCTGACTACTGCGGGATTGAGTGGGAAATCGGTGTGTACGGTAACCTGAAGTGAGCCACAAGCACGCTTCCAGTAGGAATAAAAAAAGATAGCAATACTTGATTCATGATTACACCTCCAATTTTGGTCGACGGAATATGACAAAGCCACCGTTTCAGTCATAATCCGCTTTCTGGTGCCTTGAAGCTTTGATCACTGCACGCTAGCTGAATTGGTTGCATGCAGAAAAACTTCACATGTACGAGTGACGACATGAAGAACAAAGGAAATGCTACGGTTCGCGATTTCCGATTTTGGAACCATCCCGTGATCGGCGAGCTCCGATTACCAAAAGCGAGTAAGCGAGTTTGATTCACCTTTTCTCCGAGCCACAACACAGCATAGTCAACAAATATCAAACTGCAGGAGTGTGTATCGAGCGTGGTACTCCCTTGATCGTTCTGATGATCTCTAACAGACGTTGCATAGACTTATCCTCCGTCCCGCTCGGCTGAGCCGGACTGCGCGCGCATTTCAATGTGTCCCTGACCTGTCCCGGTCCCTTTCATCGGTTTATGACAAGATATGGATCAATGGTTGGCGCAGATGAATGCATGGCGGCCAATTTGACATGCGGATCAAGTGCTCCGAATATGAGAAATGGTCAAACGCGTCCCGCAACGTCGGAGATCGGACAATGACTTCGTTGAATGATTCAATCTCTTCTCCTTAGGTGAGTTATGTTTGATACACCCTTATTAGTTATCTGAAACTCATAGAGGGCTCATATAGCACGCAGACTCCCCGCTTCCCCATCCACTTACCCCCTTTCAAGATGTGGGTTGCTTACTACTATGCGCTCGCGCCTCTGGCCGCCCTCCTCGTCTACGAAATTCGCTCGAGACTGAACGCGAAGCGTCTTCCCCCGGGCCCTAGGCCTCTCCCCATTATTGGAAACTTGCTGGATGTTCCGAGCGAAGCCGCTTGGAAGGTCTATGCTGAGTGGGGAAAGAAGAAATATGGTAAGTATTTAGAAGAATCAGCGACCTTATAATCCCAGCTGACGTCTGAAAACGTAGGTGATATCATATATTTCAAAGTTCTGCAAAAATCGGTCATTGTCATCAACTCCGCGACCGTCGCGCATGACTTGCTGGACAAGCGAAGCGCTATTTATTCAAGTCGCCCATGGGTTCCTATGGCTGGTAACGTGTACGCGATTGCCTTGATACCCCTCCATCCAGTGCCCTAACCGGCTTGTTATACATAGAATTGGATGGAATTGGGCACTTCCTCTCGTCACATATGGAGAGACCTTCAGGCGACACCGCAGGTACCTGCAACGATACTTTGCGAAGCCCCTCCTTCCGGATTATTATCACATACAACTAAAAGAGGCACGCCGAATGATAAACGATATCCTAGAAGATCCAGATAACTATAAACGGCATATCGAGCGGTATGTAGCTCACCTTCTGAACATGCTTCAAGATTTGACGATTCTCTTTTCATTTAGAATGGCGGGAGCAATCATCATGGAGATTGTCTTCGGGCACGAGGTCAAGTCTACGGACGATAAATTCCTACAAATCGCCTCCAAAGGAGGTAAAACTATTGCGGCGGCTGGTGCTGTTGGTGCACACCTTGTCGACTTATTCCCACTTCGTACGTGCTCTGTTAACCCGATGGTTACTTTCCCCTCTGATGTCCCACATTTATAGTGCGCTTCATCCCAGACTGGTTCCCCGGAACTGGATTCAAACGCCTTCCCCCTGGGACGCGGGAAGATCTAGCTGCAATGCGTAACGTCGCATTCGAGTATGTAAAAGAAAAGATGGTCTGTCCATTACATTTAACTTGAGAACGCTGCGATTAACGTCGACCACAGGCAAAAGGAATCGCTCGCCCATGTTATACGTCGACTTTATTGGAAGAAACAAACTTCGCGGATGAAGAAGGTGTAAGAGATACCGGTGCGAACGTCTATTCAGGTGAGAGGAAATGGTCTTGCTTGTAGTGCATGGTCTAATATGTTTGCTGGTAGCTGGCTTCGATACGGTATGCACACAATTCAAGATATTGAATCTTTTAACTCAAAATCCCGCCATATTCTAGACACTGTCGGCTCTCATGAGCGCCATGATTGCATTAGTTCTTGATCCTGTCATTCAGGCGAGAGCACAGGCCGAACTTGATACTGTCATTGGAAAGAATCGACTACCTGATTTCACCGATCGCGAAAGTCTGCCTTACATCCAGTGCATCATTATGGAGGCATTCAGGTACAGTGCAGATGTTATCGGACCATTATCTAACAGTATTGACTAAGATTGTTGTATTGGAATAGATGGGGAGCAACAACACCAGTCGGTAAGTCGGCCTTCGTCGTATATTCAAACCCAGTAATGTCTAATGGGTCCATTTTTACAGGCGTACCGCATTGTCTAACCCAGGACGACGAGTACAACGGGTATTTCCTTCCCGAAGGCAGTACAATCGTTGCAAATGCTTGGTGAGGATCTTTACACACTGCGCCGGTGTGCATCCATTGTTTACAAATCAATCGCAGGGCAATGCTGCACGATCCAGCAGTCTACCCCGACCCTGAGACATTCAATCCAGACCGCTTCTTGAAAGGCGAAGGCCGCACCCCTCAGCCTGATCCTCGTGGACCTGCGTTCGGTTTTGGTCGACGGTAAGAGGAAAAAGCGCCTTGCACGAGTTTTGAGTGCAAACTCATTTAATTCATGCAGAGCCTGCCCTGGAAAGGACATCGCCGAGAACACTATCTGGATCACCATAGTCTCGATATTTTACGCATTCAAGTTGACTCCTGCTGTCGACGAGAATGGCGTAGAGATCCCTATTGATAGACAACTCAGCGAGCACAGCGTGCGGTATGTCGCTCGTTTATTGCGTCTCAAAGTAATGATTGGGCTAATAAGTTCTGCAGCCATCCCCCGCCATTCAAGTGTACCATTCGGCCCCGCTTGACGAACTCTGAGACACTAGTCAGACATGGCCAAGATTAGAAGGATTGCGAACGCTATTTAGAGGTATCCTACCTGAGTACTATTTATTACGGTACTGTCAAACATCGGTAGCTTAGGGTACCGTTGATCCCCCCTTTTTTTCATTTATTCGACTTGTTTCGATAAATCCAACTGTCATTCATAATTTTTGTCACCACTATTTTACTTGTTAATAAATGCATTTGATTCCTTGATGCCTCTGTCTTGTAATATTCATTGAGTGAAAGGATCTTAATTGGACAAAGCACAATTAATTAGGAATTTCCAGCAATCCATCGCCCATATTATTTTCTCGCTTAGTTGTCACTTTCAGAGGTACTGCAGTTCTGAGCCGCGAAAACTGGAGACCCACGGAGACATTCATGTTGAGAGGAGGATCGTAATAAAACAATCCAAGGATTTGAAATGCATATGAGCATGTCTTTGCACACGCCTTTTCCGGGCAAATGTTCTTCTGTTGCAAGACACAAATGGTCGCCCTAGTCTTAAATGATAAAAGGTGTTGCTGCAAGAGTTCACGAGGTTAGGCAATATGATCATCGGTCTTGAATGCATCCGATACATACCTCCCATGCAGTCAAAAATTCAAAATGTTGTACTGATCTATACATGTACGCTGCTGTCGAAAAACAATATCTTCCCTCTAAAACTTTCATTAATACAGTATTACTCTACTTTTGAAAATAACCCTCCTTCAGTACAAACTAGACTTCTAGTTCAATCAGAATCTACTAGGTACAGTAATGTCCTCCTGCAGCTTCCTATTCAGGTTTGTGGGCCTTTGCGTCTTGTAACCTCAGAGTAAGTCAGCTTTCTGACAGGTTGTGGGACTGCCAAAAAGTTTTGTGTCACTCCATTATTAACATTCAACTCTGAAGTCTGGTCAAGCTGAGTGGTGTCACTGTCGTCAGAGTGCTCAGAGCATCCGCTATCACCCCAGGCAGACGTGGAACGTGAGGGAAAGTGGGTGTGAAAGTTCGCAATGTTGACTGCCAAGTTGCTAATCCATCTCCGCAATGAACTGGTTGGGATTTCTGAATCACCGTCTCTGTCCTGCAAACCATCAGTGATCAAGACAGGAGGCATTGCAGGTTCCTGCATTAGTTGGTCAATATGAAAATCCTATTTAGACGCATATCTGCCAGGATACGACACGGTGCAGCATGATACTCACAATCAATACGGAATGGTTCTCCATCTTGTCCAATGATCGGAGGACATCAGTCATACTTGGTCGTTTTGTCGTTTCATGCGACCAACAGGCTTCAATAAGACTCCAGACGTAATCATTCAGACCTCTCATGTCCGCATTGCCTCGCGGTCGGCGAGGCCTTTTTCCATTCAATACTTGATGCATGACAGCAACAGGTCTCGGCAGCTCGCTGAATGGCATTGTTCCAGAAAAGATCTGGTCTTGTCCTTAGATTTGTTCACTGTTGAGTCATAACAACAATAAACATACTTCAAAACACGTCATAGCATATGCATAAACGTCGCTCTTTGAAGATCCGGTAGTAGCCTTTGATCCTGGTGGCGGATCAAAAAGCTCAGGAGCCATCCAATGCAACGTGCCAGCTGAATTGGGGTCGCTCATCTTCTGACTCTTTATTTGACTATAATTTGCAACGCCAAAGTCGATAATGAGCAATTCGAGCTTCTCGTTGACAACAATATTTCCCTAAACATTCCTTTAGTCACATAACAAGAACGTCACTACTGGCCACCCACAGCTCGCAAGTCACAATGAAGGATCTGGGGGTCCTGACTATGCAGATATTCCAGTCCAGATGCTATTTGCCGGATCTTGCATTGACAAATAACAAAGGACGTCAAGTATATTAAACCTTAGGAATTAGTCTAGACGAAAAAGTACGTACAAAATCAATTCCGTCAACATAACGACCACCTTCCTCATATTTCTTCATAAACGTTGACAAGTCCCCATTGTCCATCCATGGTGAGACCAAAAGGTTTACCTCAGTCATTAAATTATCACAAACTCCGATGAACGGAAGAACGTTCCTGTGTCTCAATTGACGCCAAATTATAGCCACTTTAAGTTGAGCCTTTGAAGACAGGCTCGTAAATAAACCAGTATAGGGAAATTTGTACCAGGGTGCAAACCTCGAATAAATCTTTCCGATTTGCCCTTATTCTCTTAAGTGCCACTTTCTTCCCGCCCAGATGACCGAGAAAAATATCAGCGTAACCACCGCTAATATGGTGTGGAAATGCGGAATAAGAGGCTTCCCAAGTGATACCGTCCGAAATTCGGATGCTATCCGGCAGAACTCCTCGTCTGTTGACTAGATCAAAAAGCACCAGCCTGAGAGATCGATAGTTGGTAACTTCTCTGTCAACTAGCTTCAGAAATTGTAAACTATAGCTCTAACCTTGATGGAATGGATCATAGGCCTACTAATTGAACAATGCTCATGACATGTTGTAAATCGCTATCGTGCATTTTTAGTATGGGGGAGCGCGTAGGTGAGTTCATGCATATAAATAGCATGCGTGCGAAATCGTGTTCATCTGCTTTTTCCAAGCATTGCATAAAGATTCGGCATAATACTGATCTAGAAGTCTATTCCAGAAAGAGATCAACGAATCATCCCTCGTTTCTTTGAGGCTGGTAGTACATACCCTGATAATAGAAGCAGATCTTTGAGAGACAACTTTCCTCAAAGCCTTCTCTTTTGCTAGCGATTCAACGATTTCATCCGCGGACCAAGGCAATTCTGCAGCAAAGAATCCTTCAAAACCATCTAAAACGTATGTGGTTGAAAACACTGATGGGTTAATGTTCGAATCGGAGGGAGCTTACAAGCTACTTCGATTGGTTCAGAATCCTTAGTCTGTACGTCTCCGGATTGAAGAAATATGCAACCATAATAAATTTGGAACTTGATAGAGTTAGTGGATTGCTGGGAACGATTAATGCGTACTCACCGGATAAAGTATTGAGTCTAGTCGTCTCCTATATGCGCGATCCGGCACAGGGGAGAGGTTTAAATCGGAAAGCAAGAAATCAAACAGGTTGAAGGCGATCTCTCGCCAATCTCGGTCAATACATAGAATGTCGTCATCCAGTTTTTTCCGCCAAAGATCCGATGCCTCTCCTTCATGAGCAGCACAGAACTTGTTCCATCGGACTTGAAAGTCTGGGAGGAGCTTTGCGAGGTCGGCTAGAAAAGAGGGCATGATCAGTCTACGTGGCAGACGAGTAGCTCAGGGAATAAAGTGTCAACTCAGACTAATCAGGTGCAGGCTTAGGAACCATATGTCGGGATCACGATCGAAAGATAGACGCACATTCACTTTATTGATCGAAGAGCGAGCTGTGACAATGCGAGGGCGCTTCGAACTATGCATAGCTTACTAATCACCAGAAACACTGATCTAGCATGTGACCAAGTAGACTTGAAGTACAGGCATTCACCGGTCCTTTAAACACAACCTTTTGAACCCTCTGCATAATTTTTTATACAAAACTTTTCTTGTTTTTTTCTATTATATACATTCTAGACTATGATTAGTATGCTATGTAAAAATTATACAGGCATAGAGTGCCCCAAAAAATTAATAGAGAGGCAAGAAAAAATGAGGGAAATGTCACAAAAAGCACTCCTTTGAACAGACTGTGACTCTTGTCACGCTGGCACGCTCCAACTATCCTACCAACTCCTCCTGGGCCCCTGTCTCTCTCTGTACAAAATTTCCTCCTCTTGAAAGCTGCTAGCTTATTTCTATTCACTCCTGTGACTCTATCAGGAAAAAGTCACATTGCTTATAATGCATTGTAGACTTTGTAAAGTATAATGTAAGTATTGTATATATATTGTAATAAAATTATAAAGATCTTACAGTTTCCTCCTCCAGAATGTTAAACCATTTACTAACAGCTGTTAGATTTAGACTATTTACTTATTGTGTATTAAGATGAGAACTCTAGTAAGTTTTTAGCTTAGTATAATAATACTCTAGGAATCTCTAAACAAATGTAGGTCCTACAGGCTTGTAACTTGTACCATATCATGCCTTAAGGAGTTAATTAGCTGCCCTTTCAATATCATTATGACTGAATAGGCAGCTTTGATTAGAAGAGATCCAAATAAGTTCTGTCAGTGTCTGATTGTCCTCCTTCATTAAACAGCATTTTAAAGTATTAAACTCTAGGATAGACTTTATTCCAGCTGCCCTATTCCTTAATGTTCCAACTGTAACCCCTTTAAACATACTAGCCACTCCTCTTAGTCCTAGACACTCTCTCTGGGACTTTTTTTAGTCCAACTAATAAGCCTCAACTGTATTAGGAAAAAGTCAGATTCATAGTAATACATTGTGGACTTTGTAAAAGTAATATAAGTATTGTATATATATTGCAAATAACTGTAAGATCTTTATAATTTTATTACAATATATATACAATACTTACATTATACTTTACAAAGTCTATAATACATTATAAGTAATGTAGCTTTTTCCTAATGTGCTTGACTCATATTCCTCTCCCTTTCCTCCAATTCCTCCCTTTTTTTAGAGATTTAAACTTAGCATGCTTGACTATAGTGTACTAAGCAGAATAGAGAGTGAGCAAGCAGAAAAAAAAGAGTAAAAAAACACTAATTTATTAGCAAGGGTATGGCAAATGCTCTGACACGATTCTCACACAAAGGTTTGGCAAATTACATCATTGTGTCGATCATTTCTCTTTCTGTCACGCTTTCTTGACTTTTCTTAATGTTTACTTTTAATAAATTGTACAACTCAGTGTATTAAAATAAAAACTGCAGAATTGTATATTTTGGATACTAATAATCATATATGCAAAGTTTCAACTTGATTGGATTAATAGAAATATCACCAGAAAATTTGCAAAGTTTACTACAGGACAATTTTACTAAATTCTTTACCTGTCTGATTTTTCTTAATTTTATTTCTTGCTCAATTTCTCTCAAATCTTATATATACATTCGGGTCATATAGTAATACCTTGTATTAAATTTTCATAAAATAATATTAAGATTTGAGTAAGATATTACAGTCTGTTTAAAGGAACGGTTGTGTTTAAAGGAGCAGTTTTTGACTGTAGTAAAAGCAGTCTTAAGCAGATAGTAATATCGTGACATTGCTTTTTAGCAGTTATCGGAATTTAAGTCGTGTCATATCTCCAATGAGCTTTTCAGTAATGAGCTGTAACTGAGTGTCAGCGTGTGTTTTTGATAAATTGAGCTGAAGATGAAAAATCTAATATGAAAGTTCTGCTTGCCAATTTCGAGTCTAAAAATCACGTGATATAAACCTAAAGGAATGGGCACAATTTCAACACTTTTTCTTCAAACATCAGAAATGTGCTTATCGAATTGCGAAACACGTAGAATATCCGATATGGTAAACCAACGGGTACACGTCGTTCTCATACGAATCCTATCTCGAACTCTTGCCTTCCAAAGTTCCACCAGACCGATATTTCTAACTTCTAAATCTACTCGGTTCCTTTCAGCTCTATAGCCTCCCGTTTATCTTTTCGCGGATCCTCATGGCCCACTTGTATAGACAATATGGGGCTATATGATAGCCTTTCCGTGACCTAGTTCTTTGATACACATGTGGATCGTTCCTCCGCGTAGTAAGCCTTCTAACTTTCCCTGTTGAATAGATATACATGTACCTTTTTCTCTCCAGGGCTTTCACAGCATTTTAATGCTGTCGCATCCGAACGTAACATCGCGCCTGGAATGCAGCGCACTCAAGACTCTAGATTCTCTAAGGTCACTTACATTGGTTCACGGTACCAATTTCTGGTAAAGAAAGTTCACACTACAAAGTTACGGATGGAAATATGGAGTTATCCACGACAGCCGAGGCTCAGGATGATATGCGAACAATTTCATCCGGTACACCAACAATATGATATTCTCGAAAGGCTAGACCTTCTGAGTACCTCTCTCCTTTACGAGCAGCGTCCTTGAGACGAAGAAAACCCCTGCCGCTGCTATCATAACAGTCTGCACAACATGGAAATATGTCCAAGAAAGTAGTCAGGCCTGGGTATATCAAAAACCTAATTAAACTTACCCCAGAAAAGGCGATAGGCCTAATCCAGAAGAACTGTGACGTGAGAAGAGCGCCTTGAGCGGGAGCGGCACCAAGGGTACCAAAGCTGCTGAATGCGATTCCAATACCTGTTCGAGCTCTAAACGTACAATTAATTAAAGGGTTCTCCTTGAGAATGGGAGAATAAAGCCTCACCCCACTTCCTTAGGTGTCTTCGAAAGAAACGCGAGAGAGGCCACGACTAGAGAAAGCCAGGCTCCAGAAAATATACCATACAGGATGCTGACAACTATCAGAGACGCTCGATCGTTTCTATAACAGACATACATCAGCAGTGAAAGTTATTTGTACGATTAAGGATCACTGACACTCCAAGAATCGCCCATATGGTAGCAGCTGCACTCAACGATGTAATCACCAAAAGATTGAAGGGCCCATACAAGTCAGACAAGAAGTTTCCTACTACTCGCCCTATCGCACCGCATCCATTCACGATTGCTAGCTAAGGAAACGCACAGTATCAACGCCTGCTGAATAGAAAAAAGATCGTTCAACTCACTGAGTAGAATGCGAGAGTAAGATCGACGCTGTGCTGCACAGCGTATAATTGTAAGTATATCACAGGAAAGTAGAATCCGAAGCTAGCGAAGAGACCGCTTGATGTATAAAGAATCGTAGGTATCACAAACACTCGCAGGAAAGTAAACCTTACGCTATCATGGCATTCAGGTACGGCCCTTCCATAAACCAGGCTTTCACGTTCGGAGGAGGTCCAGACGACGACCGACCTGGAAGCCTTGTACGCATTAATGCAACGCCGACCACAAGACAAGCCAGGACCACATATGCACTTGATCTAACTGATTCAGAAAAACTCCTTGTCTGAAAGAGGCGGCTTCACGAACAAGCCGAAAAGGATATGTCAGCCATCACGTCCATTTTGCTTGCATATACCATGATTCCGTGAACTCTCGATAAAACTTACTTCAGCACTGTGTATGTATGATATGAGTATTAAGTAAATGCGTGTCAAGCAATGAACACACTGATTGGTATAGCTATAGCCCCACAAGAGCTTCCGGACAACGCTATACCTGCAGCTAGTCCACGCCATCGTCTCCAATGATGTGCAGTTAGACCAACCGTCGGAATGAACGTCAAGCCAAGCCCTATCCCCATCCCTACTGCTTGGCTCAGGAAAACCTGAATGGTTTAGGTTAAAACATTGTAAGACGAGAGTTAAATTATACGGCTGACCTGATAGTACTGGTTTGGTTTCGCCAAAGAGAGCATGAACAGCCTACCGAATGGTAAGAATGCAACGGCATGCGGAGCAGAACAAGAGTACACACGAGAATACAAATATGATGGAACCCAATATCTCCAGAACATAGAAATACCCAACATCGAAGAGCTTCCCAGACAAAAGACCAACCAGGAAGGGCATCATGAACTGAAAACTGCCAATCCAACTGTAGAATATTCAGTCGAGAAGATCTGATACCGGATGTTGAAAGTACCTAATGTCACTCGGGTCGTGGTTAGTTAGATAGATCCGAGTATAATAATCTGAGGACGAGTGAGCTGCATGTAAGTAAATTGAGAGTAACAAGAAAACCTTCGTATACTCCGAATGAGTAGAGGTAGCCGAAGGTGGCGAACAGGACGAGCCACCTTAAGAGGATGTTAGGAGTAATCTAATGCGCATCTTGGATAGACTGACTGGCCAACTAGGGATAGACAAGCCTTGACTCCACCGTCAGGTATTTGGTACGCAGTTTCGGAGTCATCAGTTGTATAGACTTCCTCACGGATTGAGTCTTTCTTGGCCTCAGACGACATGAATTATGCAGAGTTATTGTCTAAAAGCCTCTGGAAGTGAAGGAAGAGGATATCACAGGCGACTAGAAGTGATTGTGACTGAATTTCCCAGAGACTAATGTAGAGAGCATCGTGAGTAGCTGAAACTGTTGGATATATTACTGAAGGGCGAGAGCGTTGACGTCCTGATTGCATCTGAAGAACACGCAGGAGTCATGCGGCCAAGTATTTGCACACATTGCTTTTCCGTCAAAGCTGAGCAGGAACATTAGAAGAGGTTCGTGGCAAAATTTCAAATAACAACGCGAACTTTTTGTCGGAGTTTGAAGTTGCTGATTTCGCGACCTCTGTCACTCCTTCCCCATCCGCATAACGGAAAACTTGTTGCGTTACGATCTATTACTAGCAATGATGTCGGTCGGTCAGACTTGTTACCGCCGAGCAGTACTGTTGAACTCCCATGGACTCCTCTTCGACGCCAACCCTCTCTAGTGAGACTTTTCTGGTCGACTCAACCCCTTCATTTGATCTTAAGGTTCTTGCGAAACGTTATGTTCCGAATCCACCCTTCAAGCTCTCAAGTAGTCCACACGCGATTACATTAGTTTGCTTTCACGCAACCGGATTTTTCAAAGGCACGTAGTTATGCAGTTATGCTCAAGTCCAAAAGAAGAACACTGGGACGCTGGAGCACATGATAGACAACTACAGTTCTAACTAATTCATAGAAACTTGGGAGCCATTACTGCAACGCCTCCTGAGTAGACTCCAAGAGACCCAGGATGCTAAGAGTTCGTTGCAAATTGGAGATATTTTCTCCATTGAAAGTCCAAATCATGGTGAATCCGCCGTACTGAATGAAGAGGTCTTGGAAAGGGTATATGGAGACACTTGTAAATCATAAATATACTTGACGAGATTGCACAGACTCATAGTGTATAGGGAGCAATAGCATATATTCACGGGCTGCGATGGAGTTCCTCACAGCTGGTGAGGAACGCGGAGCCAAAATTGATTTCTCAAAGCGTCGCCTCGTAGGCGTCGGACATTCCATGGGCGCAGCAGCTATGTAAGTTTGTAAAACAAGAAAGTCGCTGATGTCCTGATTCATCGTAGGGTTATGCTTGTCAACATGGCACCGTCGTTGCACTTTGAGCGTCTCATCTGCATTGAGGCTGCGGTTTCTCGGCCGGATATTCCCGGCAGATTCGAAATGTCAAAAGCACTCACATATCTCGCTTGGACTCGCAAGGACGTCTGGACGAGTCACAAATCTGCCATGAAAGAGTTCAAATCGAACCCAGTTTACAGTCAGTGGGACCCCAGGATATTTGAGTTATTCTCCGTGAGTATCTTTACCCAGTTGAACTCAGACCGCTCAATATTGAATTACTTGGCAAAAAGCGTTATGCATTGCGAACACATCCTGCTGCTCGCTACGCCGAACCTTATTGCTTCAAAGGTATAACAACAGCTCTCACAAAACGTCAGGAAGCTGTATGTTTGATCTCTTTCTTGGTTTTCTTAGTACAAATGATTGATCTCGTCCGTCTGTCAGGCGTGTTACCGTGATGAAGAGCTTGTCTACCGTGCACTTAAAGAGTACGCTGAGCTTACTCGCAAGATGCCTGTGCATGTGATATTTGGTGATACCCCAGACATCAGGTACATTTCCCGAGCGTGAAATTTTTCATATCACTGACGCTATTACGGTACAGTCCTGGGGAACTGCAAAGTGTTCACACGGATAAGGATCTAGGGTGTTATCCTACTTCGGTGTCATACGTCCGTGATGTTGGACATCTGGCCGTTCAACAAGCGCCAGACGCAACTGCGGATGAGATCTTTGAGGTTCTAAAGAAGTTCTCAGCGTCGAATAGGAGTGAGATTAAGGCCGCACTATGAGATCCGACCGCAGTTATAGTTCCTATTACATGACTTAATGCCGTGGATCAACGTCTCGACGTAATGTTTTGGTTCTGCTCCACGCTTGTGTTGATCTTGAATGTTCTATCTGTTAGCCGTAGTGAATAAAGTACACTCACTGTATGATACGCGTTTGCTAAGTGGAAACCTGCTGACCCTCATAGGCTTCTTTATTAAGTAGTGATCCCGAACATGAGCAATCAGGCGCCGGAATGGTATGAAATGAAGCAAAGCCCGATAGACGCCGCACACACCATCCAATTCCCGCAGATTCTTGCAGTTCCGACTAACAATGGAGGTTCCATTCCTGATACTATGATGTGGGGTAACTCACACTTCTCTAGACCACTCGTATCATCCTCCTTTCGGTGGTTCCGTCGCAAACCCGCATGTAAAGAAAGGGGGCACCAATTCAATAAGGATTTAAGTTTCAAAGGACCGGTAATCACAAGCTGAGGAACCAAAAGATGTTCCACTGCGTTATTCTTTCTATTGTATACTACGATTTATTCCATTTCATTAGTTTGAACTTGAGCATTGCCGTTATGGATGTTTCAAACGTATATCAAGGACGAGAAGCAAGAATGTGATCATATCCACGCATATCATCCTTCCGCGAAGTCCGTGAGCTTCCATACCACTGGCCGTTGAGATTCTTCTGGCTTAAGGAGACCTCTTCTTTCCGGCCATCCATCCAAATAGGGTCGACTTGAATGATCAAAGATTCAAATTTGCCTTTGAGATAGGTATCAGCCTTAGGGTGGCAGTGGGCCAGATTCAATTTGGTACTTGCCTCTCTAGTCACCACGAATACTTGATCGCTGATGCTCCGCATTGCAAACCCCGCCTCACTGTATGCAAAATAATCTTAAAGGTGTATAATATCAGTCAAGTTATGGCCTAGTTATCCGATTGGCGGATAAATAATTCTTACAAATAAACTTGCGTCTAAAAATCTCCAGTTCAGCCATAGTCAGAGTTGGGAAGTGGTTCATCATGGCCGGTCCTATGTGACTGTCGAAGTTCCGTTGGAAACGGTAACTCCATTCACGTAGGGTACGAGCGTAATCTGGTCAGGTTTCGATTGATATGCTCAACACTTTTGGGTACTTGCACATAATGACAGGTAGAGGACTTACGAGGGCCAATATCCTCGATACTATTTACATTTAAACCGGCGTCACGAATGCTGGTAACGAGTGTGTGTACGGACGATAATTGTCCGCCGCTTAACAGTAACGCCTTAGTAAGATACCAAGCATGGTACGAAACCGGCCAGAACGTACGGATAGATATATTTGCGGACGAAGTCAACCTCTCTATATATAATAAGGTTGTTAATTTAGCAAGTTACCAGCAGAATAAGGAATCAACGAACGTTGCGTAAAGATTCCATCTAGTATCCGGAACTGTGCTCATCGTGAAAACTTTAAACGATCCTTCTTCTTTCATCGCCCAGCTCATCGACTTGAACCATCCCGTCATGAACTCGATGCCAACTGAGTTTGCATATTTCAAGTTGAGTTCTAGTTTAAGGAAATCAACAAATGTCTCACCATGTTCCATGACACCGATTGATACAACGGCGTCAAAAGCATGGTGAAACGCAGGAGGCATGTTTCGATAGTCCAAATAATGCACATTGATAGCATGAGTAAGACCCGCAGCTTCAATTCGACGTTTCACATCATGTAACTGTTCTTGTGAGATTGTAATAGTGTCTACTTGTGCACCGTACTCGCGTGCGGCAAGCATAGCAAAGCTGCCCCATCCGCACCCGATCTCCAGGACACGTGAACCAGGTTTTATTCGGGCGCGATCAGCAATCAGCCGGAGCTTCGCCAACTGTCCTCGTTCCAGGTCGTCGGCGGATATGACTCTCGGCTCATCAAGAGAACCTTGGGGAGGTGCAATGGGCCGATCCTCCACAAGATCTCCAACCTCGCCCTTAGCCTCTTCGTCGAATATTGCACAGCTGTAGCTATTGTTGTATGCATAGCAATCAGTAATGTGACAAACATTCAAACACAGTGAACATACGTGAGGTCACGCGAGAGAAACGCATTGAATACTTCCGTAGGAAGATCATAATGCGCACTTGTAAGTCCAGTGTTAGAATTTGCAAGGCCCTTTTAACAGATTGCTCACGAGATGTTGCTACGACTGCCAGTGATTTTATTTGCAAGTCTTGAATTAGCACTACAGTGCGTTAGTAAAAGCAAAATTTGCTTAGTTCAAAAGTGCGCACACATAGCTGAGTGCTCGAATGAAGGGCGAGACAGATGTTGCCATTTCATTTAGTATTTTCCGATTCAAAATAAAAATCTTTCCAAAAAGGATTACATGATTAGTGAATCGCTGAATTAGAATGCACGTGGCACAACGCACCCTAAAGAGATCGTTTAAGCTGTCTACCTCAACTTCATCCAAAAGGAACGCATCTGTCGGATCCGATACTTCAGTCTGAGAAACAGGTGTACATAAATTTGAGTTCGCGGCGCACCAGCGAATCCGAAGTCGGCATGTAGGAAAAGCCGAGTCCAGACGCCACTCTTGAGCAACTTAATTGTTGCAGACAGCTGGCGGGGAGGTCCATCGACGCGGTGAAGTGTATACCTGCTCCCGAAATCCCAGGACTCGCCTTCAAATTCAACACGCAACTGGCCCCTTGCAATCTTGTTCAGAAGATTGAGGACACACTTTTTTGCTGTAGAGTTTGCAAACGTATGCCAGTGTGAGAGCAGATGCCGTACTCAATTGAAGAACACGTGACCCACCAATGCCATCCAACAAACCGGCACTGCTCGTGCCTTGTTGGAGCGTAGTCACAGCGCGTTCCACAAGGCCTAGGATTGTACTCTCGGTCTTGGTCGAATAGTTGACTGTCTGGATATACTCCGTTGTCTTGCTCATGATGTAGTTTATCGTCGAGTTGCAGCGGAAAAGATTCAGCCTTTACGGCGACTTTCCGGAGACTACGGCTCACCGTCTTTATACTTCTAAGAAATAACATCTGATCGGTTTCCCATGGGCGACCGGACTCGTTCGGGGTGTCTGGAGTCTGATTACCCTTGGTTCTCTTGATTGATGATGAATTCTCAAGATTTGGACATATCAAATGGGGCGTCATTGGTCAAAGCCAAATTTATTTTTGAAGGGAAATAGGATACAAATCGGCTCGCGCTCAGAAGAAGATCCGCGGGGGCGAATGGAGACCGGTGGTCCTAGGATGCCAATGCAAACTTCTCCTTGTACTGTATCTCACGAAGTTTGTCCTTGGAGCCAGGCTTCGAATTGACCTTGGTCGTGAGGTCTACATTAGCATTTATAAACAGTCCGTTAACGACCTTGGCACTTGCCTAGCCCTCGCTCACCACCATGTCAGCTCAAGCTCCAGTTCCCGCCATAAACCTTGACATAACCCTGGGCGCCTTATTGGTCGGGTCGTACATTTCTTGTACACTCTTCGGTTTTACGTGTCTACAGACGTACAATTATTACACCAACTATTCTGATGATCGGTATTTCCTTAAGACATTCGTAAGCTTTCCTTCTCGAAACGTCATCGGACACTAACCGTTATCCAATTATGCATTATACAGGTCGCGTGTATCTGGTATGCCCTTTTTTCACCCTGAAGTACTTGTTACGCCCCTGAACCTCGTCGAATGACCCCAGGATCCTCGAGTTTGTACACACGATTTTCGTAACCCGCACTTTCTATGAAATGGGAGTCACAAACTTTGGAAGCTTCGCGGATTTCCTTGAGCTGCCATTTGTATTAAAATTTTCCATTGTGTGGAGCAACTCGGTAGCATGCTCTGTCCAGGTGAGATCACCCAGCCTGGGCCTTGTTCCCGAAGTTACAGACCTCGCTAACATGCGTATATTCTACAGGCATTTTTCGCAAACCGGATTCGCGTAATGTCTGGTCGTTGGGAACTGTCCATCCTTTGTTGGACTTTATCGGTTCTGCGTTATGTTGCCTCTCTCGTCGCAACAGCAGAAGAGATCAAAATAAAAAACCAAGTTGCATTTAATGCGAAATTCAAATGGATCATTGTCCTCGTATTGGCAGTAGGAGCCGTGAATGACGTGCTTATTGCGGCAGGCTTGAGTCTCTATCTGAGCAAGAGCCGGAGTGGAATAAAGACGTAAGATCGAGCATTCTGGATAATGCGAAAAGTCGACTAAAAGCATTCACAGTACGGACCGAATTGTCAACAGGCTCATTAAATTTACAATACGTGAGTGCTATGATGATGTGTCGATATCTTTGACAACTGACTCTCATTGTAGAGTCTGGACTCCTGACGAGGTATTGATTTTTTTTCCCTCTATGTTGTCTGCAAACCAACCATCCATCTTGCCTTGAAGTGTTGTTGCCACAGCCATGTTGATCTGCGTAAGTTAGTGAATACTCTTGCAATATGCATCAAAGCTAAGTTGTCTTCATTAGTACCTAACGATGCCGGACAACTGTAAGCTTACTGTTCGCTCTGCTACAACTGCCTGCTTACGGTCCTGTAGTCATCTGGCTTGCTCTGTTTGTATTCCTTGCCAAAAGTGAGTTCGTATTCTAATCCTCACGACAATGTAATCTAACAGGATAACTTGTTCAGCATATTCCAACTCATTCCTAGCTACGTACGTCCAAGCACGAAGCCATTCCGTCAAGTGCTCCATTTTATTGACTACATTGCCAGCCTAAACGCACGAAAGAGCCTACGCTCTCATTTCGGTAGCAGAGATAATGGACACTCCGCAGTCGCATTTACGTCCGTGAACGGCAGTTTCGGTACAGGCCAGGCTTCAACGACACGCCAAAATACCTCCAACGTATCAAACTCACTGCAACCGAAGTCAAAGAAGCATCAGCCAATTGCGATAGAAATGACGAACGTCACGACAACATCATCGGATGATGATTATGCCAAGGTGTGTTAAAAGGGTTGCTTCAATTATACTTCCGTATTTGTTAACTCTGTCCACAAGGGAATTCACAGTGACAATTCATTCCTTGACACTGGCCATGCCAGATCTGAGCGCACATTCTACCCTATCTGATGTATGTCCGTATCCACTTTGCTCTTTATTTTGACTTTGGGATTGTATTCATGTAAAATCGCCTATCACTCGAGATTGTGTGTCTGTCGATTTCTACCGCAATTGAGATGTGCGAGCTCCCGGGCAGTCTTAGGATTGTATTTCAGGCACATAATTCATTGATACAATCAACGCCGTCCGAAGCAGTTCTTGTGTCAAATGCCATACCGATTGTATGGCTTCGCTTAGCAGCTTGGCTCTTATGTGCCCAGGACATCATCACACGAGGTACTGAATTGCGGCGCACTGAAAGATCAAAGCCGCTAGAAGATGTACAGCGCTGACGCTCTCGAGTACATAGCAGAATCAATGCGCTGGAGTGTATCTGCATAGCCTTGCGGTGATCTTGGCTATGTACGTTGCACTTTGTGCTGTCAACATGACACCATGAGATTTAATACGTTGAATTACGAGAGCAAACAGAAGTATATTAAAGATAGTGGAACAGACGAATAAGGACATTTCAGATCAGGTGGGTCAACCGGCCTGCCTTTTGCCTTTGGCTAATCCATGGCGGCCACGGCATTTTGGATCAGAGAGACCGCTGCCGCTGATCTTGGCTTCAGCTGATATGGGAACGACTTGACATAACTGAAAATTGAAGAACGTTATTATGAGTGTCCAATACTTTTCTCACGCCACGTACCTGACGATAGCTGTCGAGAATGCGATCTCTGGGATAATCTCACGGCCTTCCTCATCGACTGCCCTGAGGATGTCAAGTGTGGCGAGCACTGTTGCGATCTGAATGAACACTGCAGACTCGGCAATGTGCATCCCAGCACAGATTCTCCGACCAAACCCGAAGACCCATTGACGGGGATCGGGTTGTGCCTTCCCTGATTTCGCATCGTACCGATCTGGGTTGAACACGTATGGGTCCGGATAGACGGATTCATCATGCAAGATTGCCCTGTCCTGACATTATTTCGAGGATACATTGGCTCTTCGAAATAAACTTACCAAATGTTTGCAAAAATAGTGCATCCTTTCGGAATGAAATAGCCCGAGAATACGTCGTCGCGAGTTGCACTGTGTGGTAGACCCATCGGTGATGGTGGTGCCCAGCGTAGTATTTCAGAGATTACATTGTTAATGAAAGGTAGATGTGCACGGTCTGTCAGGGTGGGCAGGCGGTCATTGCCAACCACACGATCAAGTTCGTCTTGTGCGCGACGCTGGATATCCGGGTACAGGCACATCATCAAGAAAAATGTCTTGACTGTAGATGTTGTCTTAAGATTAAATAAGCAGCAGACCAGATGTCTGGGCCTATCGTTTTGCTTACCGTATCAGCAGCACCGGCATAAAGTGCGCCAGCAGTCCAGAGTACGATGTCTTCATCCTCTTCAGTGACAGGAGGCTGCAGGTGAAGGGATGTGAATGATGGTTTTGCAGTGCCTGCAGTCTGTGATTGGGTGAGAGATGAAAACGCTGCGATCTAAGCCATACTCACCATTTGTTCCTTTACAAAGTTGAAAGGTACCAGACTTTGCGTATATAACTGGCTGCTCCATTCTTCTGCACTACGACGGAAGCTTGCGCCAGGAAACCAGCGGGGAATAAAACGCACTTATAATCGTGTTATAAGCACCATTGCTATCTTTACAACTTGTCGAACTCACAGATAGGAAAGGAGTCAACAAGCCACTTGCCCGGAGTAGCGGCAAGTGATGCAACACGCATGGACTCTTCCGCCATGGCGACAAAATAGTCATCCGAACTCTTGATTGTGTAGCCATATGCAATGTGCATAATCACGGCCGCAGCATTCCTGTCAAGCCTGAGTTACTTTGTATACGGAGAACCGTGCATGCCACATACTTTCGCAAATGGCCTTCAAGGTGCTGAGGATCACTCTGCTGCAGAAGGTTCATGACCATGAGTCGCGACTCTGCTTCTTGTACGCCCCAATACTTTTGAGACGCTGTCGGATTGAAATCCTGATGCATGAGTCTGCGAGTCGTTTTCAGGCGTTCCCCATATTTCCTGTACATTTTTTGTCAAGTACTTTCAGAATGCCATGCTAAAATAATACTTGCATAAGGAAGATAGATTTCTCTCGACGCAGCAGTTGACCGGCCATCACTGGGAAAGGACGATCCGAATAAACCGCCGAGTTTTGGTCCAGCATCTCGATCGCGGCTTTCGCGGAATTGAGGACAATGATGCGACGACCCAGGACATGGAATGATATTATGCCATTAACACCGTACTTCTTCCCCCATTCTGCATATGTTTTCCAATATTCGGTTCTTGGATGTTCTCGAACGACGCCGAGGATGGGAAGACCGCGGGGGCCAGGCGGGTAAGGCTGCTCTACCCTGCGTGCATAACCTACAGCGGCTATCACGACAGACGCGATGACAAGTGCATGGAATGCGTAATCTGAGGACATAGTCGTCAGTGGAAGAACGGAGATGATGAGGGGCCTAAAGACCGACTGATGGAGACCTGTTTTTACTATGGTTGTGCAATTGAACACATCGCCCGTTTGTTGAAAGAGCAGGACTGTGTGCGAAATGGTTACTAGCCGTGGGTATAGTAGCCTAAACTTACCTTTTGAAGACATAGAGTCTACTCAATTACTAATTATACATACCATAATCGGATCACAGCAGCGCTAAATTTAACACCAACAGCTTTCACGTGCTTTCATATAATCACACCAACATGGCTTGCTCTTGCTTCAATGCTCGATTGACGAGTCAATGACGACTTTCGAACTGGTCTGCTTATTTGAATTACTCACTTTGCATATGCTGAACGCTTGAAAGTCCGTTGTTCTGCCGATGAAATAACTACGTGCACATAGTATGCTATCCTCTTTCAGTCCGTCTGATATCTGCAAGGTAGCGTAGAATCGCCGTAGGCAATCGATGAGTGTCATGCGGTCATACAAGGGGTTCCGGGTTATCCGGACAATCAAACTGCTGTCCGGGACCATCTTATCATGTCAGGAACACAAGCCAGGCAAACCACAGTATCGTTTATAGTAAATTGTACTCTATACTATGCTATCTCTGTATGGATACCCTGTTGTGGTCGCACAGCCTATCAACTGGCAAATATAGACTATAGCATAGCCATAGAGTAATTGGATGCAGATTTGGAACTTAATATTATATATCGGGACAAGATAAGGCCCAATACAGGGTGTAAATTTCTTTGGCCAGATATTTGATAACAGGATGGGAAGTGTCATAACATTTCCTCCGTGTGCCACGCATCAACACCTCACTTCGTGATTGGACTTCTGTACATGCCAATAAAGTGCAGCATATTTTGTTGTCAATACCATACTTTGGGTTCGTTGTGGCGCTATACTATACGCAGCATTTAGTCCGGTTAATTGGATTCCTTAATTTTTTTATTACATAGTCAGAACACTCCAAGTTCAGGTTCTGTGCTGTGCCTCGCAGCTGCAGCGACATGCAACTATGGGATCACAGAGGAGGCCGATATCATGGAAGGCATGATATGTTTGGAAGCTTCCCAAGTGTATTGGTACCGTACTTGACGGACTTCAATCATGCCAAAATTCTTGGGTACTCTGAAAGGATTCCGAGATGTACTGCGACAGGAACCATAATCTTTGATGACTAAAGGTCCGAAGCAGTACAAGTGAAATCAAGGCTCATGTACATACCTAGATCGAACATTAACATAAAGGTTGAATGTTGCATTCATCGTCGCATCATTTAGGAAGCAGAATGTTTCCATTGGTGTTTGGGCTTAACGACGATTCGCGCAGTCAAATTTCGCGCACGACTTGTCCCACGCGGAGCTTCATGCTCCGGATGCACTGGTACGCCCAATCTCGTAGTGGAAAGCATCCGATAATCCATGCAGCTGACGATGTTATTTGGTCTTGCATCTTGCCATTGCTGGCTGTGTCCACAGTATAAATACGGGATATGAAGGGATTGAAGAGGTCATCAGTAACCAGTTACCAGTCACTCAGAAATGTCTAGCTCAAGCACGATTCTCCACCTTCCAGACACCTTAGCAAATTGGCCTTGGCCACGAGCGATAAACCTGTACTATGAAGAGGTGAAAGCTGAGTCTCGTGCTTGGTTCCACAGCTTCAAGGCATTCTCTGCGAAGTCTCAATATGCATTCGACAAATGCGACTTCGGTTAGTTTGTCTACCTGTATATACCATGTACACATTATGCTGAAACATACGGTGATAGCTCTCCTTGCTTCACTCGCGTACCCAAGAGTCTCGAGAGGTAGGATTTCTATTCCACGTCGATTCAACGTAAGAACTGAAGAACGTTTAGAGCACTTACGCACAGGGAGTGATCTCATGAATCTGCTCTTCGCCATCGACGAATATACCGACGTGGAACCTGCACCGGTGGTTCGAAACATGATGGACATCGTTATCGATGCGATGAAGGACCCTCACAAACCTCGACCAGAAGGGGAAGTTATTCTCGGCGAGATCGCTCGGCAGTAAGTAAAAATCCGCTTCTCCTTAACTTTCTAGATTACTGAGTAACTCTATCAGATTTTGGGAGTTAGCGATTAAAAGTGCGACTCCGACTGCTCAGCGTCATATGATTGAAAGCCTTGCAATAAACCTCGACGCGGTCGTGCAACAGGCAGATGACCGTGACAACGACTCGTACCGTTCAATAGCTTCTTACCTTGCAAACCGTCGCGAGAACATTGGTGCTAAGCCAGCGTATGTGCCGCTGGAACTTGGACTCGATCTCCCTGACGAGGTTTTCTATCACCCTGTTATCGTCGAGCTGTCGGATTATGTCGCAGATTTAATAGGACTGGACAATGTGGGTCGTCAATGATAGCATTCTCGCATCGAATTTCCAGTACTAATCATAAACCCATACTGTCAGGATATTGCTTCCTACAACAAGGAGCAGGCTACTGATGACGACAGGCACAATATTGTCACTGTGGTAATGCACGAGCTAAAGGTAGACCTGGACGCTGCTATGCAATGGGTCTTGAACTATCATCGAGAAACCGAGGCGAAGATCCTGGATGCCATTGAGCGCGTACCTTCCTGGAGGTCTGACATTGATCGTCAAGTTAGGCAATACATCGACGGTCTTGTCCACTGGCCACGAGGCAATGATTGCTGGAACTTCGAGAGTGGAAGGTATTTTGGTAACAAAGGCCCCGAGATCCAAAAGTCTCGCCAGGTAGCGCTACTTCCGAAGGCTAGAATCTCTACGAAGGATGGTTCACTGAAGCGCGAAGACGTCATCGTCCCGCTTATAGAGTCTCTGGGGGGTTGACCAGAATCTAAATTAACACTGTTGTCAATAACTCCGCATTCGACTTGTCATATTGGTGAAGTAAAACATCATGAAAGTCCCCGCGAACAGTCGAACCAACAATACACGATAAATATAGATGTGTAAGCTTTACCCAGTATTATATTGTAGTGTGATACCTGCGTTAGAGCTTCGCCATTCCGGAGAAATCACTATGTACCTAGTAAGCGCTGATCGGGACTCGGCAGTCTGCGAAGTGACCAGGTTACCAGGCCTGGGGTGCAAACAATGGGATGAGGTTTGGAAAGCGGAGAACCCCAGTCATTTTTTTTACGAAGAGATTCAGGTTAAAAATAGAATGACGAACAGGAGGGAACATATTTTTTTTGCTTGAGATAATGTTCTGTTGAGCTTGAAAGTTGGAAAAGGAAAGGACTAAGAATCTAAAGTACCATACCATAGTAACAATACCATACATACCAAACGGATATGTAGTTCCAAATAAGGCGTGGGAACTAGGAACTTCACACGTGCAACTGGATTGACGACATTCTCTATGATGTCGCATTATTGCCTTGCCTTTGATCGCCCAGCTTCTCCTTAGGAATTGCAACACTCTAGTTCAGTCCAGCCACACTCTCAAGCCGGAGGTAACTTGAATCCTGCCCTGTGCTATCCCGTGTAGACCTGTCGGAATGCTCTCTTTGACACAACTCTCCCAAAAACTGTGCAATGTCTGACATGTTGTATCTGACCATGTGGCTTTGAATACCGGTATCCACTGTTCCGAATTGGCCTTGACACCCGCGTCAATTTCATATCTGCATGGAAGAGCCAGGGTGGTCATTCACCGCTTCAACAGAATACTCCTGTTGCTTCCCGAAGCTTGCACAGTCTGAATTGTCTTCCCGTCCACCACCCACGCGAGTGCTATAGAAAATTTCTTCAGCTTTAATCCTCGTCTAATTCACGGGATCAACGATAAACTATTAAAAAAGTAGGAACTCGTGGACTTAACGATCTCTCACATTTACTTCAATTTACGGCGTTGACGCCTGACATTGCGCATATGTCTCCGTGCTGTGATGTCGGTCGTGGGTCTTCCGTGCACTCGACGGAGTTTTAGTGTACACTGTTGTACTGTGAGAGCATCCGATGATATCGCGTATAGGTACCCAACGTACTACCCGCAGAGGAACTTAAATTATGCTGTGAATAATTTGCAAAGACTGTCTACATGTGGAGGAGCTAAACTAGATAGTATAAAAGCAAACGAATCGACCTCTTCATCCGCAGCAGAAATACGCGCTTCTCACTATGTCTTGTACAAGCACTACCCTCTTCCTCCCAGAGCTCCTCGCCAATTGGCCTTGGCCTCGAGAAATCAACCCTCACTATGAAGAGGTCAAAAAGGAGGCCGATGCATGGTTCCGCAGCTTCAATGCATTCTCCACTCGGTCTCAACTTGCCTTTGACAAGTGTGACTTCGGTTGGTTGATATATACTTCTTGCTCTCCCTTTTGCTGATGCCTTTCTATCTAATATCAGCCCTTCTCGCATCTCTCGCGTATCCTCGAGTCTCGAAAGGTCGGTTGCATGTACATGATGTAGCGAAGCTCTATTCACAAATTTTATCTTGTTTGACAGAGCATCTCCGAACAGGGTGCGATCTTATGATCCTACTATTTGCCATTGACGAGTACACCGATATGGAGCATGAAATTGCGGTCCGAGAAATCATTGACATCGTCATTGATGCTATAAATAATCCTCACAAGGCCCGTCCTGCTGATGAGCTCGTCCTCGGAGAAATTGCGAGACAGTCCGTCTTTGTTTTGTCTTCGGAGTTTTCCATTTTTCATAGTCTTCTCTAGGTTCTGGACTTTGGCGATCAAAACTGCGACCAGGACTTCCCAGTGCCACATGATTGAGGGGCTGGTCGCCAACCTTGAAGCTGTCGTTCAGCAAGCAGCCGACAGAGATAATGACGAATACTATTCTATTGCATCTTACCTCGAGTTTCGACGAGAAAATATTGGTGCCAAGCCAGCGTTCGTTCCAATGGAGCTTCACCTCGATCTGCCGGATGAAGTATTTTACCATCCAGTCATCACCGAGCTGTCCCAATATGTCACTGATATGGTCATACTGGATAACGTGAGTAGAACTAACTTGGACGATCAGAGATAACGTACTAAATCATCACTCCAGGACATGAACTCGTACAACAAGGAACAAGCGACCGGTGACGACCATGCCAACATAGTCACTGTCGTGATGCATGAATTGCATACTGGTTTGGACGATGCCATGGAGTGGATCTTAAAATACCACCGCGAGCTGGAGACGAAATTCTTGGACGGGCTCAAACGCGTTCCTTCCTGGAGTTCCGAAATAGATCTACATGTGCAGCAGTATGTCCACGGGCTTGCTAATTGGCCTCGGGGAAATGACTGCTGGTGCTTTGAAAGTGGCCGCTACTTCGGAAGCAAGGGGTTAGAGGTTCAGAGAACTCGCCGGGTGCCACTTCTGCCGAAGATTTGTCAGACAAGCATCGAGACTCCAGGGCGAGAGAGTATCGTAGTGCCGCTCATAGACTCCATGGAGGTGAGAGCATGAGACGCGAACAGTCAGACTTGATATTTAATTGGACCGGAACGTATGAAACGACATCATGTTTTAGCTTTTAGTTATTACCTGTCGTCACTTAGTGGTCCAATCCAATTACCAATATTAAAGGAGAGAACAAAAATTTGGTGTCTCAGGCAAAGACATAACTTGTAATGTGGGCGACTTAGGCTTTAGCACTACGGTGGTCATGCACTAGTTCGGTAGTCCTGCATATGCTAACTCTAAGTAGAAAAAATTTCAAGGAACGATGATCAGATCAGAGAAGTTCGGCAAACTGTTAGGTACACGTACCATACCATACCACGTGAACTGCCTTACGGGGCAATCCGGCGCAAATCAAAGTCTCAAAAATGTAGTAGTAACTAGTATGTCTGTTCCACAACTGCGCGCAAGCAGCCTTGCTATGCTCGACGCGCCCATCGTCAAGCGAACCTTGATGGCCGATGGCAGAAAACTTAAGTATGGGTGCGATCGTACCAGCGGATTTTGCTCCTTGAACACCATCATCGACAACATTCATGGCCACCAAGATCGATACTTCTCAGATGTCCTCCCTTCCAACTCTCGACAAGCTCGGTGTTAAGCTTCCCGAAACTTTAGACGTGGAGCGCATTGCTTCGGAGTGGTTCCATGACTTCGCGAGCCGAGTTACGGCGGGCAATGCTTGGTCTGTCTCCGAAATGTTATTCGACGGTGCTTTATGGCGAGATATGCTGGCACTGACTTGGGAGTTTCGTACTTTTGAGGGAACGACGAAAATAAAACAGGCGCTCCATGATCTGCTTCCGATTGTAGGACTGTCTAAATTGCAACTCAAGGAGGATTCCGTTCAGTTGCAACAACCATTTCCCGACCTTGCATGGATTCAAGGCGTGTTCACTTTTGAGACGGTAGTTGGTATTGGATTCGGAGTGTTTCGCATCGTTCCCACGGCCTCGCAGGAATGGAAGGGCTATACCTTATATACGAATCTCGAAGAGTTGAAGGGCTTCCCCGAACGAACGGGCCTTAACCGGGATTCCGCTCCAAATCATGGCATGTGGCCACAGAAACGGAAATCAGAGACAGAGTTCAAGGATGGAGAACCAGCTGTTGTGATAATTGGTGGTGGACACAGTGGTCTCGAAATCGCCGCGCGTCTCAAACTTCTGGGTGTTTCCGTTCTTATATTAGAAAAGAACGCTAGAGTTGGGGACCAATGGAGAGGACGATATGATTCACTGTGCCTCCATGATCCCGTCTGTGAGTTCAATTTGATGGTCCATCGAACTTTTGCTCAAATGAGGTAAAGGGTATGATCATATGCCGTACATTCCGTGAGTGTAATGCCTTCTACAAGTTCCGAGCTTGGCGCTTATGGCAAGCTCAAGGTTCCCCTCATCATGGCCAGTGTGGACTCCGGCACCGAAGGTAACGATAAGCCTCAGTTCTTCAGCGTGATCTGCTTTTAATTGCGGGAATCAGCTGGCAGACTGGCTGGAATCCTATGCTCAGTCCATGGAGCTTGATATTTGGGTAGGTACTGAGGCAAAGAAGGTAGAACAACTTCGAAATGGTCAAGGCTGGGTTGTAACCACCGAGTCTTCGGACGGGTCTTCACGGATGCTGAGGCCTCGCCATGTCGTTATCGCCACCGGATTTGGAGGTGGAGAAATAAACATGCCAACCTTTTCAGGAATGGTGAATGAATATTAATTCTCTTAATATGCGGCTGAAATATGGAAAGGAATCTTCAGGAAGAGTTTGAAGGCAAGATCGTCCATGCGATGCGATTCAAGACAGCGAAAGATCACGTAGGCAAGAAGGTCGTCATTATTGGATCATGCACGTCTGGTAAGCTTATGGTACCATGCTATTCTAGTAGTAGCAGGGTCTAACAGACTTCTCGTTCATGACAGCACATGACGTAGCCTTTGATCATTGTCAACACGGTATCGGTCAGTTCATTTTTTTCTTCTCTTATTTACTCTTAGATTAATTATCTGCTAGATGTTACGATGTATCAAAGGAGTTCAACCTATATCATGTCCACGGAAAAAGGCGTACCAATCCTGTTCGCGGGTCAGCGTTAATTTAACACCGCTTCTTTTATTTCTCTTTGTTCATTATTCAGTAGGCATGTATTGTGAAGGAGGCCCTCCTACTGACTTAGTTGACCGTATGGGAGCATCCGTTCCGTGGAAGATGTTGATTCCCATCCAGCAACGATTGACGAAAATAATAGCTGAGCAGGACGCGTTCGTTATATAATTAATAATACACCTCTTGCGCAAGACTTAGACGTTTTTTGCAAACAACAGTGGCATTCTCAAGGGCCTGGAGCAGCGCGGTTTCAAACTGACCTTCGGTCCCAATGGAGCTGGTATAGTGGAACTAGCATACACACGAGCCGGTGGATACTACTTGGACGTCGGAGCTAGCCAGCTCATTATTGATGGAAAGATTAAGCTTAAGAATGACAGCGCGATTTCCCGCTTCTCGAGGTCCGGGATCGTCTTCGAAGATGGCAGCGAGCTACCGGCCGACGTTGTCATTTTTGCAACAGGGTGAGCCTAGCCATACATTGCTTCGACTGGGTTAGGCTAGTATGACTGACCTTTACTCCGATTTGCAGTCTTGGAAATACCAAAACGGGCATTGCAAAACTAGTGGGAGAGGAAGTTGTATCTCGACTGAGTGACATGCCTGTCATTAACGACGAAGGCGAGATGGCGGGGCTTTGGAGACATAGTGGAGTTCAGGGCTTATACCTCATGATAGGTGAAATATAAGATGTGTTCGTGAACTCTGGCTTCTAATAGTGTCTTTACTCAGGGAACTTATCATTGTCTCGGTTCCATTCCAAGCATCTGGCACTTTGTAAATACCTTTTTTATGTCTGTTGAGAAAGATGACTAACATGGCATTTCGGTTTTCAGTGATAAAAGCCCAGGAAGAAGGTATCGCTGGAGAAAGGTACACGAAATAAATGAAGGATCGGCAAGTCCCAGGTCAAATGCACCCCCATACGGAGTAGACCGTTGATAATAAATTGATGTTTTAGTATAATGAAAAATTAAAGGTAATAAACAAAAGTCAAGCTCGTAGCGATGTATAAGCTTCAATGATTAGGCATGATTCCTTTTGGACTTCGTTCCTGTCAGACAAAGCGCTTATCGTTGGTATGAAGTGATAGCCTTGAGCGATAATGGATCACGCTCCAACTATGCCGAAATTCGGAATATCTGAATTTATTTTCCTTGGTTCTTCTTTACATGAAGTAACTAAACGCGACAACGGATTACAAACACCAGTTGACCCATTCGCAAGAGAAGAAAATTGTGCGTATGCGGAGTAAAAGCACTCGCTCACTCTATTCAACCAGCGTCGCTCAGTGCTGGAAGCCCATTCTCTACAGTGTATGTCCAGCGACCAGCACGTCTTTCTCACGACGACGTTGTCGTCCACGGAAGAAGAGAATGAGGATTGTACATGAGAAGATGGTTGCTCCGTTAAAAATCAAAGCACGATGCATGTTACGTGGTGGCGTTGCGGATGAAGAAGCACGCAGAGCGGACATGACTGTGCAAGGAAAATAAATGTAAATTATCATGCATCTGTAACACAGGGATGGGCTTGCCTAAGACGAAAATGATCCCACCCAAGTTCGCGCTGCATACAACAGAGAGGAGATCGCATCACTACCCATTCATTGATAGGGACAGAGAGTGTAATCTACCTGAACCAAAGAATGGCAGAGCTCGCACCACTATTCCTTGTTAGTTCGCAACCGAGCTCGAGTGCTATCGGAAGCATGCTGATTGAGCATACACCAATGATTACGAAGATTGCAAACAGTGCCCCAGTATTGTGTGGCCTTGCAGCCCAGATTAGACCTAGCCATGCTGCTGCAACGATCGGCACAAAAGTTCGGGCAGCCAGGCCGAGATGGTGGGTCAGCACGCGGTCAAATAACATGGACGTGGTAAAGGAAACTACGAGTCCCGAAAGCAGAAGGGAGGATCCCTAATTTGTATCAGCGTTTACCAATGGACCAAGTTTCAGGTGTAAAGTACACACCATGAGTCCAGCAATTCTTTCTGAGTAGCCGTATGGCTCCAATATTTCATTTGAAAGGAGCGAGAACGTATTCACCCTACAAGTTAGTACAACAAAGAGCGGAGTTGTAAGACCTATCCAGAGTCGTTCAAAGTCGAAAAGATGCACGGTTACTTACCCAGAAACGAGCCCGGTGAACGCAAGAGTGAGCATTATAAAGTCGATCCTCTCCCGAAGCGTCATGTATACATCTAGTACTTCTACATTGGCTTCTTTGGTTTCTTTAGATGTACCGGTGGTCTCGCCCTGGACCATCGTAGCACCTGTATCGTGAATTGACCGGCGATGTGGCAAACGTCCAACGACGGCGCGGAGTGTGGTCATTAATGAGTGGGTTGCTTGAGATCCTGCATACGCTAGGACGGTTCAGTATTAAACAAAAGAGAAAGAGGAATGGACATACAAGGAGGAGTAGGCGGTTTGGCTCCAACAAGAAACACAAACGGAGCAACAGCCGTCGAAAGAATTCCCAGGACCAATACCTACAACAATTTAAAATCAGCTTTGAACAAATCCGAAAAATAAGTTCAACACACAGAGGTACGAGTATCATGTAACGAAGGCGAGATAAGTTGTCCAACAGCATTACCCACCGGGGTTGCTGCAGACCTGTCAGAAAGGTTGGAAATGAGGAAGATGAGAATATCCCGCACCGATTGACATAATCATCGTGGCAGTCGTGCGGCCCTTCATATCAAACCAAGTCTCAGAGAATGTGGGTGCAAGGACCAGGAAGAGAACCTGCGGTATTGAGCTCAAGAACTACGGGCACATCCGCACAGATAATAGAACGTGTCATTCTTTGCTACTGCTGTCTAAGTCATGAAACGACTAGCACCGACCTGACCAATCAAGAGTAGAGCATAAGCTCCCTGAGGGGAAAGCGAGCGTGCCGTACCCGCGAATCGTACCCAGGCTGAAATCACAAGAAATACCACACCGATCTCGTAGCATCTCCGTATATTGTAGCGTGAACACAGACCAGGAATGACTGGTGTAACGATAAGGTATGTACAACCGACAATGTTCCCAAGCCAGTTCACTTGGTCGAGCGATATATCGAAAGTTTGTGATGCTGGAAGGAACAAACATGCTAACCATCTGTGCAGTATAGTTTACACGGATTAAAGCACTTACAACTATTTGCAATCGGTCCGAACCAGGACAAGTTTGCGCCTGCGAAAATGCTGAGGAAGACAATTCCTACTACGCCGAAATATCTTCGTTTATACAGTTTGAATTGGGGCTGGGTCGTTGATTCATTTTCTACCGTGTTTGATCCTGCGATTTCCTGGGAGGTGGTCTTGTTTTGCCCGGAATTCTGTTGTAAATCGCCTTCCACGATCTCAATGTGCGCCTTCGGACAGTCCTTAGATACCTTGTGGTCCATTGTAGGCGAAGTTGACTTAGAGTGAGGGGCCCACGACAGTGTCCACGGTTTATAACTCCAGCACTCGTGCCCAAGCTATTCAAATAAGAAGCAGGAACGATCGGATACAATGCGCATTACCATAAGACAAGCTTCCGGCTACTTGACTGAACGTTCAAGAATCCGAAGCACGAACTCGACGGCTTTCACCACAAGTTCACATTTTCCCAAAGAGAGTAGAACAGTGGAGCGCCCCATCATGTTTCGCTAGGAAAACCTATGGGCGAGAAAAATGTAGTTAATGTCCCACACTGAATAAGGTGTCATGAGAGAGAGACTACTTCAGAGATAAGATGTACAGTTGCTCACCTTCGGACCTGTTTAAATGCTCACTGCTGCCAGTTACTTCAATGATTGTCTCTTAACTTTTTCTGTCTCCCTCAAATCAATCAGCCCCATGAAAGTCTGTCTCAGCAAATCATTCAATTGTGCTAACCAATACATTATTGAATTCTGGACTGAAGTACATAGTAGAACTACATGACAAAATCTGAATCATTCAATTCTATTATTTAATTCATTATTGAATCCTGGATCCAAGTATTAAGAATATGCTTATATAATGTATTAATGAAATCTGGACTAAAGTATTTAGTAGATCTGTATAATAAATTCTCAATCATTCAATTTTACTATCTAGTTCATTATTAAATCCTGGATCCAAGTATTAAGACTGTATTTTTGGGTAGTGCTGCAGGAGGCAATCTTGGGGCTATGTTTAGTGATATGAATTGCAAAGATCCAGAGTGTGCTAGACGACTCGTTGCAGGTATGGAGGCTATTTACAAGGGTCTCATCAAGAGAATTAAACGTGTTGGTGGTGTGCCTAGTGTACATGAGAATGTATCTAACAGGACTGGAAGTGCTGAGGCACAATGTGCAGACTGTTGGGACAGTCTGTTGGATGCTAAGGGAGACAAATTTGGAGCTTCTTTGCAACAGGACAAAAATGAAGTGCTGCCTCACAGAAACAGAGATGCTGCTGCCATAGACCACACTGATTCCTGGTCTTCAGCTTCAACCAGCAGCTCAAACATTGTAAATTCAGAAGGTGGACAAGGGGAATGATCTTGCATCACTTCCAAAGGTTGTATCACTGCTGTGTGCCCATGTGTTCCATTCCTCGTGCCTCCTGCCCTAGTTCTTGCATCCTGGTCAAACAACTTGTCCTGTGTGTAGGTTTCACCTGAGGCACAGGCTATCTCCACTCTAATTAGAGGGGTTACACGGCCCTTGTAGCCCCTCTAATTAGAAGGGAGTTCAGTCTTTTCCCCATACTGTGCTTAATACTGTACTGAATTATAAAAAAAGCCTTACTTATTTCTTTCCTGCAAGCAATGAGCTGACACATCACACGTGCATTACCTACATGTCTTTGTCATCACACACGTTGTAATATACCCATGCTCAACATGGCATAATAACACAACAAGAAGATAGGGGACAAGATACACAAGATAGCAAACAACAAAATGTATAGTAATTGAACATACAGACGAAAAAAATTCAGAAACATTTTGAAGCACAGAAGAACAACGAATGCAAATAGAAATAAGGCACATTCATGGAAGTAAGTCAGAGTGGCATTCAAGCATACTTACTGTAACACGTCAACAGAATTTTTTTTTTGCACACTCAAACTCTGAAGGTATTATTAGAAACAGCTTCCAAACACACAGTACATGGTGCACGTCTGAGGGAGTGTCTGATACAAGAGGCTGTGGGTACTGTTTCAGTGAGTGCTGCTTCAGTGGGTGCTACTTCAGTGGGTGCTGCTTCAGTGGATACTGCCTCACTGGAAAGGTTGGACTGTGGAGAATACATTAGTATTTGTTAAAGATACTTGAATACAAGTAAAATTCTCTATACACACCTTGGAAGAAGCTTCAGGAGATGCAATTATAATGTATGGCTGAGATGATTGAGATGACTGAGGTGACTGAGGTGAACTGAGGCAGTGAGGAGTATCTGGACTGTTGGACATAGGTGGAGAGGTAATAATAATACTGTACCCAGCCAGAATCACAATCGTACCATGAGACTGGACAATTTGAGCCTGAGTGCTATCTAATCTGACCTCATCTGTGTGGCAGTTTGAGATGGTTTGACAACAACCAGGACCCTCATCCCTGACAACCCAAGCACCAACTGTACTGCCTGCCTGAACTGTTGTAGACATATATTCTGACTCAGCTTGCTCGAGTGCTTGGAGAACTTCAAGTGTTGGGGGGTTGTTGTTCCCCCAGTACTCCTTGTCTGGTGTCACAGTAGCCTGTAAGCCAGAAGGACCATCCAAAACCACACAAGTCTCAGACTTGTCATCTGTGATGTCCTCAATGTCAATGTCTAGATGATGGGTCTCAGCACATGGGAGAGGATCAAGGTCACTACAGTTGAAGACCTTTGCCTAAGTAGATTGTGTCAGTCTAATCTCAACCTGCTACTCCTCACAGCAACTAGGAACAAAGATTGTCCTGCTTGAAGCTGCCCAAAAGTTGTACTCACCTGTTTTATGATTGCAGTAGAGTATCCATGCCTTCTTGAGGTATCATTAAGGTAATCTGTAATAGCTGCTGCAATATGTTCCTTGTAACAGTGGGTTGCAGTGGCAAAGGCTCCCTTGAACAGAATAACATCAGGGAGGCAAATGTTAATGAGACTTGCAAGGTCCACAGACAAAGAGCCACGTCTGGCTGTTGTAAGGCAGTCAATGCTTACTGAAAAGATGAATTTGAGATGCTCCTCAGTACAAGCATGCAAAATACACTGAAATAAAAAATAAGTATGAATTGATATCTATGAAGCAAAACAAGAATTCACCATTCCTTCCTGCACCTTTTTGTTGTGCTTGCAGGCAAGGGCTTGAAGGTCTCTATTTGCAATAAAACCTGGTGCTGATTGTGTAATAGCCATAGAGTTGGGGACATAGGAAGAACTAAGTGATGGGTTGGCAGACAGGTAGGCTTTGGTGAGATTGTAAAATGCAATTTTTTGGGCATCTTAGAATTTGTTAACAGGTGTCAGACGTTCTTGGACGTATGCTAAGGACACCATATACAAGACAGGGGGTACAGAAGGATCTATGAACTTGTGCATGATATCAAGGGTGTTTCGAACCAGCTTGCTGTTGACGGATACATAGACATTGTTCTCTGTTGCATTTGCTGCCAAGACAGTGTTTGATATGCTAGAGACAGCTGAGATGGTCTGAGTCATTGTGAACATCAAAGTAGGAGGGGCAGGGGGTGATTGTGGTGTGATTGTAAGACAAGAACTTGCACACAGTTGTCTAATATCAACACAAGTAGCTATGTTTGGTTTTATTTGCCTAAGCATTGTAATAGGATGCATTCTTGCCTATTTCTCACTCAGGAAAGGCATACTATATTTGGTCAAAAGGAATTTATGAGATACGCCACAGAATTAAGTCAATTGGAATGTATATCTTTTGTATAACCAGACATACTACTTAACAGTCTGAATTGTTCAATTAGATAAGTTATAAGTATACAAGATTTGCAAACCCTCTCTGTGTAATTAATTAATTTGAACAATTTATTGTAGATGTTTATCTGTGTGCTTTTGGATTCAATGTACAATATCTCTGTCCAATATTACTACTCAGTAATTCTCTAATTTTGGTGGATCACTTTGATCATTAAGTGAGATAGTGATTTCATACTAAAAGCT
>NW_006760395.1:1240920-1246287 GCF_000271605.1 Fomitiporia mediterranea MF3/22 | reverse complement strand
CTGCTGAAAATTGAAATTAAAGACAATTTACAGGGTTATTTAGGTTATTTAGAGACACAAAACACTTGAGATGACTATTGGCATAGATTTGCAGTTAGAGTGAGACAATTTCAGCTATCAAGGAGTAAACATATCAACTAGCACAAGAAATGGATCAGGATAACTTGATCAATAGCAAGAAGTGAGTGGTAAGAAAGTAAGTATATCAGATAACAAGAAATATGTTTGTAATTCTACACCCTTGCCTTTTCAGTCGGCTTCCTGATACGTCCACCCTGCAATCAGGACCCATCTAAGTCCTCAGGCACATCTGTCTCATTAGTAACCTTGTGAGTAACAGATGGTAATGTATCAGCCATTGCTGTGAATGCCCAAGCGATATCCTTGGTCATGTCTGTGTAGAACTCTTTACAGAGGCTCGGATCCACAGTAAGTGCCAACTTCCATATCCACATCATCATTACAATGAGATAGATGCCGTTTTTACCAGTCTTACATAGTTGACTCCAATCTTCCCCTGAAACAACTGTCTGAGAAAGTGGCCAGTCTACCCCTGAAATCTGACGTGACAGAGGCTGTAAACTTGCCCACCAATGGGAAGCCTGTTGCTGAAATATCCCAATGTCACTGACAGAGGGAACAGAATTGATGTCTAACATCCATGACCACATACTCATGTCAGTAGGGCAGCCTCTTGAGAGTCGTTTGTTCGAATACTGTAGAGATTAATGTATTAATAAGATTGTACAGTTATGAGAAAACTAACTTCAAAAACAATACCACAGTATTAATACACTGGATCTCTAACTTTGCCCACATTGATACTAATGACATCTTGTCAGCACTCATGAAAGCCTTGAGAATGCCTTGTATGTGCTCTTTCATCCATTTAGGGAGGACTGATATCTCCTCAGGAAGCAGCAGATCATCCACCTCTATTGGTACAGGCTGCTCAGAGACAGGTAGCAGGGAGGATAGAGTAGGCAAGGGTAATAGAGAGTGTACCTCAGCATTAAGTGATCCTTGAGGTACAGTAGTAGGAAAATCGAGCAAATACTGTACTGGCACCTGGACCTGTGTAAAATCATTTGGTACTGCTTTGCTATAATCGTGAGGTAGTGGTGGTGCCCAAGAGCTAATAGGAGGTAACCCATCACCAATGTCATTCACAGCCATGTCTGCTGAAGTCATTCCAGTTACAAATGATGCAAATTGTTCAAGGGTGTCCTGACTAAGAGGATTTGTCTGGTCAGTATTAAACGCCTCACTATGTCACACTGTCAGTGCAAAACTTGTATTAACAAAGGGGAATACACTCACAACATTGATAAGTCCGGTTCTATACTTTGCTCCAGAGTGTCTGGAAGCAAAAGTGAACTGCTGAAGGATTGAAAGTCGTCTGAGAGCTCAAATGAACTCCCTGAGCAATGCTGAGAATTGACCAGTCCATCAAGCAAAGAAGAACTGTCTGTTTGAGTGGTTGGTGTGCCTAGCAGAGACACTTCGTGTGTTGGACAAGCTACCAACCCTGATGCTAGTGGAGACACTTCAAATGTTGAAAGAGCTACTGACCCTGATCCGTTGATAGAATCAAAGTCAACAATGTCCATTTGAACTTCTTCAGCTTTGATATTAGATCCGCATGGCTCTGTATCAGCATTTGGGTAAGTACATAGCTTCAGGGAGCATGCATGGATTTCTGCATCAGCTAAATAATGTTAGTTTGTCATTCAAAAAATAGTTCTGAATTATTACTCACTGAAGCATTGTTCTGCAAATTGCTTAAATGGTTTGCACACATTTGTTTCAAAGTCACCAAAATTGTTGTAAAATTCTGGAAATGCTTGGTTGCTTCCAACAGTCCTTCTGTTTGTAATACTTGAAATCGAGTAGTAAGTATTTGTACCATTCATGACAATATAAGTTGACTAATGTGCATGTAAGTAGTTGCCCATTGTGTGCAGGCTCTGGACCAGCAGCAATCATATAGACAACCATTCTGCTCTCCTCAGTAATAGTGGTGCAGAGCTCCTTCATTGTGAGTTGGATGTTTGACATCAAGCTATAGGTTCAGTATTAGCATATATTGAGTATAGACGATCAGAACTCACTGCTGCCTGTTATGAGCAGCACTAAGATGCTTGTGCTCTTCCAGCAGCAAGTGCTCTTCTCCTGGCAAAGGTATCTCCTTGGGAGCACTCTCGTCCAACACATCTTTGAGATACTTTTGTACTTCTTCCTTCACCTTGTCAGACTCCTCATCATATAGCTGTGAAACAATCCTATTACAATGTTTCAGATGATCTTGGTTGGTCAGGGAGCTATTGTTCTCCTTCTCAATGCTCCAGAGTGTGTCGACCTTCTTATGCAGCTTCAAATCGTAAAACAGCCGCAAATATACTTGCAACTCGGTGGGGTGGTAGGATCTCTTGGTTCTGTTTCCAGAGACAAGCTGCTGTACTGCTTTACAGACAACAGCTTTGTGCTGAGTTAACTTCTTGCTGTGTGCACTGTTATGATTCTGAAAATACGTTTGTATTTGCTTCAAGGCATCAGATCCTATTCCACACAACAACTTGCACGTAACTCACTTTTATGCATGCCTCTCTTACTATGTTGCTGGTGCATGAGAATTCTGTAAGATAAACTGGAACTACCATAGTCCTGATGTAGACTGCTGGTCCATTCGTGTGCTTAGATCCTTTTGACACGTCTCTCACTCTCTCAAATCCATCAATGAGTGGATCCAAGAGTGCTTTCTCAGCACTACTGAATACTGATTGTGCTGGCATTGAGTCTTGCAACAAGAAAGAGATTGATATGCAAAGAAGAAGCAAGAGTTTGCAGGGCAGGGAGAATTGTCAAGCAAAGTATAGACACTCTGAAATGTACAAATCTCAATGGTTCAAAGCACAATTTATAGGATAATGCTTCAGATACTTGGAGCTTATTGTCGACTACTACTTACTCTCGTATACTTCCCCTCAAAGATCCTCAGAAGAGTATTCTCAGTGTATTTCAGTTCCTAAACAACCTAAAATAGCACATCTACTATTCTCATTGTCAGTGAATCCAGGCAAAATAATGTTATTGACAGATGGAACGAACAATGGAAAAGTACATAACTGTATCTATCTAATGTATTGTGAATCTATTTACTTGGCTCAAAATGACAGAGAACTATTGGAGTTTTCAATTACAGGCTATTTTCATGTCTCTAACTCCTTATCTTTTTCTGGCAGGCCAATCTGAAGTAATTTCGTTAGTATTTGTCCAACTCACTGTCAAGCATACAAGAATATGTTGTGTGGATCCCATATTTCGATTTCATACCTGAGTGACAGATTAGCTTGGAATAGCAACAACACACCGAGATGACCGATATACTCATTGATTGAGTATTATAGCATGCATTGATTGATTTATGAGGTCTTACACTTTGAGCACTGTTAGAAATGAGTGAATCAATGATTCTACACAAAAACAATGATTGAATAGCAAGATGCAGTGGAGCCTTCCTTCTCGATCATGACAGTGCCACTCCATACCTCCCTGCCAAACACTCCAATGATCGAATTCTCAGATATTCATTCATTGGTTTGTAGTAGTTTCAATGATTAAAGTCCACAGCTTTGAATGATTAACTGGTAGGAAATTCAATGATTCAACTTTGAATATGCAATGATTGAATTGTACATTCAATCATTGACGCACATGTATCTGTGATCTACAAGTCTACTTGTCCTAATAGTATAAAAGGCTCTGGAAATTTTCTTTAAACAACACTCAAAGGTCTTTCTTCCTCCTCGTCTTCTCCTCCTCCCTCCTCCCCTCGACATCTGCTGTATCCTAGCCTCTACTTCTCTCTATATCTTTCTCAGTCCTTTGCTTCTGTTACTGTTGTAGTATCTCTAGCTTTCTTAAAGATACTCGACCTGCAGACTGTGTATCTGTCTTAAATACACTATTAGTGAGTTCTTTCTTCCTCCTTCCCCCTCCTTAACATCCACTGCCTATCCTAGCCTCTACTCGTCTCAATATGTTGCTCAGTCTTTTACTTTCATTACTCTTACAGTCTCTTTAGCTTGCCTGACAATATCTGATCTGCAGCCTGTGTCTCTGTCTCAACAACACTATCAGTGAGTATATTCACTTACAATTTCCTTTTACTCTAGTATCTGTATAGTTTAATACAACTTCATATTAGAGTGAGTATCTTACTATTACACTGTTGAACTATTAAAAAGCTTTTTTCTAGTTTATTATGCCAGATACTTCTGATACAACAGGTCCTGATGCTTTTGCAGCTTATGTCTTAATCCTTGTTTGGGTTATCAAGTTCATTTCACAATGCTTGCCTGCATTTGCCAAAGCTATCAACCAATGTTCTACATCAGCTACTACAACTCCCTATGATAATTCTCCATTGCCACACGAAGACCTAGACTGTAAAGCCTCTCAAAGATGGTATACTGTTTTTGTAGGACGAGACATTGGTGTATTTTCCAGCTTGTAAGTATGTAGCCTTATATTACTCTCTAAGACTGACTTTATTTTATACTTAGTGCTGAAGTTCAAGCTTGTACATCAGGCGTTCCAGGTCATTGTTTTCGATGGTATTATACTTATAGTGCTGCAAAAGATGCATTTGACAAAGCAAAAGCATCTAATCAGGTAAAACTTGTAAACAAGTATGATCTGGTTAAAGAACATGATATAGACGAGTAATTACATTGTTTTCATTTATTTCTAAAGCTGACTACTATGTTAAATTCTTTTTTGCAGAGGTTCTAATAAGGAGAATATTGATCACTCTTTGTAAGTACACACTCTTTTAGGTATAAATTTACTCAAGTTTGGATAGTCATAGCAATAATGTACACAAGAAGCCATTCCTAGCTTTAGGTAAATGTACACTAGATTCAAATTCGTAAGTACTACTTTCTACTACTTATACTTGATACTAATTTCTAAATGACTTTACTAGGAGTGTTATTGAGATCTTTACAACAGAAAGCGAAAAGTAAGTGTTGAATAATTTAATTAATTAACGAAATTTATTAACTGTACAAATAAAACAGGTCAATTAGTGAGCCTGTGTGTAGGATCCAGCAACAGAATGATAAATTGTAGTCAAACGTAAGTATACTATTACTTTATCATATATAACATTTTTAACCTTGTCTATCTTGATTTAAAACTCTTAGTCTTAGTCTTAGCTTCATCTATCTTGAATTCACGTTTTCTATTTATCAATCCTTGATATACTGTTTTAACTTGTATGTGTATAGGTTTTCCCTCCAACTGAATATGAATTCTAATATGTCCTACTTTTAGCTTGCTAACAGATTTTAGTATTTAGTAGAC
>NW_006760395.1:1212407-1217831 GCF_000271605.1 Fomitiporia mediterranea MF3/22 | reverse complement strand
AAATTTAAAACTAGTATAATATTCAAATGTATTTGTATACATATTATTGATTGATGTTCAGGTTTTCTATTAATTGAGCTCTTTATTTGTCAATGATTCAAATGTGAAACTGATACATTATTCAAATGTATTTGTACACATATCATTGATTAATGTTTGAGTTTCTTATTGATTGAATTCCTTGTTTGTTAATGATTCAAATTTAAAACTAGTATAATATTCAAATGTATTTGTATACATATTATTGATTAATGTTCAGCTTTCCTATTAATTGATACACATTAGAAGTCTTTTTATAATAATGATTAATATCTCTTATATGGATTGATTGGCTTCTATCTTCATTAATGATTCAATCTATAATAAATATGTAATTCAGATACATCTTTTAATACACTATTGATTGAAGTTCGAGTTCTCTATTGAATGATAACCACATTAGTCTTATTCTTCATTACCTACTATTAATGTACTAATCAATTTGCAGGTTTTCTTGCAACTGATTCATTTCTGTGTGTGATCTTCAATCATTAATCTGACTGGCACGACTGAAATGCTTCTTTCCTCGATCCGGTTCTACTCGCCAAGGAAGTCCGTGGTTCACCACATGACTGGTCAGCCACCCTCAAGATAACCAGACTTCCTGTGTTCTGAAAATTGCAACACAGTGCACATCGCGCATTCTTTCCGTCTACAGCTATTGTTGCGTGGAATGAGGAAGCATTGCATCAGGCTGAGGAGCAAACGACTTTGAGTGAAAAAGAGACCCTCATCTCCCGGTTTGGCAGCCGTCGATCCTCGCATAAACTACTTATCTGGTTCGCTTTCATTGACACCTGGAACACTAATAATTGGCTTAGGTGGGTATTTTGTCTTTATCCCTATCTTTCATTTTGTGATATTCAAAGCCGAATATATTTGTTCGTTGACCACGTCATAAGAATGCGATCCTGATTTTACCCGCCAAATTTTGCAGAGCCAGACTCAATCACAGTAGCGGATATATTGATTTTATTTCTTCGGGTGCAACTCAATATTACAATGAGGGAAATTGGCATGGTATGTGGGATGATATCCAAGTTTATTGCTATTATCATTGTGGAACTGTATATCGGTTAGTTGAATGCAGCTCCAAGGGCTATTGTAGATGATTTTTACGCACCTGGAGGGATGTCGACTTCCTCGGGATTCAGATACCAAGCGCCTTGAGAAACGTCAGAATCGATAAAGAACGAATATTGAAGTTATGTAACTTACGATCTCCAACCATATACTTCTCACTATACGTTGAACCATCTCCAAGCCAATAGAAACGGTTACGTGTCTCGGGCTCGTCAAGAGGCTTGTAATTAAAGTCCTCCCAACGAGGGAAGGTCAGCGCACGCACGGCATGAAGACATGATCCTGGCCAAAGGCCTACGATTCGGCCTTCCTCTTTTCCCATCTTGTACCATGATCGACACTTCTCACTGTATACGGTCTATTTTGCATACATCAGCTCTGGAACGCTCTACGCATGCTTATTCTTACCGTTTGAAAATAGTGCTAATGAAGTTACAATTAAGTTACTATAAGAAATTCGACAATTTGTGCCACCTACCTCTAGATATTCGTCGAAATCTGCGACAGCTTCCGCCTTCGGTTCAATGGTCTTCAAGTGCTCTCGTTGTAGCTTCATTGCAGCGGCGACCGCAAAGTCGATCTGACGCTCGATAAGAACGAGTAATGAACCTGAGCCGACACCAGAATTTGGACCGAGTGACTACCAGGAATGATGTCAGACTAAGACGGCTCGAGTACATGAAGAACAAGAAGGCAACACACCATGAACCAATTCGGAAAGCCATCTGTACAAACTGTGAGGTACGTCACAGGATGTGGAGAAAAACGTTCATTCAGGGTCTTTCCGCCTCTGCCAACAATTGAGAACGGATACCGGAAGCTCGTATCATACCCTGTTTATTAAAGCCCGTGCATTTAGCTAGCTTATTCGGCTTCGCTGCAGTTAAATTCAACGTGCCTGTAGCGCAAATAAGGACGTCTAGATTATGATGTGATCCATCAACAAGCTCTATTCCAGTTTCTGTGATGCGCTTGATGTGAGTCGGCACGAAGTCCACCTATAAACAAATAATTAGCTTCCTATTCCAGCATGGTGGAATTAACAAGTACGTTGTCTTCGCAAAGAGCTTCCAGGTAACCTGGCCCAGGAGTCAGTCTTCTGCAGGCAACGGAGAAATCGGGGATGACTTGATTTAAACCACGATAGCAAAATTCATAAGTTAGCGAATTAGAATTCCGGTAGCGAAAGCTTCCGACATACGATGATCCGCGATCCAAGGTTTCTTCGCGAGTCGTTTAATCATAGAATCTTTAAACGCAATTCGTGCCCCCTTCTGCATCTCAGAGCCTCTGATAGTAGCGAAATGCACTGACTGAAGCAAGTTATGAGAGCTTGAAAGCGAAATCACATTCTCAAACTTGCATTCAGTTCGCTTTCCAGATCATGTCTAAATTGTTTATAGAGTACGGGGTCCTCAAATGATTTCCGATCTTCATCAGTGAACTCATCTGAAAATGGAGAAATTTAGGTCGCGTGACGGTAATCTCGCTTGTCAAGCTTACAGTTCTCAGCGTTCGGATCGCGCTTCATCAATTCCAATAGCTTATGCGAAGCGAATGGTGGAGCAAGCCACGTCTTTCCTCGAACATAGTTGTACAAGTGTTTGACGCGCGGCTGTAGGGCTGGTACAATCTGCAGTCCCGAGGAACCCTACAGTGAAGCAATGAATTAATTAATCCTGAGGCATAACTGGTCAGCTAACTCACAACACCGATTACACCTATTTTCTTATCCCCCCAGTCTTTCACACCTTCCTGCCAAAGTCCCTTTTCATCCGTTTCCCAGTCAGCAGAATGCAACAGCTTTCCCTTGAAATCGTTCAAACCGGGGATGTCGGGCCATGACCATCTACTCAGTGCCCCGAGGCCGGCAAAGACGAAATCCGCGGTGTCGTCAAATGTCTCATACTGTATACTCCCGGGAGGGGCATCCGACATAGGACGACGAATTCTCAGATGCCATTTTCCACTCGCTTCGTCGAAGCGTGCGTGAACAATCTCGTGTTGTAACTTGATATATCGCATTAATTTGAACTTGTCAACGACATGTTCAAGGTATGCACGGATCTCGGGCCCAGGAGCATAAAAGGCGGACCATTGAATCTGTAAAGATTATGATTATTCTCTACTAAAACTGCAAATTTGGCGCCGTACATTCTCCTCGAAAGTAAGTTGATACTGCACGACACAACAGGTCATTTAGTTTGGTCGTTATCTTTCTCACACAACTTAGAACGCACACAATGAGATGGGATATCACACGCCAGTCCAGGATATTTGTTTGTGAGCCACGTTCCTCCAATTCCCGCATTCTTGTCATAAATTGTAAAGTCAATATTTTGCAGCCGTTGAGGGAACCTGATAAGCCAAACAGAATGCTACACTTAAAAATAATTCGTTCGGAAAATCTGGATTCGTACCTAATACCAGCCGTGATACCACTAAATCCCGCGCCAATAATGACTATTCTCATGGGCCTCACATCGTCGATGGAAGCAGTGCCAAGTTTGAACGAGGAAGCGCCGGAGACCGACATCTTCGGAATGGATGGAATTCCATTTTCTCTGATAGTTGCAGTATGATGGTCTCCTTCCAAAGGGGATAGAGGGCTAATTGCGCTATCCGTGGTCGCCGTCATAGGGCTGAGAGGACTGTCGACATTAGTGCGCAGCTCAATAGTTGGTTTGCCATCTGCCTCAGGATGGAATGGGACGGGTTCGACGTCTCCTATAATGTGGTGGATACCTGAAGTCATCTTCTCGTGAAGGGCAGACGGTGCCCGCAAGAAATGGTCATTGCTGAAATATATAGTAATGCGGAGTAAGTGTTTATCAGCCAAGCTGGATCGAGACGTTTCCTTGGTAATTGAGTAGGCTGTGAGTAAAGAAGGTTGAATTAGACTCGGCTCACACGGGATTTATTGCCTTACAGGGACATTGGGTGTGAAATGGACTGATCACTTGTTCTTCCTCCGCATATTTTACCCGCCGATCTTGTTGCAGTCGGGCCTTAGATTCGTCGAAATGAAAAGATCGTCACGAAATATACTTCAACAGATGGATTATGTAACACCATGATCCAGGACTTGTACAAGTTTGAAGTACAAAGACATAAGTCGCGCATAAGGTTTCTATCTATCGTTGGCATGTCTGGTTAACTCACTTATCTCGGGAGGTGTTCCGGTCCAAAACTATTCGGCAGGAGTTCATCGACCGTCATAACTACGATAGAGGACTTTTCTAAGTCGACAGACGACCCTTCGACATAATTCCCAGCGACCATAAGAACGGGCATCTCAGGAGCACAGAATTCACGTATGAACTGGCGACACATCCCACATGGTGATATGGGAGACGGCACGTCGCTGAGAAAACGAAGTTTAGTCTCGTGAAAGGAGGAAAGAATGCATCCGTAATAGTATCTACCCACGTCGTCACTGCCAGCGCGACAAATTCAAGTATGCCCTCGCTCTGGAAGCTTAGTCGTAAGAGTGGTTGTTCTGAGGCAGTTTATCTGGTATACACACAACTGCTTTGACGAGTGCCGTGCGTTCAGCACATATGGTTCCGCCTGATCAGTGGTCAATTCGGCACGTGACAGAAAACTGGCGATTGGGAGACACCAACCGTACGATGCATTTTCAACATTTGCCCCCTTTATTACCTCTCCCGACTTGCTCAATAATGCTGCACCGACGCGGAATCTTGAGTAACGACAGTATGCGAACTCCCTAGCTTTAAAAGAGAAATTGAAAATGTACCACGTGAGCTTGAGGTAGATCGTTGAGCCAATGTAATAAGATAAATAGACCTTCCCGTGCTGCTTTAATGATGCGAAGCTTGTCTGTTTCGCTTATGGCAGACATCTGGCCCTTGCAATTGAAGAGTCTGTGCGCAGGGTTCGAGTGATGAAGTGAGGATAAGGTGCAGTCTGGGGGATTGTTCTGTCACGAAGATTCGGGATGATCGACAGCCTTTGTTCCGTGCCGATCGGCAATCACGAACCTCTTTTCTTCGCGTCTCCTCTCAGACGAGGACCTCAACTTCGTCTGAAGTCTTCAAGTAATTATAGAACGTTATCGTACGTTTTTAGGGCGTTGCTTCTAAAAATAGGGGAAAGTCACGGAAAGCGGAGACCGGAGCCGCATCGAAATATTCCGCACTGCAGTACTTCAATATACTGATCGAGTTATCAAGCAAATATGTATCACAAGTGTCTACTGAACATGGAAGACGAAGAAAAGTAAAGGTCCTAAGAGTTTGAGTATAGGTACATTTAGGAATTGCTAACCCAGTTGAGTGA
>NW_006760395.1:1201070-1206518 GCF_000271605.1 Fomitiporia mediterranea MF3/22 | reverse complement strand
ATTATGCACCAATGAGTAGAATTGTCTACAATTGTTAATAAGTAATGTATGTTCTTATATGTGTACAGTTCAATAGGACTAATGATATCAATATGAATAAGATCTCTAAATTGATTTGTAAGAGGAGATTGACATAGTTTTGGTATTGGTGTATGTTTGATATTTGCTTTTATACATTCAATACATTCTTTTTCTTTGTAGTTTGTTATTTTAGTTGATAGTACACTTGGTTGTGTCTTTAATAATTGTTTAATATAATTGTAACTTATATGTCCAAGGTGTTTATGTATATTATAAATAGATAGTTTGTTCATTGTTTTTAATAAATGATTATTGTACAAAATATACAAGTTATTTCTCAATTGTATATGTCTGATGTATTTGTTATATAGTAATGTTATAGTACAATTATCATTTGTAAACATAAAAGAATAACCTTCCCTACATAGTAGTGCTTGACTTATGAGGGAAAAGGTCATTTGTAGATAGTAATAGATGTTTTGTAATGTTATGACACTTTTTTCTTGTATATTCTTCAGGATTTCAATACACATAGATCCAGCTCAATTAAGAGTCATTGTTGATCTATTTGTAATAGTTACAATTGTAGGAGTTATGTTGTGTATATCTGTTAATTGAAATAAATAAGGAGTAGCATGTATTGATACACCAGAATTGAGTAAATCCATCATTTGTGTATAGGATTTCTTGTTAGCTATGATTGTATTTGTAAATATGTTAGTACATACCTAGGAAACGTATTGTTCAAATTGTTTGTCCTGGTTGCTTGGAATAAGAGTGTAGGCATTATTGTTCATTTCAACATTGCCTTCCTTTAATTCAACATTGTTTTTGTTTAGGTTTTCAATAATAAATGTGTTTGTTGTGTTTTCCACAGTTTGATTCATTTTATATACAATGTTAGCTTAATGTTTAGTGTGTACAAGCTTTGTAGCTTTAGTAGGAGGTTTGTGTCAGTGACAGTGTAGAGGGGACCTGAAGGCTCAGTAAGGGGACCCAGGCTACAACTATCCTACACAACAGAAATACAGAACACAAGTACTAGAACATAGTTAGAACTTGTAGAACAGACAGAGAGAGAGAGTAAGACAAGAGTAGAGTATATAGAGTGAGCCTAAGAGTACAGGACTACCTAGAGTAGACAAGATCAAGACTACAGGACCAGTCTGATCTTGTACACCTATATATACTAAACTACACAAGAGTACTCAGGGAGTATGAGCTACTAAGAATGATAAGCCACAAAGAATGAAAGAAAGGAATGTCAAAGATAAAGGTACAAAGAATGAAGGGATAGATAAAGGGTAAGAGACTATAGAATGAACAGAGAATGAAGGAGTGGTCAAAGGAATGGAATGATAAAGTAAGGAAGGGTAGTAGTAAGAGTCAGTATGTATATAGTCTATAAACAGTACCCCTAAGGGACAGAAGTCCTGAGTTCCAGTATAGAAGGGTGTAGAACCCTCAGAACTGAAGGTAAGAGAGTAGAGGATTGTAACATCACCCCCCCTCTAAAACCAATTGTCTTAATTGGTGAACATAGGGCTTGGTTAACAGCTCAGACATAGGTTGGAATAGTAAGGCTTAGAAATCTGTAAGGCTGAGTTTGTGTAGAGTACTGAGATGAAGCTGATAGAAGTCTTGGATTGTCTTAGGAGTATGGGTGAGGTTCTCAGCAGGTTCCTAAGTACACTCCTCAACTGGGTACCCTTTCTAGTAAACAAGGAATTTGAGTTTTCTGTATAGTAGCTTAGTATCTACTATGTACTCTACTTTGTATTCTGGTTCAGAACTAATAAGTTCTAGTAGAGGTGGAGGGAGTCTTTGTTACAAAGGAAAATTAGGATTGTAGTACTAAGACAACAGAACCTTATTGAACACTAGGTGTATGTGCTTCTATGTTGCTAGAAGTTAGAGTTTGTAGACAGAGGCACCAACCTTCTTTTTAATGACAAAGGGTCTAAAGTGCTTGTTGTCCAACTTCTTTATTAGACAATCTAAGGTCAGATTAGTAGCTTCTAACATAACCTTGTCACTAGGCTGGTAATCCTTGGCTGTGAACCTCTTCCAATCATAGTTCTACTTTATAACTTATACTACCTTCTCTAAAAGAGCTCATGTGTCCTCCCTGGTTCTGTGTATCTGTTTCACAAAGTCTGTTACAGATTCAGAACTACTGTTCCAGTTCAGAACTGTCCCCTAGTACAGATGTCTCCTATGATTGAGGAAGAATGGGGACTGTCCTATTGTAGAGTGTTACTAGTTATTGTGTACAAATTCTGTCAGAGCTAACTATTCAAACTAATCTGATTACTAATGATTGATGAACATTCAGAGGTAGAGTTCAATCTCCTGATTGACTTGCTCAGTTTGACTGTTAGTCTGTAAGTGATAGGTAGTAGAAGGGTTCCCTTGAATTCTGAGAAGTGTATACAAGTTCTATATGAATTTTGACTTGAATTGTAGTCTGTAATCATGAATGAGCTTCTGAGGGAGTCTGTGTAACTGGAAGACATGATCCTGATAAATGTGTACTATACCTTCAGAAGTGAGTTCTGTTCAGGTCAGAACTGTATAGACTTGCTTGAAGAATCAGTTGACAATCACACAGATAGTATTATAACCTTAAGACTTAAGTAGCTTACTAATCAGGTCTACTAAGACTTCTTCCTAAGAGTGATCCAGGATCTAATACAGATGTAGAGGAGCCTAAACCCTTGTCTGGTGAGCCTTAGTCTGTTAGCATGTATTGTAACCAGTTATGTACTTTAGGATTTCCCTCTACATTCTAGACTACTAGTAGTTCCAAGTGATGAGTTCCTACATTTTGTGTCAGCCTAGATGTCCTATAGTCAGATTGTTGTGATAAGCTTAAACAATGTCCTCCTACAGCTTCTAATCCTTTAGAACATACAGTCAGCCTTCCTAGTAAACCTGTCCATCCTCCTCCTCCTCCTAATCTCTTGCCTGCTTCTCTAACTGCTTCACTACAACCTGGTCCTGTGTGTGTCTCAGAGCTTACTGTATGTAGGTGACAAAGTCAACATTCTCAGATTTGAGTCAGATCTCTTAAATTGTCTTGGATACAAAACAGGAATTGTTTAGGATAACAAGATTTTTGTTATCATTCTCCCCCCTTTCATAACCTGCTTGTCTTAAGAGTAAATCAGCTTTCATCATTTGTGTTCCAGGTTTGTGAGTTAGTACAAAGTCAAAGTCCTATAGTTCTAACATCTAGTAGGCTTAGTAACAGTTGAGCTTCTGAGGCACTCAGAAGTACTAGAGATTAAGGTAATCACTCTAAATCTTAAACTTCTGTACAGTACTAAGGAGATATTAATACTACTCCTTTAGAGAACAGACAATTGTAAGGAGTTCCTTGTTATAGATAGGGTAGTTCTGTTCTGTTACAGAGAGGGATTCTGATCAGAACACTATCAGACACTACTTTCTGTCAATGAACTAGGACAGTACTACTTCATTTACAAAGTTGGAAGAGTTGGCTTCAACTCAGAACTTGTCTACAACTGTTAGAACTACTAGTATAGGCTTACTAGTAATAGCCTACTTTAGGGACTTGAACACAGACTACTACTGATCCTCTCATTACTAAGGAACATCTTTGCTAGTAAGATTGTGTAGGGGCTGAGTAATAGTACTAAAGCCTTGAATGAAGTATTAGTAGTAGTTTACAAACCTAAGGAATGCTTGGACTTGTTTCAGGTTCCAAGGTTGTAGCCAGTTCCAAACTACAGTTACCTTTGCCAGATCCATACAGACCTCTCCTCTACTAATTACAAAGCTCAGATAATCTACTGACTCCTACACAAAAGAGTACTTTACTTCTCAGAGGAACAGTTTATTATCTTAGAGCTATTGTAGAACTACTTGAATCAGTTAGTAATAGTACTCAACTGTTTAGGTGAAGATCAGAATGTTGTCCAGATACACACTAACATACTCTGAGTCAATCAGATCTGTAAGAATGTAATTCATGAATGACTAGAATGTTGTAAGCAAGTTAGTTAGTCTGAAGAACATTACAGTCAGTTTGTATAATCTGTGATTGGTTTAGAACACAGTCTTCTACTTATCTCTGTCTCAGATCCAAATATTATTGTATCCTTATCAAACATCTAACTTAGTAAAAACCCTGAATGTATACATCTTATTAATGAGCTCCTGAATCAGGGGGAGTAGGTACTTGTTTTTGATAGTACTCTTATTGAGACAATAATAATTCTAGACTAGGCAGAGCTTCCTATCTTTCTTTTTGACAAAGAAGAAAGAGGAGACTATAGAGGACTTTAAGGGTTGGATCTGACTGTTCTGAAGATTTTCCTAAAGGAACTTGTCAAGTGCCTCCTACTTGTCTCTGTTGAGTAGGTAGACCTTACAATCCTTAGGTTGGAAACCCTCAGTCAATTCAATTGTATAGTCTTAGAAACAGTGTTTAGGAAGCTAGTTAAATTCCTCTTCACTAAAGACTTTGAGGAACTCTTGAACAAAATCTAGCAGGCTAGGTCTATGTACATTCTAGAGTAGAGTTGTTCTGTAAGGGTTCTGGACTGGTTCTGTCTCAAACATCCTTCAGATTGACTCTATTCTACCTTGACTAGAATATGTATCCACATATTTATCCTAATTGAAGAAGAACAACCAGTCACCTTCATTAGAACTGTTAGTAACATTAGAAGTGTTCACATCTACTCAGAACAGTAGTACAAGGTAGCTACAAGACTCAGAACACTGATTGAACACAAGTGTCTACTCTAACCAGTCAATAGTAGGGTTGTAAGCCTTGAACCATTCAAATCTAATAAAGATGTCTGTCTTTCTGAGGTTAGTGACTCTGAACTCAATACTTTCCTCATAATCCTGAATGGTTATCTGTAGTTGGACAAACTTGGTGATCTGACTATTCTGGTTCAGGGTTCTGTCTACATTATATACTAGGATTAGAAGTAGAACACATCAAGTAGGGAGGTAGTGTTCCTACACAAAGGCCTTATTAATGTACAAACTAGTGTATTCACTGTCTACTAGAACTGTTGTTCAGATCTGGGGGGATCCTGAGAAGGGAGCCAAGAGGACAGAGACCTAGAGCTAGTACTCAAAACATCCTCAGATGAACTGCTACTTGTTCTGAAGAGAATGTACAGCTTGTACAGTCTTGTTGTCTAAGAGGGTAAGTATATACACTAACATTTCCTTATTAACCTCTCTCTTTCAACAAGGACAGACCCATGTCCTTAGCTGTGAACTCAGCTGAGGCTATCCCTACTTGATACTATAGACAAACTACTGAGTAGTAAACAGGGCTAAGTAGTGTTCTGAACATTTTAAGATCTTAGAACACAGAAGTGACAGGTTAGATTGTACAGATTTAGACTTGGATGAAGTGTAAAGAGAAGAATCAAAAGAATC
>NW_006760395.1:1189375-1198839 GCF_000271605.1 Fomitiporia mediterranea MF3/22 | reverse complement strand
TTTGCTAATATTGTATTAGCAATGTTATTAACTATGTATGTATGAATGGCCTTAGCCATCTCCCTCTCAGCTTTGTTCTACAGTTCATCCTTTAGTAAGTGTTTGAAGCATGTAGCTACAACACTAGAAACAATGTAGTAATGCTACATCTTGTAGTTTGCTTTGGTCTTAAGCATTGTGATATTTTGACCAAAGTATTTAGGTACATTAGCTGGTTTACAGTGTGTATTAGTATGTGGGGGAACCATGATGCAAATGTGTGCAAATGTATGCAAATAAAGAGTTTAGAGTGTACAGTGGATGTGTGTATACAGGGAGCTCAAGGCTCATAACCTGTTGAGAGGGAAAACTTAAGGGGGGCATGCATAGACAAGGGGTGAGGTGACAATTGACTGCTCAGTGTCTCTTGTCCTTATATTGTATGTATTCTAACTGAGACATTATGAAGTCATTGTCTTGTGGTTTGTCTGTTGATGAACTAATCATCTCATAATAATGGGCATCCCAGAAGGTTGGAAGCCACAGTGGTACAATGCTACTGACTAGCAGAACAATCCATACATGGAATCCATTAGTGATAAGGCTCCTCCCTTCATTCCAAAACAGAAATACAAGGCTAGTTCTTATGTTGAAAGGTGTGAAAGAGATCAGTTGTTCCTGCCTGAGGAAGACATTGAGTTCTCAGAGGACGAAACAAGATTGTATGATCCAAACCTGTGTCTTCACATTGTTGAAAGGGTTTTATAGTCTTGTATTGTGGAATGAAAGAATTTCGTTATAATTTTGCATCTGTATTCATTTCTTAATATGTGGGTAATCCAAATAAACCTGTGTCTGTTTGTAAGATATAACATTGAGCCTTCAACAATTCTACAACACAGACACTCAGAGAAATGATTGTATATGCTACTAGTCAATGTAATTGTAAGGGCATTTAAGTAAACTTTATGAGCAAGCTAAGAGTATTGATCATCCTGTGTTGATGCGTTTTCGAGAGTTTAAGTTTGGGCATGCACAGAAGAGGTATGTGTAATTGAGCCTGAGCAGCCATAGCTGATTGATTGTAGAAAGGCTGAACATGACCTGGTGCATCTTTCACACTGTCTGCCAGTAATCAATATTTAATACATCCATACAATGCAAGTACAATCAGCTAAAGGTTCTGCAAAAGCAAAACAATACACATGTAAATAGACAATGATTGTTGTATATCTGATCAACTATCAAAATCATAAAGATAACAAATGGCTATAGGGTTAAAAACTATATTCATTCATGAAACACTCTGTAAACATCTTTGCCTGTACTGTCAAGTGGCAGAACAGGCACCAAGGATACTGAGCAATCAACCCTATATGTGTTTACTCGATGCAAGCACAATCAGCTATGTAACAGTGAAATGAAGCTCATATGCATGTAAGGCAGAGCAAGCAAGTAACAATTGTTGTATATATAGCTGACTCGAACATCACGAAAAAGTCGCAACAAATGTATTTAATAATAGTAAAAGTAAACTAATAAAATTATTTCATCAGCATTACATTCTAAAATAATACTTATATTTTACTTGTAATGTAATTATAATGCTTGTATATAAATGTATGAAATATACAAAGTTTCTATTAAACTACAAACATGCTTTAGAGCAAGTAAGCTTACTAATAGTATTATTACAATATTACATGTGAGGTACAAGTACTCAACTCTTATTATAATCTGTTAAAATTATATTATAAGATATCTACAATAATAGTTGATAGATTATAATAGTTATAAAAATATTGTACTGTGCTTGTCAGTTGATTATAATACTTTTAGTAAGATAATATGTAATTGTAATACTTTTAGTAGAATAATATACAATAATATATAATAATAAAGTTAATAACTGTCTTGTAAGCTTTATAAAACAATACAGTTTTACTTTTAAACAACTAATATGAATTAAAAAGAGCTTGTATATACAAGAAATTTACAATAATTAGATTTTTTCTATTACAAAGTGGCCCTTTCTTTTCTTATAGCCAATTGTTGCCCTCTCAAAATGGAATTCCTTAAGATAATATTAGCAAAGAAAGACAAGACAAAGGTAAAAAAAACTCACATTATTAACAAAAGGCAGGTGTATAGATCCTACCAATTTCTTCTTCCCAAAACACCTTATTAAAAGGTGTAGGGTATTGTTATTACCTGACCCATGAATACTACCCCTAATAATAACAATAACAATAACAATAATAATATTGTTAGTAGTAAAAAAATGTAAAAATATAAGGACTTACACAATTTTAGCTGTTTTAATACAGCTATAATAATCTAGGAGTACTTCCCTAAGTACTCCCAGAATTTTATCAGTGCTGGCCTTACAGGACACACACTTTGCATCCTTCATTTTGTACATGTCTGGATCAGCCCAAAAAACAGAGGGGGGGTGGGTGTGGAGAGTACTGTATAAGATAAGAAGTAAGTCTAGAGATCTCAGGTCAAATACAAGTGAGGGAAGGGACTTACTAAAGGTAATTGTGAATGCAAGTTGTTGGGAGTGTGTGTGTGTGACTGTAAAGTAAAAGGAATGCAAGCATGTTATTGAAGTCAATGTTGAGCAAGTTATTGACAGGGGATTGAGAGTTGTTACTACTTGTTACAGAGCCAAGTCTGAGTGAGAGTGTGTCTAGAGAGTACTGTGTAAGGCTGCAAATGGTACTCAGTAAGTTTATTGAAGTCAATATTGAGCAAATTATTAACAGGGGATTAAGAGTCATTACTACTCATTACAGAGCCAAGTCTGAGTGAAAGTGTGTCTGGAGAGTACTGTATGAGACTGTAAAGTAAGGAACTTGGGCAGAGTAGACAGTCAGAAGACCTTAATAAAGCAGTTGAATTACACAGTGTTACTCTCAAACTTCAAAGTAGTACTTACCTAATTGTTTCTTGTCTCTAAACAACCTTGCAAGCTCTGTACAAACTCAATTTAAGTAGTGTAGATGTCTAGAAGACCTTAATAAAGCTAGGGAAATTTGAGATTGTAAGCAGGGATGACAGTAGGAAATTTGAGAATGCAAGTGAGCAAGAAAGTAGTAGAGATATATTAAGTGAAAGCATATTGTCAAGAAGTAATTATGCTTGTAGGCTAGGGAAATAGATGTTAAACACAGTATAGAACAGAGTAGACATTAATTGTGTAGTAAACAGAGTGAATACTCACAAAAAGTTGGAGTACTTTGTTAATGTACATTGTCTTGAGTTGCAACTTACCTGTAGTAGTGAGTGCTTATAGAATAGGGTCCATTACATATAAATTGAGAGCATGTAGCTCTATTGTATACTAGTAATGTGAAATTGAGAGGACATTGTCTGTGAGCATTATCATTCCAATTCAATACACTGAGACTGAGCAAGTTGTATTGTAAAGATAATTAACAGATTGTCAATCAGTACACATGACTACAAAATTTCTATAAATGTGTGACCTGTGTCTATCATTTTTGTTTTGCTACAAGTCTGTATAGCTGTCCAAATCCTCTCCTTCCTTGTCCTCTGAGTCCTCCTCTGTTTCCTCCTCTGTATCCACTCCAGATTCTTCACCACCTTCCTTGTTTCTTAGATCCTCATTTTTGTCTTCATCTTTGTCTTCATTCATCTCATACAAAATGTTACACATAAGGTGGTTGTTTAGGTGCCATACTGTTTTATGACTGATTCTGCCCTCACAAAACTGTATAAATATATCCCTATCAACAAATCTTTGTATTTAATTAGTTATAAGACAATATAATATATGAAATGAGTAAAAATATATAAATATATCTTATTCTAACTTACATATTAACATAGTATCTCTGATAATCTGAATCTTTTTCTAATGAGTGACAAACAACAGAGTGTGGCAGATAGTTAGTAGTACAGCCTTTCAAGAAGTTTGGAATTAGGTGTACTCTCTAAATAATAAGGTCAGGATTGAGAAACCTAAATGTACCAGGTTTAGAGTAATACAGAAAACAAATCTGTTAGAGCTGTTTCTCTTGAAAGCTATAAGAGCAACTTGCCTCAGTCTTAAACTACTGTACTCAGACAAAATCAATTCTTTTATAATGTAAGGAGCTTAATCCAGGCCTAAAGTAGGTAACATTAATGTGGAAGATACTAACTATTTGTACAAATATGAACAGATAGTCAGAATACTGGTCATCTGAGTAGACTATAATATCTGTATACAAACAAGGGTTCAGAGAGTCCTACACTCTTCTGACATTGTAGGTTGTGTAATTTATACATATGACCCTATGTTTGTAAAGTCTATCATTTTGGATACATAGACTATTAATTTCATCCAGTATAAAGGTATTGTCTTTGTTCCTAGAAAGAATCTGAGACAATAAATGAGTGAATAAATTGCTTAAGAAATCCTAGTAAGAATAAAATGGACATAGAGTATAGTCATACACAAATTAGCCAGGGATAACTTACCTTGAGAGCTGGATCAGTAGGATTAGTATCTATCTATGACTACAAGTGTTTCTATTCCTTTTTTAAGGCTGTCATACTATAATGAGTCTTAGGGATGATTACTTGTAATAGTTTGCAATCTGTACTATTGGTTTTGAGACCCTCAACTCGGTTTTGAATCTCTCAGAGTTTGTATGTTTATTCCTCAAGTTTTGAAACATCCTGTACTACATTTTTCTTGTTTGTCCTAGAATATATACTCTTAAGCTGTTTATACTGAGATTCTCCCTAAAAATCAAGATAAGTAAGGAGAATGGACAGAGGGAATTAAAGAAGTCATTAAACTACTAGTAAAACATTCAGAACTTACCATTTGAGTACTATAAGAGTCTGTTGTGCCAAAACAACAAATAGTATTAACATAACTACCTAGTGTATAGAATTTGAGTGTGTTAATGTTGAATTTCTTTTCTTTTGACTTGAGGTTTGTATCACACTCCTGTGTCTTGCCTTTCTTTACTGAAAGTCTGTAATTAAAGAATTGGTGGAAGGCTATGAACACAAGGCAGTTTTTTATCCTAAATTCCATTGTGAATTGAACTTCATTGAACAGTGCTAGGGTTATGCTAAATTCAACTACCAGATGATGCCTGCCCCTACTACTGAAGCTCAAATGGAAAAGCATGTTCAAACATGCTTTGATTCTATCCCTCTTGATTTCTTTCAAAAGTAAGTACTTTAAATCTTTCTTTCTTACAAAATTGATTTTATTATATGTTTTGTAGGTATTGTAACCAGTCTGCTCAGTTCATGGATGCATATAGAAAGGGGTTGACAGGAGCACAGGCTCAATGGGCAAATAAGAAATACTATAGTTATAGAATCCTTCCAGCTAGTATTCTGGCTGAGCTGTAAAACCATAATCTATATTTTTTTTGTATTTACAAGTGCTAAAAAAAATGTTGATGTCCACTGCTCGATTTTTGCCATCAGGGTCCTTCCTAATGGAGAAGTGGCTGTGCTGTGACTGATGTGACATACTATGTCGAGTTTATACTTTCCTTACCTTACTTAGTAAGCAAATGTACAAGTTCAAGTCAATTATATATAATAGATATAAAACATGTGAACTCTCAAATGAGATTACAGTTTGAGGACATTACAATACTGTCATGAGCTTGAAAATCTGGCTGGTTAAACAGAATTTGTTGACAGCAGTATACTGATTGTGCTGATTTGTCAGCACACTTGAAACCTTTGCATTGTGTGCATTTTCCATCAACATTAATTCCTTGTTCTATTTACTGATCAAAAGTACATTACTCATCAGGCACGTGTTCTATATAAGGAAATAATTATATAATAGATATTTAACCAAAGTGGCAAAAATCTTCAGGAAAAAATTCAAAATTTCACCAAATTGCATTTCTGTACATTTGGTACCAAAAAAAAAGTTTTTTTTTTTGGAAATAACTCACTCAAATCTCAATATTTTAAAAAATCAAAAACATACTTTTGTAGGTTAGATTAAGCTGAATATATCTATGCAGCTCAAATTTGCATTTTTGGGATACTGAGTGTTGTATTTTGCCATCATTGTTTGCATCCAAATTGGGTTAGTCTGTTGTGTCACACTATGTCAAGTTTATACTTTCCTTACCTTAGTGTAGTTGTTGCCTTGAGTGAAGAAAGAGTTGTTTCAGTATGGACACACAATTTAGTATATGTATACCAAGTCCTAAGGATAAAAAGGAGGTCTATAAGGATTGAAGTGTGTTTTGAGAGTAATAAACTGTTAAAAACAAGTATAGAGTACTATAAGACATTAGTATTTATAAACAATCTAAGTGTAGAACATGGAAATCAGTAGATTACTTACCTGTAGTAAGTCCTTATAGTTCCTTGTAGTGAGTTTGCAAAGTGTAAACATATTATCAGTAAATAAACAAATTGTATTAATCCTAAACAATAGGACTGAGTAGTACCTGAAAGTCAATGATTTAGTATTCTTTAATATACTGTAAGAAGAAGTTATGATAGTGTATATATATACTCACCTTTTGTTTAGTTGAGTGACTTTATTACTACCTACTGTAACCAAGATATGTAAGAGATGAATAAAGGTTGCTTTCTACACACTAAGTTTGAATTTGTGTAGAAGATCAGGCACAAACATTGTGTAGAAGTCAAAACTGTAGGGTAATAAAAGAGAGAATACATTCTATATAACAAAAATGGTCAGAAAGAACAAGTGAAAGAAACAAACAAATAGGAAACTTGTATGTATTAGTAGAAGTGAACCTTCTTACATTAGACCCTTTACTCTTGAGGACTCAACAGTGTAACCCTTCTCAAAAATCAATCTCTAGACCTTAGTAATTTTTTTGTATTTTTCTGTATTGTCTTCACATTTGTGAGCTTGGCAGTACTTGTTGACAACAGTTCCAAGCATGTTAATATGTTTCTTTTCAATCTCACATGTTGTGTATAAGTAATTTCCAAGGACTCAAAGTAGAGTAACAAGTATTCTAGGATAATAATATATTAGCTCTTGTAGATTGGTTTGTTCTGTAATGATAGTGTGTGTATTATTGTGAAACTGTGAAGGATTAAGGATTAAGACATACCTTTCTAGATGGTCACAAAAATATATAAATATTCTTAGGTAGTAATGTTACTGTATACTATCAGGCCTGTTTAGTAGAATACTTGACTGTACTGTCTTAATAAATCAAGACTGTATGAGTACTAGAGTAAGTACTACATGTATCAACTCTTGTTTAAGGTGAGTTAGGAGCCTAGACAATACTGGCCAGCTGTAAATCTCTGTGTACCTCTCCTGAATGGATGTAGGGAGCTAGAATGAGACACAAAGTAAGTAGTATTACTTGAGAGTATATGTAAAGACTACTGTATGATTCTGTATGTCTAAGTAGGGAATATTAGAAGTACTTACTAGAGGAATGTATACTAAATAATAGTAGGCATGTTCTGTAAGCTTTCTGTACAAATATTTTGACTGGCTACTAAGATACATGTATAACAGCTATAAGGAAGCAGTTCTGAAGTTGGATAAATGTGTCAAGTCAGAATACAGTATAATAGGGAGGATACAATTCTTGACCTTATCTTCTTATAGTAATGTCTGTATTACTTTGTAAGCTTCAAGCTAAGTGTCTACTAAGTAGAGCTCTCTGTGTTACAGTTCTCTACTCTTACACCTTTAGTTCTAAGGGTTCTGTACTCTTCTGTACCAGAACTTAGAACTTCTGTCCCTCAGGGGTGCTGTTTATAAACTATATGTATACTAACTCTTACTACTACCCTTTCTTACTTCATCATTCTATTCCTTTGACCACCCCTTCATTCTTTGTTCATTCTATAGTCTCTTACCCTTTGTCCATCCCTTCATTCTTTACACCTTTATCTTTAACCTTCCTTTCTTTCATTCTTCATAACTTATCATTCTTAGTAGCTTATACTCTCTGAGTACTCTTGTGTAGTTTAGTATATATAGGCATACAAGATCAGACTAGTCCTATAGTCTTGATCTTGTCTACTCTAGATAGTCCTATACTCTTAGGCTCACTCTATATACTCTACTCTTGTCTCACTCTCTCTCTCTGCCTGTTCTGTGAGTTCCAACTACATTCTAGTGCTTACATTCTGTATTTCTGTTGTGTAGAATAGTTGTAGCCTAGGTCCCCTCACTGAGCCTTCAGGTCCCCTCTACACTGTTGCTAACATTAGATTAAGACTACCTATTACTACCTTACAACTCTCCTACATTTTGAGTATTAGTATTTACTGTTGTGTCAATCTCTTTTCTTTGTCCTAACCCTTTTACATTTTTAAATTTTAAACTTTCTAAACCCTTTTAAACTTTTGCCACCCTTCTTCTATTTATTACCCCTTTTAGTTTAGTGCTAATTCCTTTGTAGTATAAACATAGACCCTCCTACACTAACTGTCACCCTTACTGTCCTGCCAGATTAGTAGTTATAAGCAGACCTAACTTAATATGTGTAGACCTCTATCTAAGAGGCCTTTACTAACTATGTACCCCTAGCCCCTTTAGAACCTGTTCCAAACGTTCCAGAAGTTGTAACCTACTCTATAAAGAAAGTGTATATAGTCTACCCTTTAGACTTTAATAGGTAGTACTTTGAGGATTTCTAGCACCAAGTTGAACTATACATAGCTACTATTTTAACTAATCTATCCTCAGATCTTAATTGTGTCCTATTTGTCCTCTCCTTCATGAAGGAAGGCAACACAGCCACCTGGGCCCAGAACTGGATTGAAGGCTATCAGATTGGAAGCCTGATCCAACTTCAGAACAATGAGTCATATTCAGAATTCATAAGGTAGCTCTATACTTCCTTTATTAATCTGAATAAGAAGTATAATACACAGAACAAGCTTGTGTCTCTGTGACAGAGCAAACATTCTACTAATACTTTCTTTCAGGAGTTTGATATCCTGGCCTAGAAGGCAGGATTCACACTCAGGTTTAATGATGTCCTTATTAGAATGCTTAAAAAAGCTCTTTACTCAGAACTAGTTAATAAGATTCTTAGAATAATACTAGAACTGATCACTTATACTAAGTAGAAGACACACACTATTCCTTCAACCAAGCTATAGCTCAGATACATTAAGTCTGTACAGAATGCCTACACATACATTCAGTTCTAACAGTTCTGAGCTCTCAGATTAATCTGCCTATAATTCACAATTAATCTGTTCTAATAGACATTAGAGAAGCCTGAAAGTAAGAAGCATACTTTGCTTACAGAAAGTCAGGGCACCAGATTAAGGACTACCTACAGAAGCAACAGTATATCTGTCAGGTTATTAGAGTGATAATGAGTGACAAGTAGGATTTGTAGTAAGAAGCCTTTTCTGCAAATCTGGAAGTCACCTCAGAACTCTCAGACTCTAACTATGTACTCTAGGATTTTGTAGAGACTTAACAGTAAATGTAACACTGAAGGGCTATAACTCAGATTTTTAAC
>NW_006760395.1:1168108-1189154 GCF_000271605.1 Fomitiporia mediterranea MF3/22 | reverse complement strand
GACACTATAGGATTAGAAGTAAATAAAGTAAGAAAAGTAGAAAAAGTAGAAAAAATAAATTAACAAAATTATTTATTAGAAAGAAAAAAGTTAAAAACAAAAGTAGATAGTTCTCTTATTTCTTCTGATTCTTTTGATTCTTCTCTTCACACCTTGTCTGAGTCCAAATCTGTACAATCTAACCTACTACTTCTACATTCTAAGATTTTGAAACATTTAGAACACTACCTAGCCCTGTTTACTACTCAGTAGTTTGTCTATAGTATTAAGTAGGGATAGTCTCAGCTGAGTTTACAGCTAAGAACATAAGTCTGTCCTTGTTAAAAGAGAGAGGTTAATAAGGAAATGTTAGTGTATATACTTACTCTCTTAGACAACAAAGCTGTACAAGCTGTACATTCCTTTCAGAATAAGTAACAGTTCATCTGAGAACATTCTAGATACTAGCTCTAGGTTCCTGTCCTCTTAGCTCCCTTCTTAGGATCCCCCCAGATCTGAACAATAGCTCTAGTAGACAGTAGATACACTAGCTTGTATATTAATAAGGCCTTTGTATAGGAACACCACCTCCCTACTTGATGTGTTCCACTTCCAATCCTAGTATACAATGTAGACAGAACCTTGAACCAGAATAGTCAGATTACTGAGTTTGTCCAACTACAGATAACTATTCAGAATTATAAGGAAAGTATCAAGTTTAGAGTCACTAATCTTAGAAAGACAAATGTCTTTATTAGATTCAAATGGCTTAAGGCTTACAATCCTACTATTAACTAGTTAGAGTAAACACTTGTGTTTGATCAGTGTTCTAAGTCTTGTAACTACCTTACACTACTGTTCTGAGTAGATGTAAATACTTCTAATGTTACTAACAGTTCTAATAAAAGTGACCAGTTGTTCTTCTTCAACTAGGATAGATATGTGGACACATATTCTAGTCAAGGCAGAATAGAGTTGACCTGAAGGATGTCTAAGACAGAACCAGTCTAGAACCCTCTCAGAACAACTCTACTCTAGAACACACATAGACTCAGCCTGCTAGATTTTGTCTAAGAGTTCCCTAAAGTCTTTAGTAAAGAGGAATTCAACCAGCTTCCTGAATACTGTCTCTGAGACTATACAATTGAATTAACTAAGAGTTTCTAACCTAAGGATTACAAGGTCTACCTACTCAACAGAGACAAGTAGGAGGTACTCAACAAGTTCCTTTAGGAAAATCTTTAGAACAGTCAGATCCAACCCTTAAAGTCTCTTATAGTCTCTCCTTTCTTCTTTGTCAAAAAGAAAGATAGAAAGCTCTGTCTAGTCTAGGATTATTATTGTCTTAATGAGGACACTATTAAAAACAAGTACCTACTCCCCTTAATTTAGGAGCTCATTAATAAGACACATACATTTAGGGTTTTTACTAAGTTAGATGTTTGATAGGGATACAATAATATTTGGATCTAAGACAGAGATAAGTAGAAGACTGTATTCTGAACTAATTACAAATTATACAAACTAACTATAATGTTTTTTAGACTAACTAACTTGCTCACAACATTCTAGTCATTCATAAATCACATCCTTATGGATCTGATTGACTTAGAGTATGTTAGTGTGTATCTGGACAACATTCTGATCTTTACCTAGACAGTCAAGTACTATTACTGACTAATCTAAGTAGTACTATAATAGCTCTAAGATAATAAACTATTCCTCTAAGAAGTAAAGTACTCTTTTGTGTAGGAGTCAGTAGATTATCTAGGCTTTGTAATTGGTAGAGGAGAGGTCTGTATGGATCCAGTAAAGGTAACTACAGTTCAGAACTGGTTACAACCTTAGAACCTGAAACAGGTCCAAGTGTTCCTTAGGTTTGTAAACTACTACTAACACTTTATTCAAGGCTTTAGTACTATTGCCTGGCCCCTTCACAATCTCATTAGTAAAGATGTTCCTTAGTAATAGGATGATCAGTAGTAGTCTGTGTTCAAGTCCCTCAAGCAGGCTATTACTAGTAAGCCTGTATTAGTAGTTCTGACAGTTGTGAACAAGTTCTGAGTTAAAGCTAACTCTTCCAACTTTGTAAATAGAGTAGTACTGTCCTAGTTCATTAACAGAAAGTAGTGTCTGATAGTGTTCTGATTAGAATCCCTCTCTGTAACAGAATAGAACTACTCTATTTATAACAAGAAACTCCTTACAAGTGTCTGTTCTTTAGAGGAGTAGTATTAATATCTCCTTAGTACTGTACAGAAGTTTAAGATTTAGAGTGATCACCTTAATCTCTAGTACTTCTGAGCACCTTAGAAGCTCAACTACTACTAAGTCTACTAGATGTTAGAACTGTAAGACTATAACTTTGTACTAACCTACAAACTTAGAACACAAATGACAAAAGCTGATTTACTCTCAAGACAAGTAGGTTATAAAAGGAGGGAGAATAATAACAAAAACCTTGTTCTTTTAGACAATTCCTATTTTGCATCCAAGACAATTTAAGAGATCTGACTCAAATCTAAGAATGTTAACTTTGTTACTCACATATAGTAAGCTCTGAGACACACACAGGACTAGGTTGTAGTAAAGTAGTTACAGAAGCAGACTAGGAATTAGGAGGAGGATAAGAATGGACAGATTTACTAGGAAGGCTAACTGTATGTTCTAAAGGATTAGAAGCTGTAGAAGGACATTGTCTGAGCTTATTACAACAATCTGACCACAGGACATTCAGACTGACACAAAATACAGGAACTTATTACTTAGAACTACTAGTAGCTAGGAATGTAGAAGGAAATCCTAAAGTATGTGACTAGTTACAATATGTGCTAACAGACTAAGACTCACTAGACAAGGGTTTAGGCTCCCCTACATCTGTATCAGATCCTGGATCACTCTTAGGAAGAAGTCTTAGTAAACCTGATTAGTAAGCTACCTAAGTCTTAGGGTTATAACACTATCTACATAATTGTCAACTGATTTTCTAAGTAAGTCTATACAGTTCTGACCTAAACAGAACTCACTTCTAAAAGTATAGTGTGTATCTATCAGAATCATGTCTTCTAGTTATACAGACTCTCTTAGAAGCTTATTCACAATTGTAGACTACAATTTGAGTCAAAATTCATGTAGGACTTGTATGTACTTCTCAGAATTCAAGGGAACCCTTCTACTACATATTACTTACAGACTGACAGTCAAACTAAGCAAGTCAATCAGGAGATTAAGCTCTACCTTCAGATGTTCATTAATCATTAGTAATTGGATTAGTCTGAATAGTTAGCTCTGACAGAATTTGTACACAATAACTAGCAACACTCTACAACAGGACAGTCCCTATTCTTCCTCAATTATAAGAGACATTTATACTAGAGGACAGTTCTAAACTGGAACAGTAGTTCTGAATCTGTAACAGACTTTGTAGAATGGATACACAAGACTAGGGAAGACACACAAGCTCTTTTAGAGAAGGTAGTATAAGTAATAAAGTAGAACTATGATTGGAAGAGATCTGTAGCTAAGGATTACTAGTCTAGGGACAAAGTTATACTAGAAGCTACTAACCTGACCACAGATTGTCTAATAAAGAAGTTGGACAATAAGCACTTTGGACCCTTTATTATTAAAAAGAAGGTTAGTACCTCTGTCTACAAACTCTAACTTCTAACAACATGAAAGTACATACACTTAGTGTTTAACAAGGTTCTACTGTCTTAATACTATAATTCAGGTTTTCCTTCACAACAAAGACCCCTACTACCTCTACCAGAACTCATTAGTTCTGAACCAGAATACAAAGTAGAGTATGTAACAAATACTAAGCTAGTGTACAGAAAGCTCAAATTCCTTATCTACTAGAAGGGATACCTAGTTGAAGAACACACTTAGGAACCTGCTGAGAATCTTACTCATACTACTAAGGTAATCTAAGACTTCTATTAACTTCATCTGGGTGCTCTGTGTCAACTCTGCCTTACAGATTTCCAAACTCTACTGTTCTGACCTATACTCAAGCTACTAACCAAGCCTAATGTTTACTAATCAGGACAATTGGTTTTAGAGAGAGGGTGATGTTATAGTTCTCTACTCTTACACCTTCAGTTCTAAGAGTTCTACACCCTTCTGTACTAGAACTCAGGACTTCTGTCTCTCAGGAGTACTGTCTATAAACTATATGTATACTAACTCTTACTACTACCCTTCCTTACTTCATTATTCCATTCCTTTGACTACCCCTTCATTCTTTGTTTGTTCTATAGTCTCTTACCCTTTGTTCATCCCTTCATTCTTTACACCTTTATCTTTGACCTTCCTTTCTTTCATTCTTTGTAGCTTATTATTCTTAGTAGCTCATACTCTCTGAGTACTCTTGTGTAGTTTAGTATATATAGGTATACAAGATCAGACTAGTCCTGTAGTCTTGATCTTGTTTACTCTAGGTAGTCTTGTACTCTTAGGCTCACTCTATATACTCTACTCTTGTCTCACTCTCTCTCTCTGCCTGTTCTATAAGTTCTGACTACATTCTAGTACTCACATTCTATATTTCTGTTATGTAGGATAGTTGTAGCCTGAGTCCTCTCACTAAGCCTTCAGGTCCCCTCTATACTATTACTAACACTCTGTAGATTCATTCCTACATAGAATTTTCTGTTAACTACTAGTATTCACAATATAGAGTGAAGTAAAAGGGAGCCACCTTAGATTCTACAAGAGCTTTAGTGACAGTCTCTAGGATTGGCTAGTAGTGTATCCCTTTGATTTTGAATGTAGGTACCTTCTTCTCACCCTGAGTTTGAGTCTTCCTATCTTTAGTAGGTAACTTAATTTCTACAGAACCTTCACACTAACTGTCTTCAGAAGTAATACAGTATTTGTCAGGCTAGCATTTAAAACTGTCAAGACTATTGTTTGTATACTTAGAGTTGTAAGTGTGCAGATCTTCAAGCCTGAATTTTAGATTCAGTAGTACTTACTTAATGAGGAAATCCATCTCTTTGTTAGTCTTCAATTTCACCTCACAGTTCACCCAGTTGTTCAGGAGCTAAGAAGTTACATTCTAGAAAGGTGTATAGACATTTGTAATAATAGATAGTAGTAAGGTTTCAGGTGTGAGTCTTTTAGGAGTAGAAACTGACAAGAAATCATAAAGGTCTTTAAGGTTGAGACAGTCATCAGGGTTGTACATTGGGAAAAAGTCTAAATTCTTGTACTACCTTATAATAGTATAAAATAAGCAAAAAAAGCAAAAAAAGTAAAAACACTTGGAACAGATCTTGGTTTCTGAGAAAGTACTACAATTCATTATAAAGTCTGAAAGGTTTGTGTAGTTTGTAAACATAAATAAGAGTTATTCTCCTTAGTAATATATAAAATGTATTACAATGGATCTCTAAAATTACAAGGTTAAATCACTCTTGTTAATTATGACAAATATTATAATTGTTTATAAAGCTCTTAAATTATTTTAATATCTTAATAATAGTTATTTTCCCTTATATCTGTTTGTTATTGAAATAACAGTTTATAATTATATTGATACATTATATAAATACATTATAATCTACATTAATTAGGGGTGAGACAGGTTGTGAGATTGATTGGCTAAGAGTGTAGGTATGAGTGTTGTTAGTATGAGTAGGTAACTGGATTGAGAAGATGGATACACTGTAATAGTGTGTAACAAGTAAGTAGTACACTAGGGAGTGTTGAATGAGCTAATTTGAGCTGTAGGTGAAACTGTATCTGTATGTGTACACTGTATACTCTGACTATGTCTTACAATCAGAGGTGTAGTAAACTGAACCATTGACTGAGGGGTGTATTCCTAGAGTGTTCTAGCCTAAAGGGAGAGCTGTGCCTGTGAGACAGGTTTAGATTAGCAAGTGGCAACAAGTAAGAAAAGATGGACACACTGTGACAGTGTGTAGTGAGTGTGAGTAGTGTATACAGATCAAGATCTGGAGTGTTGAACAAGCAGGTTCAGACTGTAGACAAAATTGTGTCTGTGTGTATGTACTCTATTATCTATCTATAGTATCTAATAGGAGGTGTAGTAAACTGAGTCATTAATTGCAAGGTGTATCTCTAGGACGTTCTGGCTTGAAGGGAGAAGGCAATGTGTAAGGTGTAGACAGACTTGGCTCAGGAGGGGTGAGTAGTAGCTACTACTTCTGTTATTTGAAATAGTGTTATAGACAGTACTAGGGAATGTAAAGGCACACAGTGTGAGTCTATCAAGGATGTTAAGTATAGAATGGTAGGTAGGGAAGGAGAGTACACACAGGGTCAGAGAGAGGATTGTGCCTTGAGAGTAATCTGACATAGACATTGTTACAAGTGTGTGCTCATCATTATTGTCTACACTATAGAGCAGGAAGAAGTATACAAATGTATAGAATTATTAAAGAAGTTGTTTAGCATTGGTCAATAATGTGAATGTGTGTATGAATGAAAAAAGGAAGGTGAATGTAAAAAAGTGAGGACAGTAAAGGAGAGGCAATACAAATGGCAGAGTAAGGAGTAGGAGGGATGGAAGGAAGACAAAAAGTTGGGAGGAGAGGGATGAGCAACTATTGTACAGGCTATTATAAAGTAGGCTGGCTGCTTACACTTTATACTAAAGGACAGTGTTGTCAGCTGGGTTGTGTCATTACAAGATCTAAGGCTCAGTACAAGCATTATAGTAGTAGATTAGAGAGACAAGTACAGTAATGTTTGTTACCTATATTGTTACAGGCAGAGTGCCTGCTGGTAGGACACTTGTGAGCAGAGGACTCAACTAGAGAGAACAGAGGTAACAATATAGTATTAAGGGCAGAGGGTTAGGGAGATAGTAAAGGTAGGAGGTAAAGGAGTGACAAAGAGAAATGTATTATTATATGCTCTCAATCTTCAGCAGTTGATTACATAAGCAACTATAATATGAGTTGTCAACTGATAGAACATTTCAATTATTGTATTTAGGTATAAAATAAAATAATTAATCTACTTTGTAATATAGTAAAAAGTAATATAACATGTATATAGCTTTCTAAACACACTAATGTAATTATTACAAGTAGATGAAATTCTTTTTACAATAATTGTAAACTATTTGTATAAATAGTCTAAGTATAACACACATATTATATACTTATAGTATACTTTTATTAAGATAATAATGATACAACAAGTGCTCTTACACTATTATATACATTAATATACCTTTTGTATAAATTATAAGGTAACAATTATTATTCTTACATTATTATATTGTAAATATTACCCTTTCTTTGAAATTATAATAAAAATGTAATGTAAGCATAATACTTTAGACTATTATACAAAGTTAGTATAATACTTTTAATAGATTGTATTCATTCATAACACTTACTTAGCCTTTATATATATTAACATGTCTTATACAAACTTTACAATTGATTTGTAAGTCTTGTAATTACTTTACAATATATATACAATACTTATGTTACTTTACAAAGTCTACAATATATTATAAGAAATGCAACTTTTTCCTAATGTAGGTAGGAGTATCCAGGTATATTTGATAAAGTCTATACTCATTATGAGTAGAGGTGAATAGAGCTCAAAAGACATTTTCAGGGCTCTCTAGAGTTAGTAAGCAAGCTTGACAGGACAGAGAGTAAAGCTGAGATAGTATGAACTCAGTAAGATGTGGAAGAGAGGTGGTAGGAAGGATAGCTATGTTGAAAGTAGATGGTAGAAGGTTAGCAAATTGCTTGAGCAACCTCTTCTTACATTTTGTACCCTCTGGAAGCTCAACAAGCATATCAAATAGAGAAGGGGCAGTATATTCTTCTACTACAAAGGCCTGTGTCTCAGCTTGTGTCTTAGCTATAAGAATAGTGAGTGTTACTCAAGAATTAGAATACTATTAATACATACCTTACTTTTGCTTCTTTCTCTTCTTTACAACTGTATCTCTAATCTGTTTGAGAGCATTCACACTGCTAGAGGTACTTGTACATTTATTTCTATACACATTCAGTACAATAATTAACAAGTAAGACTTTCTACAAGTCTTACAGAGAACCAGTATCTTAATAGACAGCTAGTATAACAATAATACTAAGATTGTCTAATAAAATTGACTAATCTGAACAACCTTCAGGATGAAGAATCAGTGTAGCACACTCTAGTTTGATTGATTCTCTAGTTAAATACAGAGAGTGTAAGTTTATGAGTTTGGCAGGTAAATTTTATAACTTAGACTTGAGCTCAGACTACAGTTGTTTTAAAGAATCTAAGGTTAATATGGTTCAACAACAGCTGAGAAAACTGTTTAGGGGACAGGGAACAAGTACAGTTGGTTAACATTAAACAAGAAATAATGTATATTAAAAAGACACACATAGACTTAGACAGTTTAATACAAGAGAGACTGAGAGTATACAGTTATATGACTGTAACCTTCTTATTTTGAGTATGTATATTACTTATTTTGGACTTTCTTGATTCATATCCTGCCTTACAAAATTCTCAATTCACATACTTAATGTTCTGCCCTACAAAATTGTCTACCCTTATCTTCTCCTACTACTGTATTTTACACTAACATTACCTTATTACACACTAGGTAAGTGTCATTATCTCCTTATTGTACTATCTACCACTCATATTCCTTCCTCTTACTTTCTCCTCTCTATCCACTATTCATCTTTGTGTACAACACTAGTATAGAGGGTAACATTATTACTACTCTACTCCTGGTTAGTACATTTCTACCTTGTCCTGAATGTGACTCACTAATACTTGCTAACAAATCCTTCCTCTTTCTCTAGGACTCACTCTTATTTTGTTTTCTAGTCTTGATCCATCTACATCTCAAGTAACACAAGTCCTAATACTGGCTAGTTCTAAGTATCCTTATTCTACACTACAAGCTTTATTGTTGTCCCTACCTCAACCCTCTCCCCCTCCTAACTAAGGTACACATCTAAGATCAGACTCAAGTGCTCTATTACTGCTAACAAGTAGTAATCTGCTAGCAAAGAGACAAAGGCTCTTTAGTGACAAAGAACTAGTTATATAGAGAGGACAAACAAAATCTGAGCTGTTAGTTGTTTTATTCCTCTGTTCTATTTGTCTGATACTCTAATGTACATTACTAGGCCTCCTGATGAAACATACACTTGAATTACAAAACTCGGCCAGTTTGTTAAGCAGAACATTAATCTTTGAGTCAATGTTCTTTGTACTGTAAACATAGGAACAGTAACTGAGTTCCTTGAAAATTACATAGAATCAGACAAAACAAACAGACCAAATGATGAGGGAGAGAATGAGAGAGAGGAAGGTAAGGAGAAACTTGAAGAGTATAAGGCTGAATACAAATGCAAGATTGTAAGAGTGTAAGTAATTGTCTGAATATATGTGTACTAAATAGTAATTGCTGACAACTCTACATTATTAGTAGAAACAAAAAAGATAACCTTGTAAGAGTTTACAAGGGCATCCATACCCTTCTTTGTAACAAGTAGTCTTACATTAAGGCTCTAGAGGAAGCTGAGTATTACTATCTCTAGTAAGAGGTATGTACTGTGTCTGTATTATTATTTCCTTCTTACACACAATACCTGTTACTCTCTACTTAAGGTGAACAAAGTAGTAAAGCAGGCACAAAACAATAATGTTACTAGTATTAAGGATAGTAGCCATACCTATGTGCTCAAGGACAGCTGGCCTAACCTGCCCATCAAGAACAAGAGTAACAAATCCAACTGTAGTACAAGCTATCCAGACCTTCTCTAGATGATTTTACTAATGTTGGTACTTTATAAACACAGCTAGGACACAAGGTAAGTGTCTTCTCTCTTAATCTTACCATTCTTCATACTCTCTGTAACTGTCTTTAACTTTACTAATACTTCTTTTTAGCTTTGTCAGTAATGTTAAGGCAAAAAATTACTAGATAACACACAACTCTGCCCCTGCTTTTCTTTACAACCTTGAAATGTTTGACTCAGAAATAAGGGACTAAGGCCTTTTCCAAGGATACTATCTGGTATAGGTGAGTATTTTAATCAATACTAATAATTATAGTCTACAAATAATAATGACTCTATACTCTCAGATTCTCTACCATATTTTCACCACTCCTACCTCTACAAAAGCAGAAGTAGGGATAAAAGGGAAGTTGACACAGTTAAACAATGTAAAAATTGCTAGCCTTACAGAAGTCACTCTAGAGATGATAGCTTATACTACTTGCCAGGTGAGTTTCAAACCAGAAACACTGTTCAACTAACTATTACTATTGGTTGCTTCCTTAATCCAAAGAGGAAACACTTCACATTCAAAGATTTCAACTAATGTTCATTTTATTGTTCTAGACACATTTTTTCATTTGCAAACTTGATACTTAGGGCTCTAACAATGAGAATTTCAACATTAAATTGTTCTACTACAGTATCCTCAACTACTTTAAAGATTGTAGCTTACTATGGGTCAAAGAAACTCTTGAATAGTAGAATAAGTATGTTTTCCACTTTTATCTTTTATTTATTATTATTATTAATATTACAAAATGTAAAAAGACAGGTATTTGGTGTGCTGGAAGAGCAGAGAAACAAAGAGCCTGACAAAGTTGATGAAATGTTGTTTACTATGCTTCTGAGGGCTTGAAAGGCTTGTGGAGGGAAGGGACTGGCCTAAGTAGAAGAACAGACTACTAAAGCCTAAGAAGAAGCCTTACAGACCTAAGAGGACTCACAATACAATAGTAACATGGCTGAGTAAGGTTTACATTGTCTACTACATTGGTTTGTCCTGGTTTCTTTCCTGTTATTAAATACTTTGACTTAACAACCCTAAAACAATTATAGGATTCAATTTCTTCAAGCTGCTGCCAACATACTCACAACTCTTAATGTTTTCTTGTTGTGTAAGATTCTTCACAACTGGTCCAATAACAACTGTACTGATCTCCTTCTTCTACAATGGCTCAGTTAAGTACTGTACCAAACTCCTTTGTAACTTTGGTTTCTTTGCTCTCACCAGCTTTATTTATTAATGATAGATAATAGAAATGTATATTAGCAAAATAATAGTAATATAAGCAATTAAAACTAAAATGCTCAAGTTGTAAGAGAGGGAAAGTACTATATATAAATACCTTACTTATAGTGTATTATAATCAATCTACATGCCTTGCAGTTCTCTTATAATTAAGTCAAATTCTTCTAATTATGTACAAGTGTTGAAATAAATTATAATCACTTTTACAGATTGTAAGTATTAAGTATAATTTCTTAGATTAATAATACTAGTTACAGCTTGTAATCACTTGTACAGATTGTAAGTACTGTATTATGATTTCCTGAACCAATTATAATAGTTACACCTTGTAATCACTTTTATAACTTGACAATTTATAAAATTATAATGGAAATTGCCAAGTTTTAAAAGTATTCTTACTTACTTATCTAACATTGTACTGTCATTACTTAACCCCCTAGGAAGATTATAAGTAATTGGACAAATTTTATAAAATATAAAAAATATACAAGATTACAAGCAAGTATAATACTTAAGACTTTTTCGTGATGAAGGGACCATCAGAAACAACAAAGGTATATAATTGGCTTACAAGGATTAAATTATTATTTTTCAACACATTTCCTTGAATATCCTTTCCCACACTTCTCCAGACCAGCTTTCCATCTCTGTATCATCTGGAAATCTTTCACGCAGATCTGTGTGATATTTGCGAATTTTATGGAAAAGGTCTATTGCAGCACGTTGCGATCGAATGTGATCCACCAAGAATTGTGAGTAAGTGTATGGCAGGATTCCCAGGAATATGTCCGGTTCGTCCTCAAATGCGTCCCATTCATCATCATCGTCAATGTCCCTAATTTCCCGACAGTAGAACATGCGTTCACCGATCCGAAACACTACGCGCTTATGGTTTGTCACATCGTATAGTATAGGAATTATATCACCTAGTGCCTGAAGCCGTCCTCTAGCGATATCCAAAGATGATTCAGGCATATATTCTTTCGCAAGGTGACCCCATCTTGAGAAAGGTGCAATCCAATCCCATATGCACTCGAAGTGTGTCCAATCATTTGACCAACCTGAGATTATTTGTCGTTCAAGCCTTGGATCAAACCAGTAGCGGGTTACTTCTTCGCGAACCGAAGGAGCCAGATCATCCTCAAATTCGTGTGAGGCCATTACTTCGTAGAAAACTGGAAGATTCGGAACCACCTCCGACTGTAAAATACACAAATGCATTTTTAAGTAACTGGAATCCGATGATTAGAGTATAACGTACCGATGAAAGCATCTGGTTCTCAGCTGGTAATAATTCTTCTTCCTTTGTGTATTCAGGAAGTTCCATGCAGATGCTTTCGCGTGTGATAACGTCCTCTTCCATAAAAGACGCGAGCCGTACATCTCCGAAGACTGTACCTATTAATAAGAGGCCCCTTCCATCATCAAATGCAAGGTCTGAGATTGTCTGCGAAAGCGGAAGACCATCTCTTAAGACTGGAACACAGCCATCAAGTTCGGTAAAAGGTTGGCAGTCATCCGTATTTCTTGGAAGACGAATGGGTATTGTTGACAGGTCAGGAAGGCTATGGCAAACGGATTGTGAAACCATAAAGAAAGCCCTCCGGCCAGATAAGCCAATAGCATATCGAACCAGTTCTTGAGACACAGATACGTATGGAGGAGCCCGATTCTGCGACTCAACAAGAGTGAATGTGGCTGGCTCCTTAGCCTCATCTCGTACAAGAACAGCCTGTCGGATAGCAGTGTCATAATCCTGGTAGTAAACGCGCAGTAGCACATCTGGAAGACCTATTTCTCGCGACTCGTCAACGGAAATGTCTGAAAAATGGCCTTTGCAGGCATCCCTTTTTAGAGATAGGGAGGATGCATACTTGGACCTGAGCTCCCTATCAGTCAGCAACAAGGCGAAGATATGGATTGCATATCGATGTAGAGTGAAGATATACCCGCTCTTGATAGTCATCGTAACACAAGGCTCCTAAATCAATGCGAGGCGTAAATTAATGTCTACTGCGCCGAGATGAATTAAAATACATACGAGGGGGATCGGCAAGGGTATCTGTGGAGCAGGTCTTGGTAATAGATATAGTCGATTCAAGTTCTTCGCTTTCAAATCAGCAATGTATGGATACTCGTCGTCACCCTTGTGAACGGCGAAGCCGATGAGGCTGCCCTGTAAGAAGCGGACATGCGAAACACCAGGCATGCAAGTAAGTTGACTGATCATCACTTCCCCCGCACGCTGAGATATGCGAATGATTAGTATATAAGGCGAACTTCATGTTACGGTAAATGATTTACGAAATACATGAGAGAAGAACGAAAACTTACGAAGCTCCTATGGTAATTGCACATTGCACCTGCGTCTCAGATTCATCCACCACTCCATCAATGACAGGTGCTTCCACGAATTTCCTTGCAGCAAGCTTCATTTCTCCTTTCAGCGGTATTTCCCATATCATAAGTTCGCACCTATTCACGTCTGCTGAAGCAACAAGAGCCCAACGTCCACGGATCAGTCTAAGCCATGTTATTGCTAGACCGTGGCTATTTGTGACCCTGCGTACGTGAAGCCTTCTCCGGACCGTAGCAAAATTTCTGTCTAACGAAACTGCATGTCTGACCCATGACTCAATGTCGTGTGCTTCAACGTCCTTGATGCAACGTAAATAATGCGGGAAAGGCAACGAGTTTCGTATTACGTGTTGTTTGAACATGTGAGTCCAAAGCTGTTTGTTGCTCGAAATACAAGACGAAAATGTAGAACATGTCTGCAAAGCATTATTTTGTCAGAGTGAGCCATTTGATGTGAGGCTGATGACATACTTGTCGCAGACGCAAAATATCACAGAGAGTGAGCTTGGAGAAAATCAGATAGTGAATATCTTGAGGCAACGTTAGAATATTTTGCATCATAGCAGATCACTATAGCGGAGCTCGTCGTGTTTTTGAACCTCGGGCGTGAAGCGAAAAGAGGATGCGGAGTTGGTGGTGGTGAAATACGAGGCGTAGTGGTGGTCCGACGACCGACATGGCCGAAGAACCCGCTTTTTGCACTGGCAGTCAAAAATTCAAAAACAATAGCCTCAACTCTGAAACGGCGATCAAAATAGATCTACAAACAAACAAACGCGTTGCTTATTCAGCGTCCAACATTCTCTCATCAAATACAATAGACATTCATTATTGTTTTTGGCCCAGTGGGATCCTCTACTGACTACTTCCGCTGTTGGGATTTTACAGGTAGGCCATTTTTCGAGCACAAAGTAAAAGATGGCAGATATTCCATGGAGAAACCTGCTTGAAACTCTAGGTCGTATCGCTTGAATAGAGTCGCGAGAGTCAAGGACATCTCAAGCATAGCTAGTCCTTCTCCTACTTGACTGTGAGCATTTTCAAAAAAAAAAAGATCATTCAGCTTACCCAGGCATTTACGAGGTCCATAAGAGAATGGGAAATAAGATCCTGGAAGGGGTGCTTTCCCTGTTTCCCAACGCTCAGGGACAAACTCATCTACGTCTGCACCCCACAATTGAGGATCACGGTGCACTGTACAATATTAGACAAACATCTACTGCTCCATAGAGGTACGTACCTTGCGGGTTCCATAACGCGAGGGTCGTGTTCGCTGGCAGCGTCACTCCGTTAATCTCCGTATCCTTTGGTGTATACCTGAATGTTCCGAAGCCAGGTCCGTTATGACGAAGTGTTTCCTTGATAATGAGGTGAAGATATCGTAGGCTTGATACCTGTTCGATTGTAGGAATCTCGCAATCCGGAGGAAGTACTTCGTCGAGTTCTGCACGAAGCTTGGCGAGGACCTTTGGTTTCTTGAGCTGCATGCCATAGTCGGAAGGTTAGTAAGGGAACAATCGTGAATTGGGGATTACCTACAATTTCGTTGACAGCGAATGTCATCGTATGTGCAGTTGGATCACCTCCAGCTACAAGGAAGGTCACTTGTCGTCTTGTGAGTTGTCCAGATTCTTGATGTATGAGTTTCGAGACTCACCGTAGTTATCAACCAACTCTTCAGCAGAGAATAAATATGTACCGTCCGCGCGGCACTGTCTGAGTACGTTGTCAGCTATGACAACTAAGATCGGAAATCCGGAGGGCCTTACTGGGCAAGAATTTCGAAAATCCTTTTACTACCAGACGCAATGTCTGCCTTGTTATCCGCCGACCTGGCATCTTCAACGGAGTTGTGAGCCATGGCTCGTAGTTCCCGAATCCCCCGATGCATGCGTCTTGTACTGTCCAAGATGGGAACCTTTGCACGAAGCGGGAACAGACCACACTTCATCAACTCTGGAAGAACATCATGGAATATTTGCAAGATACGACAATCCGCTCCGTCTCTAATTGCATTTAGCTCGGTTCCAAAAGCTACGTCGCCGACAAAGTCGAGGGTCAAGAGGACATGAAGAGTTGAAAGATCGACGGAAGTTCCTCGCTCTGCTGCTTTGTCGATTTCTTCTACAAATTTCTGCGATGGAGGGGATGAGTGCTTCGTAAGTGTGCTTTGTGTTTAAAATATCCTTACCGTCAGATATTTATGCAACGCCGAATATTGGTTGCTGACCGTTGCAGGCTGGAACGCTGGAGCTAGTCCTTTGCGTTGCTGTTTCCATCGCTCCTGGTCCATCTGAGCGAACAGTGCCGATCCGCTCAGTGGCTTGAAGCCAGAGTACTGGGCCGGAAACTTGGGCCAATTGCTGTTTGCGATCTTGCTGATAAGGGTCGGATCTCCTATATAGACAACACGAGAGAAGAGACCATTCCACTATCATAACGGCGGATTAAACATGAGTTATGTGCAAGAGGAAGGAGGGAAATCAACTGACTGTTTGGAAGACAGGTCCGTACGTTCTATGCCATGCTCGCCACTTTTCGTGAACATCGTCGGTCATCGTTTCGGAGAGATTTCCCGACCATATGCTGGATATCGGAGGTCCAGGGAACTGCCGACGTGCTCTGAGGTACGAAACGAAGAATAGAACGGCTTTCAAGGCAAGGATGGCGGAGATGCATGCGAAGACCTGAGTTGGCCCGAGGATCTGCCTAACGTCGACTAGAGATGGGCGTATTCCATTCATTGCTCCTGGATAATTTTCTGGGAGGTGAAAGCTCCCGGCTTATTTTAAAGACAAAATAGTTTACCTCAATAACATAACACACCCTCTTTGTCGGAGGACAAAAAGGGCAAAGTTACAGAAAGCGGAGACTAGAACCGCATCAAGACCTTCTGTGTTGCGCCACTCCAGTATTCAGTTTGAGTTGTCAAGCGAATATGTATTGCGAGTGTCGGCTGAAACATAGAAGATCACGAAAAGCAAAAGTTCCAAGGATTTGGGTATTCGTACATCCGGGAATTGTAGACCTGGATGAGTTGATTTGCTTACAATCACTGAAATTCAGCCAAGTTGTAGTGGAGTGGCACTGCGAACACTACGGGATATTGATCCATTAAAATTGCTCACGACTCCCAGTAGAAAGCCGAATCATGCTTGCGCCAGTTATCCACGTCGATGGTCAGAACAACCGCTCTGTGGCACTGCACTCGCCTTGAACAAATATTTCCGCTGTTTCAAGGAAAGCTGTCGCTAAATGCTACGTCGGGTATGGAAATACGAAAGCCAGAGAAGAAGAGAGCATTGCGGTAGCGGAACGGGTGATGCCTAGAACCGACACGAAATCATTGTACATATGTATGTTGCCACATTCGGAATGCCTTCAGCGCCGCAGGCAAATCGTCGACGTTTCAGAGGCCGTCCGGTGGATTGAATGTGATTGGAGCATGTGGTGCCGCCGGAAGACAGTTGATGCTATCCTCCGCGACTGTGCCTCCGTGAGAATTTGCTCGGCGATCCGGAACCAATTTTAGTTCCTTTCCCGCGTCAAAGTCGGAGATGAAGACCACAATATTTTTCGGTGTTTTCACTCCTTTCGTCACTACTCTCCCTCTCTCACCCATCTCAGCTCAAGAGCCTGCCGAAAAGCAGAACAATGAAGGAGCAAGAGAAGACCGCCTTGGAATCATCTCCTCGCATGACCTCGCGAGAGGGAAGTATTTCCTCAAGTAGCGAGACGCGCGTTGCGGAACATCTCGACGACGCAGAATTTCCGGAGGGTGGATTTCGTGCTTGGATGGTCGTACTTGGATCCTTTCTCATCTACTTTGCATCTTTTGGAGTAATAAACAGCTTCGGAACATTCCAGGTAATAATAGATAGTACTGTTTGCTTCAAGCAGCGACTTATGCTTTTTACACGTTCTCTTGTAGGAATTTTATATCAGCGATTTCCTCTCGAACTACTCTGCAACTGTGATCGCATTCATCGGTTCACTTCAAATCACCCTTCTTTATGTATCTGGAGTTGTAATTGGGCCAATATTTGATGCCAAAGGCTTTAAGGTACGAATAAACACTCCATTCGTCCTTGTTGTTCATGGACTCATTCTTACATACGTATTTTTCTTTTTGCCAATGTTCAGTACCTCTATCCAATTGGAATGCTTGGAAGCATAGCCGCACTAATAGGACTCTCATTCACACGACCCCACCAGATTTGGCAGCAGTTCCTTTCTCAAGTGCGGATTTTATTCTACAAAATTCTCCTTTTATGCACTCAGGATTTCCTTTGCAGGGCGTCCTCTTCGGGTTTGCCGTTGGATGCGGATACTATCCTGCACTATCAATTGTCGGTCATTACTTCCAACGTCGCAGGGCTCTAGCAATGGGAATAGTCGCCGCTGGGAGCAGTGTGGGAGGCGTCTGTTTTCCTATCATGTTCTCCAGACTGTTCCAAACGATCGGTTTCGGTATGTCTCAGCCTTTGTTAATGGACTTAACTCATCTGGTATTATGTATTGGTATTAGCTTGGTCGGTAAGAGTTGCTGCTTTAATTACGCTGTGAGTAGTCACTGTCCATTGGATTTCTTTATTCCTTTCGTTATTTTGCGACGGCTGATACTTATGTTGAACCTACAGGTTCTGTTACTCTGTTGCGATGCTTATTTCAAGGACTAGATTGCCGCTGAAACCGTTCAAAGGACCCAGAGCCCTTGTTGATTTCGGAGGATTCAGAGATCCTCGTTACGCTGTGCTCGCGTTCGGCTGCGTACTCGTGAACCTTGGGCTATATTCGCCATATTATTACATAGGTAAATGATGAAGAATGTTGCACCTTCTTGTCACTAATTACCCCAATAGAGCCTTTTGCCGTTCTTTATGGAGTCTCCGACTCCATACATCCGTTCTTACTATCCATGATTAATGGAGTGTCTTTCTTTGGGCGTATCATGTACGTGATCTCGCACCCATTAATCTTCACTTTGCTAAATTGAAGATCAATAACCGAACTTGATTAGTGGCGGTCAATGGGCGGACAGATATGGACGCTTGAATATCTTGTGTCCTGCTACTCTCATCTCCGGGATACTATGCCTTGCCCTTTGGTTACCCTCAAGAGGCGCCGTGTCATTCATTATCTTCGCTTGTCTTTATGGTATGCCGCCTTCATAACTCTGAACAGCGACTTCTTTTCATGCCTGTTTAATTTTATTAGGCTTTTTCTCCGGAATCTTCATCTCGGTCTCGTCCGCTGCAGTGGGCCAGATATCTCCAGGTATGCGAACCCAAACCCTGAAACTTTTACACACACACTAATCATGAATTCTTGACGATAGTGGACAAACTAGGCGCTCGGATTGGGACTTTCTTTTTACCTACTGCCGTTGCGACGCTCGTCGGTACTCCTATTGGCGGTGCGTTTGTAAAGACAGGCTCGAAAGAAGAATACCATCACGTCGCCATTTTTGCGGTACGTACATAGCCGGTATTTAAAGCTATCAACTATTGTTGACGAATTCATTTGTTGACTTGTAGGGAAGTATGATTGTCGTTGGTAGTATTTTGCTTTACATTTCCCGTCTCTTATGCTCGAAGGACATCAGGGCAAAATGGTAAAAGAGTGTTGAGAATGCATTAGAGCCGGTAGTAGCACAAGCGAGGGTCACATGTTGCACATAATTCATCGTTCTTCATAGACCAATCAGATTGGTTGGCTATTATCGTATGTTAGTATTATCATTCGCACAATGAATTCGTAAGAAGCCGAGACATCACAACAGTATTATGGTTAGTGTGAAGAGAATAAAGTACGGCGGGCTATAGACTAGACTACCAAATCACCTCTGAGGCGCTAGAAATTATGTATAAAGGAGTGACAAAGACGTGAGTACGATATATCCAAAAAGGAAAGGTACAATAGGATAACATAGTCCAAGTCCGTGACGCTGTCGTGAAACAAATAAATACCATATACTAATTGTCCGATCGTAAAAAAAGACTAGATGAAGATGATCTTGCCCCCAGAGCCCTTAGTTAATCTCCTGTTCCTGGGAGTTGAAAGGGAACAGGAGAATCGCCATGCCCGCAACAGTGTCGGTGTCGGTATCACTCGAAGACCCATTGGTCTTTGAAACTAATGCATAGACTGTGCCCTCCAGACCATCAGGCAAAGCGGCTGACCAGGTTCCATCTGCATTGCTGGTAAGCGGAGCGAAGAGCTTTCGCAGACCAGTAAGCAACACAAGGAACAAAGGTGCATTGGCATCGGTCTGTGTAGCACTTGCGGCGTTACGATCGAAGGACAGTGTTATGGTTCCACCGGACTGATAGGACGAGCTCGTGACGTTAAGAGGAGGAAATGCGCTGGCATTTAGGGATGGATTCGTGCTTGGACAGGAAGTAATGAAGCCCGTGGCGAGGGAGAAGGCTTGTCTCATGTCCAATGGCGTCTGTGATTGTTGTTAGAGACTGGATACAAACGAAATTACGGCAACTTACCTCGAAGGACGTTGACCATGGGTTCTGCTTCTTGATAGCTGACATGACGAAAGCTGCCTGACGTCATCAGCAAAAAGTCTTAATACTTGTATTAGTATATATAGTAATATATTTTATAAATTTTGTAAATTTTGTACAAGTGAATATATCGGAGTAACTTTTATATATAATAGTATAAGAGAAAACATGAGTACCACATTTCCTATTAGTATTCTCAAGATATGTGGTTCTGTTAAGAGGGAGAACTTAAGGGGGGCACGCATAGACAAGGGGTGAGGTGACGATTGACCGCTCAGTGTCTCTCGTCCTTATATTGTATGTATTCTAACTGAGACATTATGAAGTCATTGTCTCATGGTTCGTCCGTTAATGAACTAATCATCTCATAATACTCCCCTTCAAACTCTTACTAGTCTGAGTAAACTGGTAAGATGTTTGACTTGTGGTACATGTAGTGCTTTAGTTAATATATCTGCTCGTTGATCGTTCGTCTGTATGTATTTCGCATTTATGTACTCTAACTCAATGTAGCATTTAATAAAATCTTTCTTATGATCTAAATGCTTTGTTTGTTCCGAATATTTGAGTTCGTCCAATGTAACCATTTGTATAACAGCATCGTTATTGCAATAGATATTAATTGGTGTATCAGAGACCTGCAGAATCTCTTCAGCTAAATGAGTAAGTGCAATTGCTTCCTGTGTTCCTCTTACAAGAGCTATTAATTCAGCTTCATACATTGAATTTGCCACCAGTGTTTGTCTTTTACTTGACCACAAAACTAATGAATCACTCAAGTAAAATGCATATCCTGATATTGCACAATGCTCTTCTTGCATTATACTGTCTGCATCTGTATAGCTGTTCAATATTGATTGATTTGTACTACTGAGTTGGAGCCAGACATCACTCATAGTTTTTAAGTACATGTAACAATGTTTAAGTGCCAGATAATGCTCCATACCAGGGTCATTGAGGTATTTTACTAACTGATTTGTTGCAAATGCTATATCTGGCTGTGTACAGTCTGCAATGTATCTAAGTGCACCAACCATGTTCATGTATAGTATATTAGACATTTGTTTTCTATTGTTATCAGTTTACAATACTGTTTTTAATTGTGTACCAGGCTGTATGAGTGTTTGTACACTTTGTTCGTTTGTAAGTTT
>NW_006760395.1:1153574-1162879 GCF_000271605.1 Fomitiporia mediterranea MF3/22 | reverse complement strand
TGAAGGGTCTGATCAACCCTAGGTCTCCCTTGTCGTCTAGTACCCATCAGGAATTTTTAGTGAGTAAAGTTACAATTTTCAAGTAGAAACAGAGACTACTTACTGGATTGGCCCTTAGTAGGTTCACAATGCTTCAGAACACTGTGGAACACTTCTGGAACACATTATCACATATTAATATGGACCAGTGCTGGATACACTGGAGGTTTGTATTGATTGGATAGGTTGAGGACTAGGCATCTGTGAAGGCAAAAAGGAACAAACAGGTGCACATTGAGTTTACAGACAATGGACAACAAGATTACCCATTGGATATTGATTACAATGTGGCTGCTGAGCCTTGACAGACAATTCCCAGAGGGTACCCAAGTCTGGATATCAATACTAACATGCTAGGATGTAAGTCCTTGTCCCTTGTAGGCTGGAGGCAACCTAATGAACCTATACCAGGTGATAAGTCCTTGTCTACACAAGGCTGGAGGTACCCTGATGAACTAGTACATACTAATAATGTAGAATTAAGGCATGTAACTGTACTAGTGTATATAGTTAGACAAACACACACTGTAGAGCAGACACTAGTGAGTATTCACACTACTAGGCTTGCAGGAATAGTAAATAGCAGTACAAAGAGTAGAAACACTTAGGCAATTGTTCTTGAGGATTCAGACAGTTGAGTTCAGGATGAACAGGCAATTGGATTTGAGGATTTGTCCAATTGTGTACAGAAGGTCAAGTTTGAGGATTCAACTTACTGAGTACAGGCAATTGAGCTTGAGGATTCACTCAATCAATTTCAGGCTACCAAGTTTGAGGATTCACTTGATAGAGGACAGGTGATTTGGTTTAAGGATTCACCAAGTCAATATAGAGAGCTAACAGCAAGTATCAAGGAATTTACAAGCTAGTACAAGAGTTACAGAGTGTATATAGTTAGTATTAGTGAGAGTGTGGATAAGTATCCAGTGAGTGCACTTATTTCAGAACAGAAACACATTGACAACAGTAATGTAGAGGGCAATCAGACACCTAAGACCCTCTTCAGCAGTAAAGAAAGTAGCCAGGACTCAGAACACAAGAGTAACAAAGGCTAAGAGAGCCAAGCATTAAAACTACAGAGATTTGATGAGGAACAAGATTTCCAGAAGGCAAGTAAGACCTTCAGACACATTGTAAGAGCCAGAGTGATTGAGATAGACATAGGACATGTCAGCCCATTCTACAGTTTGATAGACATTGAAGATTTGAATAAGAGAATGTACAAGTTTGATGGAATGTATCAGGAAGAGGAGAAAGTAACTCCTTTATCAAACAAGAGCAGACTTGATAGTATAGTAACAGAAAAGTGTGAAACACTTCAGGCAGGCTACAGAATGAAAGCCAGACATACTATAGTACCTACAGACAGTAGAGATCAGAACTATCAATCTAAGAGTGTAGAAGAAATGCTCAAGAGTCCAGACAAACTATTGTATTCACAGAAAGCAAAAGGAAAGTACAAAGCAAAAGGAAAACACAAAGCACAAGGAACAGAACAAAAACTGGAACTGTCAGGCATTCAATACAATTGTGAAATCAATTCAGACTATCCAAGCAAAACAAACATTGTATTGACAGAACAGTACTTTGAGGATAGCAAAAGTGAATACAAATTGGAACTATAGGGATCAGTACTTGATTCAGAGGGCAAAAATCAAGCATACACTCACAAAATCAAGTGTTTAACCTTATACATAGTAGATATCAACTACACATTACACAGGAGCAATGTACAGGAGTACTACAACAGATACAACACCCTAGCCAGGTCCAGGAATAAGAGAGAAAGTGAAATACCTGGATATATACAGTCTCAAATAGAAATACCAAGTTTTTCAGGACATCAGAGTATCCCTCACAAAAATAAAAGGAACAAACAATCCCATAACAATACTTTGCAATTGAAAGCAGTCCCAGGCAAGGCAAACACTAGTGGTATTAGTGAGAACAAAATCAATTCAGAGCACAGTAAACTACACAGTTCAAAGCTACATATTAAGTACAGCAAGTATAAGAATAGCTTAAGTAGTAGTTTAAGAACAAACAATGGACACAGGCATAGCAAAGTACTGAATAATGTTCATAAAGGCATATTTGCATCAGTAAGACCTTCAGAGAGCCTAGCAAAGAATAGCTATGTATACAGAGTGATACAGAGCTCTAGGATACAGAGAAAGGGAAATTTCAACCTAGGATCAGACCCAGACAGTAATAATTCAGATTCCTCTTCATCTAATAACAACAATCGAAGTAATGTTTTATTCAAACTGTCAGACATTGATTTGAGTGATACAGAGCCTACTAAGAAGTACAAGAAACACTTAAGAAAGAAACAGAACAAAGAACTCCTCAAATTAAAGATACAGATGTGTAGTGTAGAACTAATAGCTCCTACAGTATACTCAGGTGAACCAGACTTGCAGAAGTATACAAAGTTTGTTATTAAAGTCAATCAGTACATAAAACAATCAGGACTTCATCATTTCCCTAAGAGCCAAGTAGGGATAATGCCAGGTTTTATCAAGGGAAAAGTAATGAATTTCTATTTGCAAAAGATTACAAACTATAAGTATAGATAGATACTTGCTCAATTCTTTAGAGAACTTATGGACTTTTGTTTCCCTTCCAACTTTACTGAAATACTGCAGAAAGAGTTCAACACTTTGAAACAAGGTAATAGGAATGTTCAGGATTATTTGTACAATCTAGAGATGAAAGCTACAAATCTAGGAAACATTTCTTAGCAAGATTTGACCAGACAGGCATGGTATAGATTGAATTCCAAGTACCAGAGGCAATTACAATTAGATTGCTTGAATCCAGACACAGTAGACTACTCAACCTTCAAGGATAGGCTCAAAAGCATTGAGAAAGCAAATGAATCCATAAGAATCAAATAGTACATAGATTCTAGACATTAATTCTATCTGTAAGGATGCAGCAATGATTCTCAGAGTGATTATTTGTATACAGACAGTTCTGATAATTCAGGAAATGATCAATTCACTCTACAGGATAGTGAAAGCAATGATTCAGATCACAGTGACTCTAGTCAGGATACTATACATACAAGTAGCACAAATGCTAAAGGAAAGGCCAGGCAATTGTATTATCTATTGAGGAATAATGACTAGCATGAAAGCAAGACAGGAAACCATCAGAGAATGTACACTACAGGTTTCAAGCATCATTCCCAATCAAAATTGGACAAAATGAGAGTAAAAGGACTATGTTTTATTTGTGAACAAGATGACCATTTAGCCAGGAATTGTCCTACTCACAATACAATCACATTGAACAATGTGTAGGATGATTGTTCATCATCTAGTAATGTCAGTATTGGTTACACTACTTTAGATAAGTTAGCAGACAACTTGGACAGTGAGAACTACATAGAATTAGAGTCAATTACAGACTATGAGAATTGAAATATTTCTCAGTATCCAAGAGTAGTCATATTTTATAGTCTAGTAATGCTTGATAGATTGTTCTGCTTGTGCAGTTTACTATTTGCATTGTATTGTAAACCATAATACTATCTGGCTGGTTATATTCCAATTGTCTAACATTCTCAGATCCTTTCCTGATGTCCTGGTATACATTCCTGTTGTCTGTAAACAGCCTGTATTTCTTAAGAGTGTTGTTTCAATTTGTGGCTCTAAGAATTGGTAGTAGTGTCTCTGAAATGTTCATGTATGTATTGTCTTACACCTGTAGTGTCTTAGATTCCTTGAAACAATAGTTGTATGCATGTTTCCTAGTCCTTTCCATGTGCCATACATATCTGTAGTCTTGTAGAATCCTTTCTACACTGTATGCCTGTGCTTTTGAGTGTAAAATGTTATTGTATACACTATACAATTGTCTATCTTAATGTTTAGACTTTCTACAATGTTTATTCCTGTACTGAATGCCTGTAGTACAATGCCTAAGTGCTGTAGTCTCATAGAGTCTCAAATATACTGAATTCACCCTTTCAAATACATTGTTTGCATGCCTGAACTTGTGTTCTGTTACAGAACTTTCTTGTTCTGTTACTGAATCCTCAGTATTGCCTTCACAAAGTATCCAAATTGATAAAACATGTATATTGCTGCTAGATATGTAAGAATCTGCCAAACAATTCACACAGGTATTCTATTAAGTTAGAAGGCTACATCACACATCAGAAAACAGAAATCAGTACATTGAGCAAGGCAAAGTGTATATACATTGAGAATACAATGATACTGCTCCAGAATAAGTATCAGGCATGGAGATACATTAACAGTAATAGAAAGACACAGACATACACATACACAGTTGATTCTATTCAGTACAGGAAGAGATACAAGATTAGTATTGAGTACTACAAAGGAACTATGTCAGTTGACATTGGAACAAACATTTCCATCTTTAGGATTGAAGAAACAGTCAGTACAGAGTACAATTGAAGGAATTCACATAGAACAATGTTCTATAAGGTACAATTGAATGTTATGCTACAAAACTATTCAGTTCATAACAAAGAATTGTTCAGAAACGTTAGAACCAGCTCAGACTATAAGGATATATTGTACAGAATACAGTTTCAGGAGAACATAAGGTATTACATTGTGAAATACACCTTCAGACAGTCAGGATTCATTAGAATAGACTCAGGATACTTTATCAGACATATTATAGACATTGCAGGCACTCAAATGAATGTGCTAGTATACATATACTCAGGATACATAGTAAGAATCAAGGTATTCAAGCTACAGGATGACAATTACAACCTACAGGATGTAAAACTGTTATGATCTATGTATCAGAATGACAGTAAGACACTACTGAGATTAGGAATGGATACACTTTGTATAGAACAAAGTACAGAAGTTTAGAGGGTGACTTCAAGCTAGAGAACAGGTTTGGAACCCAGACAATCTGCTCAATCCACTCAATCCACTCAAACAGATTATCATACTACTTCAAGGGAAAGTAAAGGCAATACACATACAGCCAGCAAACATCAGAGTGATAGTGAATTAGGAATGATTAATCAGACTATTCAAGCATTCAGGAATGATACTTTAATGATACAGAAGGAAATAGAGTATCAGGAAGCTCAAGGACATCTATTGAACAATGATACAGTTTAATCTACTCTAGGAATGAATAGTTACAATCAGTTTAAAGTATGAAATCACACAGAAGACCTCTCCAGACACTACAAATATGTTCTAGAACAGTACCAGACGTTTTACACTGAAAATGAAGTCATATTTTGATGAGAGGGTGAGAGGCACACACATTGTATTGTATACACACTCTTTGAGCATACAATCATGTTTGAACATACAATTTTCTTACTTGAGATACTATAAAACAATTTTGTGAAGGACTTCACAGTACCAGATAGTATCAGTACTACAGGAAACAGGACACATGATAGGTACATAAGGAAAGAATACATCAGAACAAGGACAAGGACACAGAAAGACAGGAAGTCAGCACTAGAACACATTGATCCACACATGAATTTGCCAAATGAACAAGGAATTGGTAGTATATACTCAGGACTTCAGGCAGCACTACTGTGCATACAGACAGGACTTTTTATAGAGATACTCATGGAACAATACAGTATACAGACAGTTACAGCACTCAGGAAAGTAGAGAACACTACTTGGACATTTTGTGATAGAACATTGTGCTATGAGACATTAAAAGTATACTTGAACAATTCAGGAATTGAATCAATTGACTTATGAAGACACAAACAAGTCAAGACACAAGGAAACAGTATGAGAATACAGCAGGACATTCATCATGCACAGAGATACCACACATATACACACATATCTAATGATATTAGGCTCATACATTATGATTTCATTGAGTTTGAGACAATATTCTCATTCAAGGACAGATATTACACTCTACATTATACTCTGCAATTAGTATTTGGACATTGGGCTCAACAGGATATCCAGTTTTGCATCACAGTTGGTTATTACACACAAAAGAGTACACATTTAGAGATATTCTACCAATACAAGTGTAAGGCATTACATTTGCAGGAACTAGTCTATTGGAAAAATCAAGGACATAGCAGAGGAATTTTGGAATACATCTCTACTATCTATTATTGTATGACTATCCTACAGGAGCAGAGAAATGTGCAAGGTCAGCTAGAAGCAGTAACACTAATACATTCTATTAAGGAAGAAGGCTATAGCTTTGTCAATCAGGGATTTACCTCCACACTTCCCAAAGATGCAGGAGAAGAGAATATTTGCAATTACCACACTGCTGGAATTTCCACTTCCATACATATTGATCTACACTGTGTGTCTCAGAATACTTAAGAGCCAAAACACTATATCTCTCTAGGAACTCTACTGATTCTCTTCAAAAAGTGTCATATTAATAACAACAATCAAGAGGCAACTTTTCTACTAATTGACTATACAGTAATATTGACTATGTTTAATTCTATTAACATTTTATCTAGTTTCACATGGTTTGGAACCATACTACTCACTGTCCAGAACACTACTACTGCCTCAATACTCACTGGATCAACTTTGGATCACTTCAGAGAGGCAGTACTACATTACAACAATGTTTCCCATATGTATGGGCAAGGTATTTCATTATTTACTTGTTACTAACTGTTACTTTTAAGTAAGTTCACTGCCTTTTCTACTAATTTTTAGCATTTAGGACTAAATGCTAGAGGGCAAGTGTAAGGATTTGATTTACTGGTTTGTATTTTACTATTACTACATTGCTGATTGTGTCAGATCACTATACAGTAGGACTCACAAGCACATATATTCTCATTGTAGTTAGTTACACTTCCTCCTCATGTATCTACATGTGTATACCCTTATAAAAGACAGTATTGACTACTAGGTAAAGGGGATTCTTTTCCCCTGACCCCTCACTCAAGTACTAGGTTATCCCAGTCAGTAGTTGAGTGAACTAAGAGTGATTAGAATTCTCTTGTAAGGAACAGTGAGTTTCCTTACATGTGTGCTCACCAATTGTTGCTTGTGTTGCTGAGTAGGAAGAAGTATGCAAATGTATGGAATTATTAAAGAAGTTGTTCAATATTGGTCAACAATGCAGATGTATGAATGCAAATTCAAAAAGGAAGGAACAAAGGAGAGGAAATGTAAGTAGTAGAGCAAAGAGTGGGAAGGATGAAAGGGAGACAAGAAGTTGGGAGGAGAGGGATGAGCAACTATTGTGTAGAATATTATGAAGTGGACTGGCTACTTACACTTTACATTGAAGGACAGTGTAGCCAGCTAGGTTGTGTCATTACAGGATCTGAGGCTCAGTACAGGCATTACAGTGACAGATTAGAGAGACAAGTGTAGCAATCTTTATTGTCTAAGTTGTTGCTAGTAGAGCATCTGCTAGTAGGACACTTGTGAGAGGAGGACTAGACTAGAGAGAACAGAAGCAACAACATAGTGTCAGAGGCAGAGGGTGAGACTTAGAGAGATGGTGGAGGTTGGAGGCAAGGAGTGACAAGAAGGAATGCATCATTATATGCTCTCAATCTTCAGCAGCTGATTACATAAGTGAGTGATCTTACTTATATTATTGAGTTTGTATGTACAAAATGAGTCCTACATAATACATACAATATAATAAATAGATTACTGTATATTTATATTTAACTTAAAAACTATTTACCCTTTTACAAGATAATCAGAGTACTTTTAGTATTATTATAAGTACTTAAAAAAGATTTTATTTATTTTATATATACTTAATACAGCTTAAATTAGATTTACATACTCAATATAACTCATACACATATTATATATGATAATGTCTATCTTGAAGTGACCTTATATATAATGTAATACTTGTATTTGCCTTACAAACTGTTACATATTCTGTATTCTCTTTCTATATTAAATTTACATCTTACTTTAGCTTGTATATTAAATATAAGAAAGATGTTTTAATATATAGTGTAAAAGTCTATATATAGAATCTGACTTTTTCCTGATGGTGCCCTAGCAGAAGAAGTCAGACAGGAACACAATTAAGCAAGAGTCAAATTACTCTGTAGTAAGAATTGAAGCTGCTTTAATAACATGTGTTAGGAGGCACCAAAGATTGGAGGATTGATCATTCAATGTCAACTAGGTGGTGATTGGATCATTACTATATATAGTACTTTTTAATATTTGTAAGTAGATTATTAATTATTATTGAAAAATTTCAGCCTAGCTCAGGAATTAAACACTAGACCTTATAACAGTACCTAACTACTTAACTACTGAGCTACTATACTATTATAAAATTATGTATTTTTATATATTATATTACATATTTACCTAATCCTAAAACACTGAGAAAAATATAAAAATATAATTCCTAACCTAATTTAGCCTAAATCTAACACAAAAACTAAATCTAACTTACCTACTAAACCTAATTAGGAGGCAAGCCCTCTAAACCCTCTATCCTAACATAGTATATAAGTCAAATACTTAGAAATATGTTAGGTGTATTTGTAAGCAACTATATATAGTAATATTATAATCTGATCCTTTAAGCAATCAGATCATATTATGTAGCTTCTATATATAGTAAGAATCTGATCCTTTTATTATTTGTAATTATCTAAATATAGTAATAATTTAATCTCATATGTGATTAATTATATAAACTTTGGTAATATTATGATCTGATCCTTTAAGTGATCAGATCATATTATGTAACTTCTATATATAGTAAGAATCTGATCTTTTTTACTATTTGTAACTATCTAAATATAGTAGTGATCCAATCATCACATAGTTAACATTAATGGATTGATCACTTAAACTTTGGTAATTAGTATTGGATCAGACAGTAGTACTCTACATGTAGTATATATACTTATGTGTGTAAAATTTCCTATGTATACACATACATGTGTATAATTACAGGTGTAAACTGGGTCAGTAGGACTCATATACAATATGCTACTTTTGTATACAGCATATACAGCATATACACTGTGCCAAATATAACAAGATACTTTACATTAAAATAGCTCATAAAAGTACACTATCATCTTTCAAAACAAATGCTTAATATTACTGAGCTAAGAAAATGTATTGTACAGGTGGATGTAGAAATTGACACAGTCAGGTGAAGATCATGTGATGATCAACACTGCCTTATTTAGATGAAATATGCTGTAATATTGTGTAATATTTCCAAGTAAGGCAGTGTCAATTGTTACAAGATGTTCACCTGACTGTGTCAATTTCTACATCCACCCATCA
>NW_006760395.1:1140186-1151661 GCF_000271605.1 Fomitiporia mediterranea MF3/22 | reverse complement strand
ATATACAGTTGTTACATTTCAATTACAAGCAAAGTATAATTATAATTTTGAAGTGTAATTGATATATAAGTACATTATTACATTACATTTGCTATTATTAATTACATTTGTTGCAACTTTTTCGTGATGCCTGTAGTACTGTTTACACACAGAAATAAGACAGTTGAGTGTTGTGAGTTAATATTATGTGACAGCTCTAAACCTTTATGTGATGTACTGTAGTAACCATACTAACCATAGTACTCATACTAGTACTTTTTAAGTTAAACAAGGTTGTTATATAGTATTAAAATGATTTGGTATATAAATAAGTAAAGTAAATAAGGTTTAGAAACTCAAACTTAGTATTTAATTAGAGAATATGCTTAGTAATACTGTATACTTGTATACAGTGTATACAGAAATTTTTTACTCATAGTATACACATATGTGTGTAAATATATACCTGTATTTTCAGCTAGAAATTTCTCTTACAATACAGTGTGTAAGTGTATACACTGTAAGTGTATCTGTAAATTACACTATGGTGTGGAGCACTATCAGACAGCAAGTTTGCTACACTAGTATAGACAGTAGTACTAACACCTTTGAATGTTGTGCTCAAAGTAACAAATGAATTTATGTCTGTTAGTAGACTGTAAGAAGGTTTGCTTAATACATTCATACACACATAGTATAATACTGGGACTCACAAAGAGTATGTACATGACTGTGTTGCATTTAGTTCTAAGGTTTCTGTTACAATTCTCTACTCTCTTACCTTCAGTTCCAAGGGTTCCACACCCTTCTGTACTGGAACTTGGGACTTCTGTCCCTCAGGGGCACTGTCTATAGACTATATACATACTAACTCTTACTACTACCCTTCCTTACTTTATCATTCCATTCCTTTGACCACTCCTTCATTCTCTGTTCATTCTATAGTCTCTTACCCTTTGTCCATCCCTTCATTCTTTGTACCTTTATCTTTAACATTCCTTTCTTTCATTCTTTGTAGCTTATCATTCTTAGTAGCTCATACTCCCTGAGTGCTCTTGTGTAGTTTAGTATATATAGGCATACAAGATCAGACTGGTCCTGTAGTCTTGATCTTGTCTACTCTAAGTAGTCCTGTACTCTTAGGCTCACTCTATATACTCTACTCTTGTCTCACTCTCTCTCTCTGCCTGTTCTGCAAGTTCTAACTATGTTCTAGTACTTGTATTCTGTATTTCTGTTGTGTAGGATAGTTGTAGCCTAGGTCCCCTTACTGAGCCTTCAGGTCCCCTCTACACTGTTGCTGACATCAGATCAAGACTACCTATTACCACCCTACAACTCTCCTACATTTCAAGCATTAGTACTCACTGTTGTGTCAATCTCTTTTCTTTGTCCCAACCCTTTTACATTTTTAAATTTTAAACTTTCTAAACCCTTTTAAACTTTTGCCACCCTTCTTCTATTCATTACCCCTTTTAGTTTAGTGCTGATCCCTTTGTAGTGTAGACATGGACCCTACTATGTCAACTGCTACCCTTACTGTCCTACTGGATCAGCAGTTACAAGCAGAACTAGCTTAATACATACAGACCTCTATCTAAGAGGCCTTTACCAACTATGTGCTCTCAGCCCCTTCAGAACCTGTTCCAATTGTTCCAGAAGTCACAACCTGTTCCAGAAAGAAAGTGTATGTAGCCTGCCCTTTAGACTTTAATAGGCAGTACTTTGAGGACTTCCAGTACTAAGTCAAACTATATGTGGCTACTACTTTGACCAATCTATTCTTAGATCTTAATCACATCCTATTTGTCCTCTCCTTTATAAAGGAAGGCAACACAGCTACCTGGGCCTAGAACTGGATCAAAGGCTATTAGATTGGAAGCCTGATTCAACTTTAGAACAACAAGTTGTATTCAGAATTCATAGGACAGCTCTGTACTTCCTTCATTAATTTGAATAAGAAGTACAATGTACAGAACAAGCTTGTGTCTCTGTGACAGGGCAAACATTCTACTGATGCCTTCTTTCAGGAGTTCAATATCCTGGCCTGGAAGGCAGGATTTGTACTCAGGTTCAATAATGTTCTTATCAGAATACTTAAAAAAGCTCTTTACTTAGAACTGGTTAATAAGATCCTCAGAATGATACTAGAACTGGTCACCTACACTGAGTGGAAGACACACACTATTTCCTTCAACCAAGCTGTAACTCAGATGTATCAAGTCTGTACAGAATGCTTGTACATGTGTCTAGCTCTGACAGTTCTGAGCCCTTAGATTGATCTGTCTGTAATTTACAATCAATCTGTTCTAATAGACATTAGAGAAGCCTGAAAGTGAGGAGTATACTTTGCCTACAGAAAGTCAGGGCACCAGATTAAGGACTGTCTGTAGAAACAATAGTATATCTGTCAGGTTATTAGAGTGATGACAAGTGACAAGCAGGATTTGTAGTGAGAAGCCTTTTCTGTAAATCTGGAAGTCACCTCAGAACTCTTAGACCCTAACTATATACTCTAGGATTTTGTAGAGGCCCAACAGTGAATGTAGTACTGAAGGGCTATGACTCAGATTTTTTAATGACTACTTTTGATTCAATAGACACTGTAGGATTAGAAGTAAATAAAGTAAGAAAAGTAGAAAAAGTAGAAAAAGTAGAAAAAATAAATCAATAAAATTATTTATTAGAAAGAAAAAAGTTGAAAACAAAAGTAGATAGTTCTCCTATTTCTTCTGATTCTTTTGATTCTTCTCTTTACACTTTATCTGAGTCTAAATCTGTACAATCTGACTTACTACTTCTACATTCTAAGATTCTAGAACATTCAGAACACTACCCAGCCCTGTTTACTACTTAGTGGTTTGTCTATAGTATTAAGTAGGGATGGTCTCAGCTAAGTTCACAGCTGAGGACATGAGTCTGTCCTTGTTGAAAGAGAGAGGTTAATGAGGAAATGTTAGTACATATACTCACCCTCTTAGACAATAAGGCTGTGTAAGCTGTACATTCCCTTCAGAACAAGTAGTAGTTCATCCAAGAACATTCTAAGTACTAGCTCTAAGTCCTCATCCTCTTAGCTCCCTTCTCAGGATCCCCCCAGATCTGAACAACAGCTCTGGTAGACAGTAGATACACTAGTTTGTGTATTAATAAGGCTTTTGTGTAGGAACACTACCTCCCTACTTAATGTGTTCTACTTCCAATCCTAGTATACAATACAGACAGAACCCTAAACCAGAATAGTCAGATTACTAAGTTTGTCCAACTACAGATGACTATTCAGGATTATGAGGAAAGTATTGAGTTCAGAGTCACTAACCTTAGAAAGACAGATGTCTTCATCAGATTCAAATGGCTTAAGGCTCACAACCCTACTATTGACTGGTTAGAGTAGACACTTACATTCAATCAGTGTCCTGAGTCTTGTAGCTACCTTATACTACTGTTCTAAGTGGATACAAACACTTCTAATGTTACTGACAGTTCTGATGAAGGTGACCAGTTGTTCTTCTTTAACTAGGATAAATATGTAGATACATATTCTAGTCAAGGTGGAACAGAGTTAATCTGAAGAATGTCTGAGACAGAACTAGTCTAGAACCCTCTCAGAACAACTCTACTCTAGAATGTACATAGACCCAGCCTGCCAGATTTTGTCTGAGAGTTCCCTAAAGTCTTTAGTAAAGAGGAATTTGACTAGCTTCCTAAACACTGTCTCTAGAACTATGTAATTGAATTGACTAAGGGTTTCCAACCTAAGGATTGTAAGGTCTACCTACTCAACAGAGACAAGTAGGAGGTGCTTGATGAGTTCCTTCAGGAAAATCTTTGGAACAGCTAGATCCAACCCTTAAAGTCCCCTATAGTCTCCCCTTTCTTCTTTGTCAAAAAGAAAGATAGGAAGTTCTACCCAGTCTAGAATTATTATTATCTTAATGAGAGTACTGTCAAAAACAAGTACCTGCTCCTCCTGATTCAGGAGCTCATTAATAAGACACATACATTCAGGGTTTTCACTAAGTTGGATGTTTGATAGAGGTACAATAATATTCAGATCTGAGACAGAGATGAGTAGAAGGCTGTGTTCTGAACCAATTACAGACTGTATGAACCAACTGTAATGTTCTTCAGACTAACTAACTTGCCTACAATGTTCTAGTCATTCATGAATCACATTCTCACAGATCTGATTGACTCAGAGCATGTTAGTGTGTATCTGGACAACATTCTGATCTTCACCCAGACAGTCAAACACTATTACTGACTAATCTGAGTAGTTCTACAACAGCTCTAAGATAATAAACTGTTTCTCTAAGAAGCAAAGTACTCTTTTGTGTAGGAGTCAGTAGATTATCTAGGCTTTGTAATTGGTGGAGGAGAGGTCTGTATGGATCCAGCAAAGGTAACTATAGTTTGGAACTGGTTACAACCTTAGAACCTGAAACAGGTCTAAGTGTTCCTTAGGTTTGCAAACTACTACTAATACTTCATTTGAGGCTTTAGTACTATTGCCCAGCCCCTTCACAATCTCACTAGTAAGGATGTTCCTTAGTAATAGGATGATCAGTAACAGTCTGTGTTTGAGTCCCTCAAGCAGGCCATCACTAGTAAGCCTGTATTAGCAGTTCTAACAGTTGTGGACAAGTTCTGAGTTGAAGCCAACTCTTCCAACTTTGTGAATAGAGTAGTACTGTCCCAGTTCATTAATAGAAAGTAGTGTCTGATAGTGTTCTGATCAGAATCCCTCTCTGTAACAGAACAGAACTACCCTATCTATAATAAGAAACTCCTTGTAATTGTCTGTTCCTTAGAGGAGTAGTGTTAATATCTCCTTAGTACTGTACAGAAGTTTGAGATTTAGAGTGATCACCTTAATCTTTAATACTTCCAGGCACTTCAGAAGCTCAACTACTACCAAGCCTGCTAGATGTTAAAACTGTAAGACTACAACTTTGTGCTAACCTACAAACTCAGAATACAAATGATGAAAACTGATTTACTCTCAAGACAAGCAGGTTATGAAAGGGGGGAGAATGATAACAAAAATCTTGTTCTCCTAAACAATTCCTGTTTCACATCCAAGACAATCCAAGAGATCTGACTCAAATCCAAGGATGTTGACTTTGTTGTCTGTATATAGTAAGCTCTGAAACACACACAGGACCAGGTTGTAGTAAAGTAGCTGGAAAAGCAGGCTAGGGATTAGGAGGAGGATAAGGATGGACAGGTTTACTAGGAAGGCTGACTGTACATTCTGAAGGATCAGAAGCTGTAGGAGGACATTGTCTGAGCTCATTACAACAATCCAACTGTAGAACATTTAGGCTGACACAAAACACAGGAACTCATTACTCAGAACTACTAGTAGCCTAGAATGTAGAGGGAAATCCTGAAGTACATGACTGGTTACAATACATACTAACAGACTAAAGTCTACTAGACAAGGGTTCAGGCTCTCTTACATCCACATTAGATCCTGGATCACTCTTAGGAAGAAGTCTCAGTGAACCTGATTAGTAAGCTACCTGAGTCTTAGGGTTACAACATTATCTGTATAATTGTCAACTAATTCTCTAAGTAAGTCCATACAGTTCCAACCTAAACAGAACTCACTTCTGAAGGTATAGTACACATTTATTAGAATCATGTCTTCTGGTTGTACAGACTCCCTCAGAAGCTCATTCACAATTGTAGACTACAATTCAAGTCAAAATTCATGTAGGACTTGTATGTGCTTCTCAGAATTCAAGGGAACCCTTCTACTACATATTACCTACAGACTAATAGTCAAACTGAGTGAGTCAATCAGGAGATTGAGCTCTATCTCTAGATGTTCATCAATCATTAGTAGTTAGACTAGTCTGAATGGTTAGCTCTAGCAGAATTTGTACACAATAACTAGTAACACTCTACAACAGAACAGTCCCTGTTCTTCCTCAATCATGAGAGACATCTGTACTAGGGGACAGTTCTAAACCAGAACAGTAGTTCTGAATCTATAACAGACTTTGTGGAACAGATGTACAGAACCAGGGAGGACACACAAGCTCTTTTAGAGAAGGTAGTGTAGGTCATAAAGTAGAACTATGATTAGAAGAGGTCTACAGCCAAGGATTACCAGCCTGGTGATAAGGTTATACTAGAAGCCACTAATCTGACCTTGGATTACCTAATAAAGAAGTTGGACAACAAGTGCTTCAGACCCTTCATCATTGAAAAGAAGGTTGGTGCCTCTGCCTACAAACTCCAACTTCTAGCAACATAGAAGCACATACACCCAGTGTTCAATAAGGTTCTATTGTCTCAGTACTATGATCCTGATTTTCCTTTGTAACAAAGACCCCCTCTGTCTCTACCAGAACTCATTGGTTCTGAACCAGAATACAAAGTAGAGTACATAGTAGATGCTAAGTTACTGTACAGAAAACTCAAATTCCTTGTTTACTAGAAAGGGTACCCAGTTGAGGAGCATACTTGGGAACCTGCTGAGAACCTCACTCATACTCCTAAGGCAATCTAAGACTTCTATCAGCTTCATCCTAGTACTCTGTACAAACTCAGCCTTACAGATTTCCAAGCCTTACTATTCTAACCTATACCTGAGCTACTAACCAAGCCCTATGTTCACCAATCAGGATGATTGGTTTTAGAGGGGGGGTGATGTTACAATTCTCTACTCTCTTACCTTTAGTTCTAAGGGTTCTACACCCTTCTGTACTGGAACTCAGGACTTCTGTCCCTTAGGGGTGCTGTCTATGAACTATATGTATACTGACTCTTACTACTACCCTTCCTTACTTCATCATTCCATTCCTTTGACCACTCCTTCATTCTCTGTTCATTCTATAGTCTCTTACCCTTTGTCCATCCCTTCATTCTTTGTACCTTTATCTTTGACATTCCTTTCTTTCATTCTTCATGGCTTATCATTCTTAGTAGCTCATACTCCCTGTATACTCTTGTGTAGTTTAGTATATATAGGCATACAAGATCAGACTAGTCCTGTAGTCTTGATCTTGTCTACTCTAGGTAGTCCTGTACTCTTAGGCTCACTCTATATACTCTACTCTTGTCTCACTCTCTCTCTCTGCCTGTTCTGCAAGTTCTGACTATGTTCTAGTGCTTGTATTCTGTATTTCTGTTGTGTAGGATAGTTGTAGCCTGGGTCCCCTTGCTGAGCCTTTGGGTCCCCTCTACACTGTTGCTGACAGTTTCTGTCAAGACACATTCATGTTCTTGTTCATTTTTGCTTATTTGTATGATCTGTCCACACACAAAGCTTGGTAGTCCAGCACTCTCAAAAGCTGACTCGTTAAAGAGTGCTAGACCTTCCTGATAGAATGCTACCTCAAGATGTTCAAGTGTTAAAGCAAAGTTGAGAACAATGTAATCTATACCAAATAATGATAAATATACTCTGTTGAGAGAAGTAGGACTAAATGGCATACCAGCTATTTCAGCAGTGGACCACTGTTTAAAGGGGAGCACTGTGCTTGTTGATGCTAAGGCCAGCAACAATACAAGCCTCTTGTCAAATTTCATCTCTGTTATTTGAGAACTAAGAGGTAAAGGGTGGGAAGTGGCTGGGAAGGATAACAGTAATCAATGAGAAAACTGACAAGACACTCAGTTACTGGACATGAACCAAATCCCTTTATACCCTTCCCCCTCTGAAATGAACACACCACCTTGAATCTGAGCAAGGAATGTAGAGTCTGGCACCATTCTCTCCAACACTTGCAGTGAATCATGATTCACCAACAAGGCCATTGACTGAGTGTTACTACACTGTTAGATTGAACAGAATTTGAGCCCCCTGTGGCAAGGCTGTTCATTGTGTCAGAAACAGGCACAGAGGTGCTGCTGCAGGGGGACATCTTGGGTACATCACAAAATTAGATGTAGTCTGACAATACATTGTATGTCATTCTAATAACTATAATATATAAAAGATATAGAAGTCTGTCAATAATCATTACATTGGCATCTGCTACTAAGATGTATCTTTAGAAGGTCTGTAAGACTTCTAAAATTCACAATACTTTTATAAATTGTCAGAGTATACAAGACTTGAGTGAGAATACAAGCTCTTACCAGAGTTGCTTGAACAATAAATGCTTCCTACAATAATCATTCTTTTTTATCATTATTGAATTAGAAAACAAATATATTATACTTGAGTAAATAATTACAGGCAAAAGTATTTACTAAAACTACTATTAAATCCTGTACCACCCTTATTTCTTCCACTCATACCTGCATTGCCTCTCATAATCCCTCTGGAAGATCCACTAGCCTGTCTAGCTGAAGAAGCACCTCCAGAGCCTGAGGGCCTTAGACCTTCATCATCATTGTCATTGTCATCGTGAGTGCCATTGTCTGGTTGCTTGCTAAAGTCGGCCAGATGCTTAGATTCTTGTTCTCTGTCAAACTAGTGAGAAAAAGCCATGCCAGAACATTACAGCAATACAGGTCGACTGAACCGGACGTGTGATGTATGGATAGGGGGACAGGAAGCGCGCCGATCGGACAGACCGTGGAGGTGATAGTAACGGGAAGTGCGAGCGGGCGTTGTGAGGGACCAAGGAAGCCCGCGAAGGCTGTGTAGTGAAACACAATGCAGGCGAGATGTGTGGCCGGGTGCGGGGGGCAGGAGCAGAAGAACGGTAGCGAGAGAGGATGGATAGATAGACTGTGGTGACCGCAATTTAGCGCAGGGGGCGATATGAGAGAGTGCATTGGGGCGATCATCGGACATACAGGGGTCGATGCGTCCATGGGCGGCATTGCATCACATCACACATCACACAGTTCGTTTGGGGGGCCACAGTAAAGTCCACAAGGGAGAGTGCGAGACGAGCAGACGAGTGTCAGCAAGCAGTCACACGAAGTAAACAAAATAAAATGTAAAAAGAAATAGGGATAAAATAATGAGTCAATAGCTGGCGTGAAGACTAGGAGAAAGGGGCCAGCTGCGGTGACCAGCAGGCGGGGTGCATGGCAAAGAAAGGAAACACGAAAGACATGTACGCACATGGATGTGTCGTTGGACCATGTTGTCGACGTCGGTCGAGCAGTACTCATGCAGTTTCACATGGTGGCCAGCCCGTTCCTCTGCAGCGGCGTCGTCATCATTGGTGTTATCGGCCATCGGCATCGGGAGTTGCACCCGGGGCTGTCAGGGCGCGTCAGACGAAGAAGGGAATCGACATGCCGCCGTTGACATCGAGCAGGAAGATAGTGTTCCAAAAATAGAGCAGGCAGGTGTGTGAGAACAGGGACGCAAGATACGCGACAGAACGGCCTCGAACGCACCGAAGATGATCACTGCTACGTCCACAGAACACAACACTCCCAGCTCATATGCCTTCTTGAACAGCCCGTCCTTCCGCTGCACGCCATGGGCAATTTTGACGCGCCAGCCAAGAATATGCAACAGACAGACAGCGCAGCACAGCACACAGAGTGGTTACCGACAGCCTTCAGCCGACAGCGAAGGAGATATAAAAAAAATAAGTGTTAGCCTCCGTCGAAATAATTATAGTGAGCGCACAGCAGCGCAGCGGGGCCACTCGGTCAATGCGTCACACTAGCACTGCAGCTCCTGCACAAAGCGTCGCAAAAAAACTGAGAACACAACTCGCCTTGAGAAGAGTTACTGAGCTGTTGCGCTCGTGCTACCAGCGCCCGCGAGAGAAAATGGAGTCAGTATGGCGAACTGAATTGCGCGAGAAAATAGCACAGGGGAAAGAGAAACGGGACGATGGAAATAGACTAGCGGATGGAGAGGGACAAGGAGATGCACACACCATTATTGGGGTGGTATGGTATGGTATGGTATTTCCCAGCATGGGTCCCTAAAAAGAAGTCTCGATCTTGCAGTGACCCATGGCACGCGTCTTCAGACATGGTCAATGTAATACAGTTGTTCAGTAGAGCAGCAGGTTGTGTTGGACACGGCAGCAAATATTGAAGAAGTTGTTCTTACAACAGTAGACTCTGTAGTAGAAGCTAGTCATGAGAGAGAGGAGAGAGATGGCAGGAAGAAAGTAAGAGATGTTGAGAGAGAGAAAAGCAGAAGGTAAACTTCAATAAAGTGGAACAAGATGGGTAAAAACCAACACACACATGATCACTTTAGTTGGTGGGAAAATGGACTTGTCAATTTTCTGACGTTTATCTTGTTAGGCAGAAAAAACTTCCAAGTATCTAAGAAATTAAGAACAATATTAGTAGTTATAATAATTTCCACTTACTTGTAATGACTTGTAATGTTATTGGAATACTTAAATAATCTTGTATTTGTTTTGTAATTCTTGTCCAACTCTTGTATAACATTATATTTACAGTCAAATATGTCTTAATACATAATGTCTGGAGAAGCCAGACATTTATACATTAATAATAATATGTAAGACAAAGTGTGTGGAAAAAAATTACTATATTTGAATATATATTTAAAATATTAATTTTTTGTACTTTGTAAACATGTAGTATAGACAAAAAAATTGGTGCACATTAAGAAATAATATAGCAATTGTGTATACTACTATACAGTCTAAGAAATAGAGTTAAATATTAAGAAGTATATATAGTAATAGATTTAAAATTAGAGTAAGGCTTTTGTGTTAAAAGATAATAAAGAAAACATACAAGATTTAGTCAATACAAATACAATTACCCTACATACTATTAAGAGTAGTCTGATGAGTAGATACTATCTCTTTACAAAGTAGTTTACTACAGAATTTACATAGTAAGCTTGTAAGATAGACAGTAAATATAACTTTAGTATACTATAGTAATATATTCTCTAAAAGAGTACAAAGTTGTTGTCCTTCTCTTGATGTAAGTTTTTATTCTGGTTCATCAATTTCAATGTTAGAATTGTTGTCTAAATCATTACTAGACATATTAAGGTCCAACTCTTTATTTATACACTGACAGATCTTTTTAATAATTTCTAGTTCTCTAACACTTACAAGATTTTCTATGTTAGAGTACTCTTTTTACTCTTTAACTGGGTTCAGTAAGTCCTTGAGAGAAAGTAGTACACTTACAATACAGTAGTGTTGTTTAAGACTGTTAACAGTAGTAAGGAGTTCCTTTTCAACATTGTAAAACTGTTTAAGATTACAAATATCTGTAAAATATAATGTCTGTCTAGTAGATAAGTGTTAGGAATTGTAAAATACAGTAACTAAGTTTGGAAAAGCTTAACTCAAGACTTGGGACTGAGTAGTTTATATACAAAACCCTATTGGTCACAAGTCTAGAGATTGGCCAGATCAACTAGGCTACCTTTGTTGTCCTGCTTAGTAAGAACTCTAGCTCAGTATTATTAACCTCTAATCATTACTAATAGGTAATCAATCTATTAGTAGAGAGAGGGGACAGGAAGGAGTAGGTACTAAGTCAGTTAGGAAAAGGTAACAAAACCTGAAGACAAGGTCTTTATCTCTCCAAGGTTAAACACATACTCTAGCACAGCATTAC
>NW_006760395.1:1122855-1129378 GCF_000271605.1 Fomitiporia mediterranea MF3/22 | reverse complement strand
AATAAGTAACAGAACAGACTACTGTAATTATATACACCTGGAGGAGTAATAACACTGTCTAGTGAATAAGTAATAGACAGTTGTACATTTCCTTTTAGAGTAAGGTTTAGAGACCTGAATGGATTAGCAAATCCACAGATCCACACTGTGGATAGTTTATTCCCACAGATACTGTACCACAGTAAACATTCCCACAGTAACTGTGGATTTTTGTGCATCCACAGTACTAATCAGCACTGCTCTGTTTGGCAGGCTGACAAAAGATATTTGCCTTTGTAGAGTAGTGTCAATCATTACAAGAGTCTCACCTGACTTGTTTTCATTTACATAATTTTGTATGTAATCAATTTCAACATACACTCAGAAAAAAAATAAAAAATAACTCCAATTATATTTACATTTTCCCACCTGAATAATACTTATTGTTATTAATGTATAGTATATATTCTTATGAGTTACATGTGAAGTAAGTGTTAAAAAGCAAAGTAGGAATTGTTACAAAAAAAAAGACAAGTACTAGCAGTGTGTAGCCAAGTATTTTTACAGTGTCATGGTACACTGTGGTTACCGTGGGAATTTTATCCACAGTAAAGCTGATCCACGGTGTGGATCACAGATAGCACGGATGGTAACCATTTCGGTCCCTAGTAAGGTTCTTAACAGCTGTAATAACTGTATTAATATTATTCTTAGTGTTTAATATAGTGTTAATGACAAGAACCTAATCCTCACATGTATAAACTGAACTAAGACAGTCCTAGAGATACTTCTCAACCTCTAATACTAGGAGAGAATGTGTGACAAAAGTAGTAGAGTAAATGTATCCAAAATCAATATAATATTGAGTAAGAGTGTATCAGATTACAAATGTACAAACACACCTAAAACTGTGTTAATTTTACTGTATACATATTAATACATGATTTCCTATATATCTAAACACTAGTTAGGAGAAATAACAACTGTTCTGGTTGTAAAGAGGGGAGGGGTAGAGACACATTATAAGTACTAAAATGAAGAAATTTACATTAGTAATTATATAGTAGACATAGTAAAGTCTACCTTTGAATTTCTGTATAATTCTAACAGTTAATAATAGTAGATAGCTTAATCTTATACTATACAGTCTTAGCTATAAGTATTGCCTTAAGTAAATTAATCTTATATTATGTTGTGTTTACTAGCCTTGTATATATTAATAGTATAAAGACAAAAGTTGTTATAGTATAATACCTTAAAGGTCCTAATAATTCTAGCATTTAGTAGTTGTACAAATAACATTATATTTGGTGAAAAATACTTGAGCCTAATGTTTTGAGGGGCATAAGTAACAGAGTGTTCAGAAAAGTTATTAAGTAATAATATAACTTTACACCTTTAAAGATACTTTTTAAAATTGAATTACTTTAACTACTATAATGAATTTTGAAGAAGAGTTAAAAGTAGTAAAGAACTGAGTACTCACTCCTTAAAAAGTACTACAGTCATTTATACTAATTTGTTTGACTAATAATATATTCCCTGTTATTCAGGTAAGATATTTTAAAAGTACTTAAGTATATGTGATTTTCTAATAAAGAATAGTTTTTCTTTTTCTGTACTACTAACATTACAAGCAAATCCAATTGTAACTTGAAATTTGCTACTCCTCCTCCTACTTATTTGTTGTAAAGCAAGACCTTGATCTGGAAGTATACTGTGTAACTTAAGAATAAAAGTTTAAGATAATAATCAAATGTAAAACTTATAATACAAAGAGTCTAGTCTTATTAAAGTTCTAACAATTGTTAAGTTTGTAGTCTTTAAGAATATTTGAAAGTCAGACCTGTTCTACTATTACTTACTTAAGATCTACAGATACTGTCTCTCTATGTTAACAGATACTCTTAATACTATAACTGAGATTTAAAAAGGTGAGAATACAATTAACACAATAAAGAATAAGATAAAAGTAAGAAGGGGAGTATTTGACTTGATTAACATAGTAAAGAATAAAATAGAAGTAAGGGGAGTGTATGACTTGACTAACACAGTTAAGAGTAAGATTAAAGTAAGAGAGAGAGTATTCAACTTGATTAACATAGTAAAGAATAGAATAGAAGTAAAGAGAGGAGAGAAGTGTATAACTTGACTAACACAGTTAAGAACAAGATTAAAGTGAGGAGAGAGGACTTACATTCTTATAAAGGAGTTTACTCAGCTATAGCTTCTTAGACAGTCTTTATTAGGAACATTAAATGTGTCCTCAAAGTGAAAACACTTTACAAGTAGTATTACTCTAGTTACAATTTTGTTACAAGCCTTTATAGAGTGTTACTAAAGAATAAGAGTCTCTTTAACAATTATATTTACTATAAGACATAGTTATTTATTAGACAAGAAGGTTAGAGTAGCTTTTGTACAGGTTTCAAGTACTTTATAACAAGTAATGTTGTAGTACAAAGAGGACTGAGTAAAGATAAGAGTCTAGTTATACTTAAAGCTAAAGTATTTAACAATTTTGTCCTAGGAAAGATCAGAATAGTTGTCTCAGAAGTTAAGAACTTTAAGCTAGTCAGAACATGTAAGGTTTGTTCTCTTCTATATTATACAAGCTGAGGACTTTACCTTCTCTATCTACTTGCCTAGTTTTAGGTCTAGCTTGTTTTTGTATACACTCCTCTGAGTCTGCTTTAGCTTCTGGATAGATATAGAAAATCAAGAGATAAGTCTAAAATTTCTATACTCTTTCTATACTTTTATATTTTTCTTTTTCCTTCAAGATTTATTATTGTCAAGAAAACTTATATCAGACTAGTGTCCAGATTAAGGCTTTGGTAAGTATTTGGATGTCTATCAGAAACACAAAATATGTATTAAAGCACTCTTTTTCAGCCCTTAATATTGTTAGGTAGTGTACAGAATAATAAATTCTACTCAAAATGTAAGTTGCACTTCAGTTTTTGATTAGCTTTTTACATAAATTTCACACACACATTGATCTATTATGTAATGTTGTCATTTTTGCATATTTTCCCTTATCTCAGCTCAGGATAAGGGCTTTTCCCATACATTATTAAATTTATACATATACATTTGATACAATAAGACATATTTGACTGTATATCAAATAATTACATAAGATTATATTCAAATAAGAATTCTGTCTCTATATTGTAATTCAAAAATAAGTATACTACTAACATGTATGTACTTATATTTATTTGTATAGTTTACTAATACTTAATCTACCTTGCCATATCTAGAAGGGTATACAAGATTTTTTCACGTTTTGTGATGTAGAGTAAGCCTAAAAAAAGAATGGACACTGTGAAGGGCTGTACAGTGTACTGCATTATTGAGACGCTGGCAGCTGATTCCTCGAAAGGTTCGAGGAGTGATGGAAAGCCTGGATAAGCCGGGCACGTCGGAGTTAAAATTAAACTCATCTCGAGATCCCTCAGCGCATGCGCGATTTCCTTTACAAGTTTTCCAATTTCGATAATTTTGCATTTGTTGATTTCTGCATGTTGAGACTCCCAGAAAATGCAAATGTTTGACTATCAGATCTATTTCGAGTTCAGGAAATCAAGATGTCATGCTGCAATTTCTCAAGTTGTAGACTTTTAACTTCAAGAAAATTAAGGAAGAATACGTGAAGAAAAGGCCATAAGACGAGTTATGCGCGACCTTTGCGGACTTTCGATCTCCGCCAGATGATCGTGAGCAAGGCGTTTGTCGATACGTCCTAGGCGCCCCTTTTCGACCCACTCTCATCATGTCAGTCAATGCTGCAGATTGGACCATTGCAAATGCTAAGTACATCAATCCAGTATACGTTCCTAGAGCTGGACGTCCCAGCATTACCTTCCATGGTGTTACAGCTTCGAGTCTTAGTAACGTCCCCGCAGGCGATATACCTAAGTTTGTCTTCCTAGACGAGGACATGGATGTACAACTCAAAGCCCGCGCCGACGACGCGCTCAGGTCCCATAATCTTCAGCCGCAAGTTAAGAGTGTAAACGAACTGCAATTTATGTATGGCGGCTTGTTCTCTCCACATGCTAATACGTACTACGGAGTACACCGCGACGAATGGAGATTGCGACATGAGGGAAATGTAAGTGACCATCCAATATTCATTCCTGTCGCCACTAACGATTATGGCGTTCCGTGCTTTAGTGTGTGGCTGTAGTAGAGAGGAACCAGGCTTTTGCTCTCAAATTCTATTTGCAATGGCTCTTCGACACAGTGATCAGAATAGAGACGGAGCCAGCTAACCCTGGGACCGACACTAGAGAGAGGGTGGACCTCATTTTCTATGACGAGAACGGTTCTATCTTGCTTCTTGCGGAAGGTAAAACGCCGAGTGTCATGGATCAATTCGTAAACCTCTTAGAGAGCAACCAGACACACGAAGTTGAAATGCAGCCTAATGCATCGCCTGGAGAAAGCGTGCTGTTCAAGGTATGTGCGTTCTGCCTCTAGATAAGCATTTCAGGCACTAACTGCGAGATTTAGGCCATGTACTATTCATGGCTTTATGACGACCGCTGGATAATCGTTTTTGACGCTCAAAAGCTGATTGTCATGCGCAGATACACGGTCCCATTGACATCCGAGATAGCCTTTGCGTACTCGAAGACAATTTTGCAAGGAGATAGTTCTGATCTTTTCCGCACTCTGCTGGGCATACTCCTCGTTCGACTGGGCATTGGACCAGAATTCGATGACCCGGATGTTGACGCCTATTATCGGAAGTACTTACTTCAGGCACAGGAGATACAGAAAGAATTGACACAGCGCCAGAAGGATGGAAAGGGTAAGAGAAAGGTCAGGGATAAGAAGAAACCTGATGGTGACGATGACGACTCTGGTCCTCGGCGGCGCGGACCAGGTGGTGGATCAGGTGGTGGATCAGGTGGTGGATCAGGTGGTGGATCAGGTGGTGGATCAGGTGCTGGTTCAAGCGCTGGTCCAGGTACTGGTAAATCTGGTGGATCCAAGTCTAGTCCTTTCAGTGAACTACGCAAAAAATTCGGGGGCAGGGGTACTGGCAGGAGATACTCTGACTTACAAACCACTCGCCTCGCAAATGCTGCTGTCCTACCAAAACAAAAGGTCCGGAAAGCAGGCTTGACAGGTGCAGAGAGAGCTGGTCTTATAGTGAGTTTTCCTTCTTCTTGCCTGATACCGGTCTGACTATGTGTAGATCATTCGCGGTTGTACCAACTATGAGGCCCCCCTCTCTGAGTCGGCAGTTTTCGAAATTGAGCCAGGAGTGACGTTCCCGCCCTTTGGAACGTCTGAAATGCCTACTCTCCAAGTAGAGGGTACTTGCTCAAGAGGCGCAACTGGTCTTGTCTGGAAAGCAAAACTATTAAACCCTAACAATCCCCATGGCGTTGAAAAATACTTCGCAGTCAAACTTGTCGATTCCGCTTTGCGATCATACGACGGATACATGAATACTATCATGGACGTGTATAACGAATATGTGAATTATTGCGTCCTTCAGCTTGGCAAATGCTACTACCCTGACAAGCCGGAAGTACGAAGCATTATAGAGTCATGCACGGCCACTTGCTTTGGACTGTTTAGGCTTAAGGGCAATAGGTCTTCTTTACGGCAAAGGTTTGCACTGATCACAGAGTTTGAGGGTAAAACAATCAACGAACGTGCAAGTTTCGAGGAGGAGGAGGATACCCCGTGCGTCTACTGTCTGATTCATTGTGTATGCATCAGGAAAATGTCACATTTCTTGTAATTTCTTATAGACTTTATAAAGTAATATATGTATTGTATATACATTGTAAAGTAATTGTAAGGTTTTTAAACAAATTGTAAAGTTAAAATAAACATGTTAATGTATATAAAGACTATATAAGTATTAAGGACAAATAAAATATATTACATGTATTATACTAACTTTGTATGATAACCTAAAGTATTATGCTTGTATTACATTTAAATTATAATCTTAAAAAAAGAGTTATATTTATAATATAATAATGTAATAATAACTATTGTTATCTTATTATTTATGCAAAAGGTATATTAATGTATATAATAGTGTAAGAGCACTTGTTGTATCCCTATTATCTTAATAAAAGTATACTATAAGTATATAATATGTACATTATACTTAGATTATCTTGGGCAACTGATACCTAACTTGCTTATGTAATCAACGGCTGAAGATCGAGAGCATATAATGACGCACTTATGCGTGCCACTCTTTCTCTTCAACCTCCACCACCTCTCTAAGGCTAACTCTCTGCCGTGCCACCATGTCGTCGCTTTTGTTCTCTCTAAGTCTCTAGTCTTTCTCTTCTTGCATGCGTCCTACTAGCTGCCACCCTGCCTTCAACAATGTCGACAATAAACATTGCTGCACTTGTCTCTCCAATCAACTGTTGTGATGCCTGCACTGAGTCCCAGATTCCGCACAGCTGATTACACCGTACCCTCCAGTCTCAACGACGTTAAATGCAAGCACCGGGTCACTTCATAATAACTGTACAATAGTTTGCTCATCCCTCTC
>NW_006760395.1:1113972-1118483 GCF_000271605.1 Fomitiporia mediterranea MF3/22 | reverse complement strand
TCAGCTCAGTAGCACAACATGGGATCTGAGCTCTGTACAGGCACTGCAACAGTAGATTGGAGAGACGAGTTGTAGCAATGTTTATTGTCTGTGTTGTTGCACTCAGAGTACCTGCTGGAGGATGCTTGCAAGCAGAGGACTGGGCTGGAGAGAACAAAAGCGACAACATAGTGTCAGGGCAGAGGGTTAGACTTAGAGAAATGGTGGAGGTTGGAGAGAAAGAGTGACAGCTGTAAGTGTGTCATTATATGCTCTCAATCTTCAGCGTTGATTATGTAATCAATGTTTGTAATAGTAGTGAAGCTGTAAAACAAAACCAATATTATATTTAGATGCAAAAGGAAAGCACTATTTTACTTTATGATACAGTTGATAGTAATCTGACATGTCTATATTGCTTTTAACACATTGATATAGTTCTTACAAGTATCTGAATGTGTTAAGACAAGACTACACAAGAGTATGTCTCAGATGATATAAACTACATTACAAGCAATGACGAACGATGATGGAATACCTTCCATCATACATTCTACATCTGAGACATACCTACATAATATATATAGACTAACTAATCAACAGACAATGAAGCAAGCTGCAAGAGAGTGAGCCGAGTCCACTATCCCCCCTCTTTGTGTGATCCCTCTAAGCCTCTCACATAACCTCTCTTTCCCCTTTCTTAACAGGTTATGAGCCTTGAGCTCCCTGCCTACACTTTATCTACACTCTACTATGTCTATGCTCTATACAGTTCTATACATCACATGCACACACACAGCATAATATGATGCAGAACTTGACTCACCTGTCTGAGTATCCCAAACACGAATCAATATGCTACAGATGCATGATCTACTGTACTACATACAACCCAGACATTATATGATTGTCATCTTAGTGATTATGATCATTGGCCCAGTAATAATGTAATCTATGCAGGCAATGTTGAAACTATGATGAGTATCACTTACTGTGATTATTAAATGCTGAAATACTCTATAATATCATGGAGATCATGTTATAATAAATTAACTGATCATACTATGGATGAATGTTAAAAAGATTAATAAAGCAAACACTACTCTTCCACTATTAACATTACAATAGTACAAATGATTGACACTGCCAACAAGCACACATATGTTATAGCATAAATCAAATAATAACACATATAGTAATATCACAGCTGAACAATTAATGCTCAAAACGAGCACATATATGCTAAACAGCATATTAAATTGAATAAATAAAACATTTAACATGTATTATAGCTGATAATACAATTGCAGACACTATAATAACAACAATAATAATGATAATAATGATAATAATACAGATAGAACTAACAGAACAAATACAGAACAATATAATAACTAACACATATTATGGTTGAGCAATTATATGTAACATATCAGATTCAGTAGTTACATGTCAGATATTGCAATTACTTATTGGATACTGAATATAATACACATATCTAAGATATACAGACGAGTACAGATATACAAAAGTATAATGAATAATTACAAACCAAAAAACAATGCTACAGAGTGTATAAACTAACTATGCACAAAAGAATAATGTTATAATGTATAAATACTGATTATGGCACAAGACAAGTGCAAAAATTATAACTATTAAACAAATGATACTACTTTACACATTAATACAATTGTGTAAATGTATACTAACAACAAACGAAAGAATTATATCTCTATTATACTTGAAACAACACATCAATACAACTTAATTATACAGAACGTGTTAATTATATAATAAATTTCAAAGTTGCAACAGCAACATCAACTGTACAGTGTATATACCTTAACAAACAATTATTAAATTTACATTAGCTCATAGGAGCAAAGTATTAAGCTGATAAAGCTATTACAACAAATAATACAAATATAATTATTACAAACACATTATTATAATAATTATGATTGAAAACAATCATAATATAATATGATTAAATAAATTAATAAAATGTTTAAGCTATTATCTCAGACAGTATAATATAAAATAGGTAATAACAGACACAAGCATACTTAATAGAACTCAGTGCATTTACTAAAAGCACTACATAAATAATAATTACAACATTATTAAATGAATATTATACAAAAACAAACAAATTACTATATGTTTTCAACACAAAAACAAAATATTCATTCATAATTACAAACGATAATTAATAAAAGATAACAAGTGCACACATAACTTGTAACATAATGTGTACTTATCTACTATAACAAACAAAATACACATTATATAAGTTGACAAATGTTAACAGTAACAAAGATATAATAGTAATAACATTTAAATTACTCATTATAGAACATAACAAACGTTACACACTACTTTAAAATACTAATAATTAGAAATTGAACTATGAAAGCAATTACAATTATTATATATAAATATTATATTATAACAACAATTAATAAACAAATTTAAGAAATATCCAATTCTTTAAAGAAATACCTTCTTGAATTGAAGGGGAGAAAATGGATAATATGCACGAAAAATTAATAACTAAATATAAACAATGGAATGGAAAGTATAATGCTATGGATGCTACAAAAAATAGAAAAATAGAATAACAAAATGCACAGACTAAGTACTGACTAAGTAATAGAAGTTACAGACAGACATAATGGATCATAAAGGTAAATCATTCAGTACAAAGCAAAACTATGTTGATTGGAACTAAATAACAGAAGTCAATACAATGTGCAATTGAACTTCAACATTAAATAAATAATAATTCTACTATGAAACAAATGCTCATACTTGGCAAATAATATTAATATGATAATATAATTAACTTAACAGTGTTTAATACGAAAATAAATAATATACAGACAATTATCACATCATATAACAAAATAATTCATTTATCCAAACTATAGTTCATGGATAAAAGTGATGAATAACAAAAATAATACTTTGGAACGTACATAAAACAATAAATAATATATCTATATGATAATACAAATATAATTGTGATATAATTTGCAACTACAACAAACAATACACAGATAATAACTATATAAACAAGTATAGAGTACATACATATAATTAAATAAAACTATTAAATTGATTCTTGTACAAACAATTAATTTGCCCTCACTGTGCAATTAATACAAGTGTGAACAGCATTATAACACTATGAATTACATTGGATAGATACTAATAGGTATATCTATACAATGATTCAAATAAAATAAACAAAACCAATATATAAAACGTTTTACCTAGCAAACCAATTAACAAATAAAATGTCAAACAAATACTACAATTGTGTATAGCACTAGATTAACTAAAGAATGCTAGGAAACAATTATAGTAAACATAATCTAATATATCACTTATATGCAGATTGTGTTACAATACATTATTCTTTGTAAAAAGAAAAAGCAAAGAACAATAGCCATAACATACACACATATATATACACAATACTACAATCACAACGATTCACAATAACATTGTTAATGATAAATAATACAAACGCACGTTAGTAATGATTTACAATGGATAACTATGTTGGCTATTAAAGAAACAATGCAACAGATTGTATAGTTACTCAGGATGCATCAGAAACAATCAATTAACAAACATAATGTTAATAAATTAATACATAACTATAAACAATAATGTAAAGCAAACGAACAAACAATACATTCATGATATAATACATATACAATGCACCTAGACACATAGTGAGCTGCCTGTGGCCAGACATAACATCTATGCAACAAATATATGTTAGTATAAAACCTCATTGATCTCAGAATGAAGCAATCTGGCAAAAACAAATATTATTATTGATATACAATCAATGTGACACTTCAATCCAAAGACATAAATCAGCTATTGCTGAATGCTTAATGCATATACAAACGTAGACAAACGTGGACAGTGATGATTAAAGAAGGATATCATTACAACATCAAATATACATTTTACTAGCATGATTCATTAGTTTCACAGCAAAGTAAAAGGAAATTACTAGAGTACTCAAACAAACTTAATAACAAACAATATGACTGAATAACAAACAATAAAATAAAACAAGCAATTGCATTTATGATTTAAATATGTGCATATACATACCTATGCATGCTGACAAGATTCTGCAGGTCTCTGAAGCATTTACAAATTATTTAATAACATTTACAAACAATCTATTGTGATAACAATGCTGTTATTCAACAGTATACTACAAACGAACAAACTAATTAAATATACTTAATTAATATAACATTGGACAAACTTAACACAAAGTGGATAACATTCAGAACAGACAATACACAGAACAGACAATGCATTACTATAATGCTAATAATATTATTATTAACTACATCAAGTTATAAACGCATTACATGAACGAACAATTGTACAATACAGTTATAATGATTAAACCATCTATACATACTGTAAGCAAACATCTTACAAGTCTACTAGACCTAGTAAGAGTTTGAAGGGGAGTGTTAAGACGAGACTAC
>NW_006760395.1:1110540-1113451 GCF_000271605.1 Fomitiporia mediterranea MF3/22 | reverse complement strand
CTCTCACATAACCTCTCTTTCCCTTTCTTAACAGAATGCCTTATACAAACAATATAAAATCTTTTACAAGGTGAATTTTAGTCTGTCTTCAAAGTTATAATCTAAGTATAATACTTTAGCTTATAATGTAAGGTTATCATAATGTTTTCAATGAATTGTAATGATTTATAACACTCTTAGAGTCTTTATATACATTAATATACCTTATTTTATCCTTATAGTTGTGTTCTAACCCTTACATATGAATTACAATGTATATAAAATGCTAATATTTCTTTAAATGGACTGTAATTCATTATATTTAAATGGACTTTTTCCTGATGCTGAACTTCCAAAGTTGGAGGGAATTGGTACTTGTTAAGGGAGGCATAGACAGTATTCTAAGCTTGTATACAGTAAAGGCATGTTCAGCATGACGACATGCGTCACGCTCGAAGACGGTAGTGAAGCCATCGTCCAGTTCAAAGATGATGAAATCGATACGACCAAGGTTGCATTAGCACGAGGTCTGCTGGGCGAGATCGTCCCCAGTACTTTCGCCGTTAGGAATTCGAAGGCACATTTCGCCTACATCTCCAAGCTTGTCAAGGGTAAAATATGGCCAGAGTGTGAGTGCACCATCGAACAGAACTGCCACGTGGCATCCCAGCTTGGCAAAGTGTTGCCACGATGCATCGTCAACACATCCAGTGACAGCGTCGTCGATTTCTTTGTTGTTCCCCGCTCGAAGCACATTTTACACAAAGAGACATCTTGTATGGGCCGTTGAAGGAGAAATTCAGCTGTTGCTCACCGAATGCAGCCAACTCAAAGTCCTACCACTCGCTCTGTGCCATATTGATCTCAATGCTCAGAATGTAAGCCACTTTAATATCATTTTCTACACATTCGAAGTATCTGAAGGAATCAGTAGATTCTGCTTGACGAAAACTACAATATAAGCAGCCTAATTGGTTGGGAACTAGCAGATCTGATGCCTCTGGGCTCGAATGCTTGGTGCATCCGGTATTTGAGTGTAGATACCATTCGTGGGAAGGACTATATATCGGATAAAAGCCAACTTATGGCTGAAGCATTCTGGAAAAGTTTCATTGCAGGCATGCTGGAGGGCCTTCGTGCACACAGAGATGCTATTGTCATAGCTATGCAAATTAGCTATATCTTTTCTGTATTTTTTGGGAATGGCGGCCCTCTGGCAGATGAACTGCCTTTGATTTTTTAACACATGGATTGGCTTGAAGTGACTTTCAATTCTGCATACGCAATACTGTAGATATGTAATGTATTGCCATTATTCGTTCTTTATCGAGTTTTACTCCTGGGTTGTATTTACTGGTTGTGCTCATATCGTGAATGTTGACCATGACATCCACTGTGCACCTGTTGCCTTACGATATGCATGTGTGTTGCTCGAAACGATCGCGAATATTCTATGTTCTATGTCATGTTACGTCCTCCGACTCTCTGCTTGGCCTGGCGGCCAAGATGATGTTTAATACTGAAGGTATAGCTTATGGTTGCTACAGTAAACTGCCGTGCCTCTAAGTCCCGGAGCTAGTCGTCTCGAATCAAGAGCTTCCTGCGCCCCTTGCTGTAAAATCACGTAGGTATGTGGTGAAAGTCGTTGAGGTCCACCGTCCACGTACCATCACGAAAAAGTCGCAACAAATGTATTTAATAATAGCAAAAGTAATCTAATAAAATGATTTCATAAGCATTACATTGTAAAATAATACTTGTATTTTACTTGTAATGTAATTATAATGATTGTATATAAATGTAAGAAATATACAAAGTTTCTATTAAACTACAAACATGTTTTAGAGCAAGTAAGCTTACTAATAGTATTATTACAACATTACATGTGAGATACAAGCACTTAACTCTTATTATAATATGCTAAAATTATATTATAAGTTCTTTGTAACAATAGTTAATTGATTATAATAGTCATAAAAGTAATACATTGTACTTGTAAGTTAATTACAATACTTTTAGTAAGATAATATGTGATTATATATATTAATATTGTTAACAATCACCCTGTTAGGCTTATAATATAATTTAGTTTTACTTTAAAAACTATATATTGAAGTGATTACATAATCGAGTACTGAAGATTGAGAGTATATAATGATGCACTTGCTCTCATCACTCCTTTCCCTCCTACCTCCACCATCTCCCCAATCCTCTTCCCCCAATGTTATACTGTCTCTTCTGTTCCCTCCAGTCCATTCCTCTGCCTACAAGCATCCTCCAGCAGGCACACTGCCTGCAACCACCTGGACAATAAATATTACTGTATTTGTCTCTCTAATCTGCTACTGTAATGCCTGTACTGAGCCTCAGATCCTGTGACAACACAACCCAGCTGGCTATACTGTACTTCAGTGTAAAGTGTAAGTAGCCAGTCTACTTCATAATAACTTGCACAATAGTTACTCATCCCTCTCCTCCTAACTTCTTGTCTCCCTTCCACCCCTCCTACTCCTTGCTCTGCTACTTGTGTTGCCTCTCCTTCATTGTCCTCCTTTGTTTATGCTTGCCTTCCTTTTTACATTTGCATTTGTGCATCTGTATGTTGACTAATACCAAATGACTTCTTCAATGTTTCTATACATTTGTATACTTCCTACTCTGTAGTGTAAGCAACAGTTGACAAGCACACACTTGCAACAATACCAACATACAACCATTCCTATGGTACAACCCTCTCTTTGACACTGTACACACTCTCCTTCCCTACCTATTCCATACTTAACATTACTCTTGACAGGTCTACCCTACATGTATTTACATTCCTTCATCACGAAAAAGTCGCAACAAATGTAATTAATAATAGCAAATGTAATGTAATAATGTACTTATATATTAATTACAATTCAAAATTACAATTATACTTTGCTTGTAA
>NW_006760395.1:1091498-1105464 GCF_000271605.1 Fomitiporia mediterranea MF3/22 | reverse complement strand
CAAAATGTTGGGGAGGAGAGGGATGAGCAACTATTGTGCAGGCTATTATGAAGTGGACTGGCTGCTTACCGCTTTACGTTGAAGGACCGTGTAGTCATATCAGTGGCACAACATGGGATATGAGGCTCCGTACAGGCACTGCAACAGTAGATTAGAGAGACGAGTTGCAGCAATGTTTATTTCTGTTGTTGCTCTCGGAGTACCTGCTGGAGGACATTTAAAGCAGAGGACTTGGCTGGAGGGAACGAAAGCAACGACATAGTGTCAGGGCAGAGGGTTAGACTTAGAGAGATGGTGGAGGTCGGAGAGAAAGAGTGACAGCTGTAAGTGCGTCATTATATGCTCTCGATCTTCAGCATGTGATTACGTAATCAATGTTCGTGATACAGTTGATAGCAATCTGGCATGTTTATATTCTCTTAAACAGAGTAATATAAGTGTTACAGGTAGTTGAAATCATTGTATAGATAATACAAACTGTTTTACAATGTAAATATAAGACTGTCTTCAAAATTATAATATAGGTATAATGCTTTAGCTTATAATTTAAGGTTATCATATTGTATTCAATGAATTGTAATCATTTACAACACTTTTAGAGTCTTTATATACTTTAATATACCTTATTTTATCCTTATAGTTGTGTTCTAACCCTTACAGTTACATTATAATGTATATAAAATGTTTATACTACTTTAAATGGACTGTAATTCATTATATTATATCTGACTTTTTCCTGATGGACTTGTAGTACCCTTGCACAAAAGCTTGATATAGCTTTAAGGTGCTAAAGAATGAGTCAAAGTATTAGTATACTTGTCACAAGAATATGTTTTGAGACTTACTTGTCATCAACAACTTCCATATCAACAGGAGCAATGAGCTTAGCAATGGTACCATTGTTGAACCCACATTTGTATTTTAGGTTGATGTTTGGTACTGTCTTGCCAGGTGAAAACATTATCCAGTTTATTATGAGTTGTTTCAAAGTATTAGTATTGTCCAAGCATGTAAGAGTCTGTCCATACTGCAACTCACAAAATGCATGTTAGAAGACTTAACTTTACAATTATATAGTGGGAAGGATCACTTACTAATACTGTAATATGCCAAACTTCTTCAATATCAGCTGACATGATTTTTTCTGCAAGTGTTGGCTGCTTAGCTATTATAGCATCATAGATGTTATGCAAGCGAATCTCTCTGTACAAGAGGCATATCATTCCAACAACAATTGACAACAAAGGGAGTAACATACTCAGCTGTGTACATAACATCCTTACCATCAATTTGATTGTTTAAGCAGTCAATTGTAGCATTCAAGAGGAATGTTGGAGAGGTTCATACACATTGTGTTTGCACAAGGTGACAACCCAACCTTCTGAATGCACCTGCAAAGGATTTCCTTCTGTCAAATAACATTTAGTGAGTAAAAAACAAGATCAAGAAGGAAAATGCACTCACAGTCTCCTTCTGCCTGTTACTGTTACATTATCCTCTGGGAGACATTGACAGCCTATAGGAGGATCAAGCTCATCTTGAGTGTTGTCAGGGCTTGGTGAATATGACATGAGTATAGGTATACAGAAATCAGAGGCAACAGTAAAAGGTAGTACAGGAAGAGACAAAAAAAAAAAGACAAAACTTTGCATCTTTATACACTAAAATGTAGGACTATGATAAGCTGTCCTAGCTGGTTGTGTTTCAAGTTTGATTTAAGCCCCAAACCCATGAAAATGTGAATTAGCCAACTTAGAACTCACTAAGTCTGTTACTCTACTGTGTTTCCCACCTGTGAAAGTACACAAATACTGGAATACAAATAACAGATGAAATCAGAACATAAGAAAAGTGAGAAAAACACTAGCATGAAAAAATCAGCTTGAAAATTAGTATGAACTAGAGTTAAATTAATTACAGTGAATCAGGGTATAAACAAATGAAACTTGCTGAAACACATTGGATGTATACACAGGGTAGTCTGGAGTTTGGGAAGGTTGACTGATTGTCACTTGTGATTGGAAAAGTGGGCAGGTAAAATCCAAGAGGCCAGTTTGACACTGAAACCTGCTAGACAGTAAGTTACTGTCCAAAAAAGTAATGAAGCAAAATAGTATAGAAAAGAAGAGGCTCACATTCTGCCCTTCAAACACTACTGGAAAGCCTCAGATTCATGTTAGTTTTGCTTTACACTGATGATGCTGTAATGTATTGTTTGTAGTAGTGTCTTAATTGTCATCAAAACTTCCATTACTACTGTTCTCCTACACCAGACATTCAGGGTAATAGATTCTGTACAATAGCCAATATTGCCTGCTATGGTTGCAAATTCGTTTACTGACACAGCTGTCTTGAGTTCAGGCATGCCAGAACAGCTTGCAGCAAACTTCTTCTGTTTTACTAAGGGCAACCATAGCTCTTTAGATATTTGTCTTACTGTTCATCTTGTCATTTCTATTCTGTAACAGAGTGTGATCTATTCCTGTCAGACAACAAACATATTCAGTTGGATCTGACCTTCTCAACTTTCTGAGTTCCTCTCTGTCTATATTTGTTACTTTGTATGAATGATTTTGTTGTAAAAAAGGTAAACACAAATTACAGACCCTGGATGTTATAATGTATACAATTCCTCTCTCTCTCTCAACTCACAAATGGAAGAGCACACAGCATTAAAGGGTCAACACATTTGTGCACTCAAACAGGCACACACAATGCTGACACTATCATCCTTAAGGACTAGGAACTTAAGGCTCAGTAGAGACAATCTTGGAATAAAACATTCAGCTTGAGACTGATCTGGCAGAAACCAGGAATAATCTCAAGACACAGACTTCTAAGGTAGAAACACTATCTTGATGCCTTATGAATACAGAGAGCTTATGAGTCAAGACCTGTAAAGGGGCCAATCAACTGCAAACAAGCTCTGACAACTAGTAGTCCTTAGTGGACTCCTTAATTTGTATTGTGACCTCAAGTCTGATAAGGATTGTGTTACACATAAACACAAGGAGAAGATACATGCTAGAGATAGAGACTGTCTCACTGTGTAACATAGTCAAAGAAGCTGGACAGTGTGTCAAATTGGTACAACAGGAACTTGTCCAAGTACAGAATCATACAAAAGATGTAGAGAAAGAGGGTCATTTGTTACAGACCCAGCTAAATGATGTCTGTATTCAGCTGTAGGGCATTGTTACTGAAACTAGCAGATTGTATAATGAAGCTGTCAACTGAGAAGACTGAGTTGTAAGAAAAGATACAATTAGCTACAGATGTGAACTTGTGATTGGTAATGTTCAGGAACTACTTTACTAAGTATAGTAAGGTTATTGATGAGGACAATTTGAAGGCAAAGATTGGATAGGCCCCTGCTTGTGTAGTTGAGTATGAAAATAAATTAGCAGCACACATGTGTTTGTAGGATAGAATGAAAAGAGATCTATATCATAATTTGCTAAAGAGACAAGTTGGAAATGCAAGTGAAGAAGCTTGCAAACCAACTAGAGCATGTTAAAGGAGCTCATTCAATCACAAGAATTCAACTGTACACTATATAAACAATTAAAATCAATTTAAAGTTTTGTTTTTTTTTTACAAAAAAAAAGAAAAAGAAATAGAACTTAACAGCTATTGAGCTTGGATTTGGACAGTAACACACTGTCAATTTTGCTACTCCTTCAAGATATTGTAAACAAACAGAAGTGTTATTAGAAAAATTATACTATAAGACTGTAGGTCTAAAGTTGAATAGAAGATTACCTTATTAGGCATCTTACTTTCATACAAGCTAGATCACCTTGTCCTTCTGCTCACAATGTACCTTGTATCTTCTCATCATCTATATATAATAATGCCAGACTCTGGCATAAACAAGTACTCCTACTACAGACTGTATTTACAGGACCCAGTAAGGGGCACTACTTATTTACTAATGCTAGGAGCTTGTGTACTAATAGTAAGTAGGTACTGTAAGTGTTCACAGGTGATTTTGGGCAGTCTTACTTACTGTTTTGTCCAGCATGTGTAGGACAAAATCAATAAGAAGAGGGAATGCAAGATATAGAGTCTAGAGAGAAGGGTGAGTTAGACATAAGTGATGGCCCTAGTGAGTTTTTACTTATCTAATATAGTTGTACAAACAAGTCCTCAAGGCAGTACATAGAGACCTAGTACTTATACAGTCTCCTTCCCAGCCTACACGTCTGTCTGCCCCTGCTTCCAGGGCCAATACAGTACAATCATGTCCTATTGGACATAGTGTGACAAATATTAGTTACACTAATAACTATATAGTACAGGTATAAGGGACTGTTACAGGACTGTCTTGTAGTAGCATATTCATACTAACTGCTTGTAGCACTGTATTGTATGAACCACCACTGTCATACTTAGTAGTAGGACTGTCCAATCTGCCTGTAACAGTAAGGCAGGCTGTACTAAGACCTTGTACAGGTACTCTCCTGAGTTTTCTGTATAAATCAGTGCTGAGGAAGAAGAAAGTAAGTAGTAGATATTATTTACAAATTGATTTACTTACTGACAGAGAAATTATACAGTCTGTTTACTGGGCTGATCCAGTATAAGAAAGGTATGAGAAGAGGTGAAGAAACAGTATGTTTTCTCTCAACAACATTAGTTCAAAACTAATAAATTAATGTAGTAAGGATCTATATATTTTTTTCTTCTTCAAATTATGTGAATATGTGAATGATGTATAATAGTTTGAGATAAGATGTATGTGAAGAATTATATTTAAGACAAATTGCATTGAACTGGGTGTAAAATGGAGAAAAAAGCAGTAGTACTATCTTAGCCAGATTGCTATCATGTATTCTTTAATAGAGTGAAGCTACTATAATATTGTCTTGTATAGGTTGTAGAGTGTTGTAATTAATGGAAGCAAAAGCAGTGTTTCCTCAGACTCAGATTATCACACTATGAACATTGTTTAACTTTAGAACAGAGTTAAGTATTGTGATCTTCAGGCACACATTAGATAGGGTTTTATTACCTTAACAAGAAGTCAGTAAAAACATGATTATATGAATATTAGAGTACTCACTACAAAAATACCACATCCAAACCCTTAGTTTATTGTATAATCCATGAGGAGTATTTCCAAGTTCTGCACAGATTCATTAGGTACTCAATCTGTAAAACTTGACAAGATCATGTTCCTAGTATAGAACAAACAAGTATAATATGTACTCTGTGTCATTTAGGAGTGTAGACAACCTGATTGTGTAGGACCTACAGCTTTGATTCGGATGACAAATGATTCTGCAGATTTGCAAGCTTCTGTCTCAACACTCAAGGCAGATAGGTCCAATGTTTTTAACATTCTAGACTTTTCTTAAACAACACAATCAACCTTGTCTTTAAAGCAGCTATCAAAGTAGTTGTATTGGCCAATATTGAGCTCCTTTGATTATGGTGGTAGACTTGTATCTATATCAAGTCTTCCTTTAGCACAGGGCAAACATTAAAGTATTGTTGTACACCTATGAAAAGTTGTTACTGGCCAGACATTGTTGCTTGTATGAAGGAGCTTAGAGTAAGGAAATCTTGTTGTACCTTGTACCTTTGTAAAATCTGATAAACTCACAAACCTTGTAGAACAACTCAGTCAGGGTCTTGTGTTCTATACATGTATCCTGAACAATGCACAAGTACTGTTTGTAGCTGAACTCAGGGAACATGTAATAACATATCTCTCTACAGACTAGTATGAGAAGATTGTCAATTTCTGGATTATATAAGTAAAAGAGGACCTCTTGCTAGCAGTTGATGAGAAGAGCAACTGGCAGTGTTTAGCACATGTGTATACATTGTCAGCCATCATGGAAAAGGTAACAATATTCTGTAATACTATGAGTTATTCAATTGTAGACTTTAGAGTGTTACTTAATCTTGCTTCTATGAATGAATTAAATGGTGGTCCTTGAATGTTACTACAAATATGCTGATTTGCTGGCTAGGTGAGCTTACTAGAAAAGACAATAAGTGACACAGGTGGTAAGAAAAAGAGTTGTACTAAAAATAGAGGAAGAAACTTAACCAGATATAACACTCTGTGTCTGTGTGTACTAGATTACTAGCTGCTTTCATCTTATAGTACCTTGATACTGAAATCTTGTTCTGGATTATGCCTATATTAGGTGAAAGGACATATCTGGTCTATTAGGCAAAGATAGACACTTCTCCATCATTAGTATGGAAGAGTATAGTAACACTGTGACAGTGTGAAGAAAAGGTGAGTAACTTGTGTGAATATTACAGGCTACTCTTTGACTTACTTTCTACATTCAGTACTGGGAGTATGAAGAAAAGTTAGCAAGGGAAAGGGTAGCATTGTTAGTAGAAAGAAAGGTGTGTTACATGATTACTAATTCAACATATTTTGTTACTAATCTTATACAGTTGTATGAGAAGGTCCTTCAAGTAGTATATTAGGACCCTCTACATACTCTAGCTGTTACCCAGCCTGTCTGACAACCCTCTGCTCCTGTAAGGGACAGTGTTAGACTCTCATGTCCTACTGTATTGAGTGAGCCAGCAACACACTATACAGAAGAGTATAGAGTGTAAGTAAGAATGTCTAGCACTGTTTTACTACACACTAGTACTTTTGTACTAGTTGCTTGTACTCCTAACTTGTGTGAAACCTAGCATACTTATCTAGTAGCTGGGCTGTCTAATCTGCCCATACAGATTCCACAGAGCACTCAGCAGAGTGCACTCACAGAGCTAGTGTTAAGGAAAACAGTAAGTAAAAAACTAATACCTTTACAAATTAATTAACTTACAGAATACTTTCCAGGTTTGTTAGGCAACACATGCTAGAGTAAGGGTGTACAGGGACAATTAGTTAGTAAAGAAATGGGTAAGTTCTTATATTTTACTACAGATATAAAAAAAATAAGTAAAATCTATTAGGTATCTATAAAATTGAATTTTGTAAAGTGTATAATAGTAGTATAAAATGATTGTCATGTACTTTTGAGAGTTGGATAATGCAGTGTAATACTGATTGAAGCTGTAAGGGCTGAAATTGTTACATGAAGGGAAAGGCAGCTGTTCAGGCATGAAATTAGAAGATGAAGCATGTCTGAGACTGTTAGATAAGTATTTACAGTCAAAGTCTGTACTGAAAATGAAGGCTAATTACAAGATTGAGCAGATTTGCATCAAATTCAGAAGAACAAGGCTGTAAGACAACCTTAACAACTGTATCTTGTGAACTGGGTGACAAACTTCCATTAATAAGGTTGCCTTTTGACCAAGTCTGTAAAACAATATTACTTACAGGTACAAACAGGTGCTAGTAGCTCTACAGAGAGATTCAGACTTTATGTTATTAATATTCTCAATAATGTCTTTCACTCATGCCTCTGGACCAACACATATTCAAGCTATAGAGCTACTCTCATGTTAGTAGGGCTGGACAGTAGAATCAAAACTGTGACTCACAGGATCCAGGTGACTGAAAAAATTCCTATCACAGTCTGTAAAGGAAGCTAGTTGTCTGTTTCAAGGAACTTGCATACTGTCAAGATCCACTAACAGTATTATTAAAAAGATACAATCACTACTTTGAACCACTATGAATTTGGCTATAATAGATTATCAGTACAGTGTAGCAGAACACTTTTAGCCTTTAAGAAATGAAAAGAGAGAAAAAGAGGGATCCAAATAGAAGAAAGGATATATTTCAAGCTGCCAAGCATGACTCATGATTAAAGACACTAGAGTATGTTGATTAGATTTGAAACACTAGGTAGTGGATTGAATCAGAATCAATATAGCTTCTCCAGTATTAAGACCCACAGAAGGTCACACTTGTTATTTACAAAAAAAAAGTATCTAATGTGTACTAATAAGGATTCAAATAGTGTGTGTACTATTCAAGCAGAGATGTCAAACCTATGAAATCCAGACTTACCTTCACTCTACAAAATCAATCATAGTTGCCCTAACACAGTAATCTATAAAGGATTGATTAATTTTATTATACTATAAATAGTTAGAAGTACTCTAAAGAAAGAGTATAGTAATTTATCTTCTTTGTTAACAGGTACTGTACATGTCTTGGAAACAATCAATCCCTTCAGTCCTTATCAAAATAGGATGAGCTGTCTGAGTCATTAATGCTCTCCCTATCTTTGTCTGTTACAATATCTTGGTTCACAGTATCTGAATCTGAGTCTATCCTTTTGTCTCCTAGTCTCTCTATTTGAAGCTTGTCCACTTCTGAAGCTGAATCACTCTCAATGTATTTGTTAAGCAACTGGTTAGAAACACCTAACTTTACATATAGGTCTGCTTGTACAGATGATACAGTATTACTAAAATAGCTACTGTGACCTATACTGTTGCCTCAAAATAACATATACAAATCCCTATCAGTAAACCTGAAGCTGAGTAAAGCCTTTGCCTCTATCAATTCCTAAGTAATTGCACTTATTAATGTAGAAGGATTCCCAGTCCTCAACAGTACCAGATTCTTTAACACAAGTAAGACAAGATACTCTAAGGAGCTCTCTAGTCTGACTATAACAGAATGTAGGAATAATATACACAGTGTACACAATTGTAGTAGGATCTAAAAAGCTAAACAGGGGAGAACCATCCTCCTGTATAATAAACCTGACTTGTTTAAGGTTGCAAGTATTGTCTCTGAATCTGCCCTCTACTGTCCTACCAAACTATTGAACCCAGATTATGTTCACACATTTCAGAGACAATCCTTCCACTCTACAGAGATAAACATCAAAGTGGAAGATGCTAATGACTTATACATACTAGTACATTGATTCTCAATCCATACCTCTACTTGCTCAAACCATAATATCAGATTTGGCTCCTGTTAGGCTAATTAATTCATGCTAGCATTACATGTTGTATAAGGTATAATTTATAGTAAGTTGCTTGTGACTATACATTTTGTTGTCCAAGATAACAAGCTGTATGTGTTTGTATTGTATAAAGACAAGTTCATTGTCTAAGGCATCCATCCCTTTCAATCAGGCCAGTAAATGTTAGGATAGGCTCTGTCTAAAGCCCTAGTAAAGTGTTTAGTATAAAAGAAAGTAGAGAATATGTAAGTAGTATACTTGTATTGTTGTATCAAATTAGTACTCAAGTTCCTACTAAGGAAGGTTAATTGGAATTCCTCTCTGCCTAATAGAATATCTAACATCACTAGGGGCTAACTCTACATCCTCCTCCTCCTCCTCCTCTTCTACTCTAGGATGGTTGTTTTCATTCATTGTTTGCCCTAAAATGTAAGTAAGGTTTACTTAGTATTGGTTAATCTGTGTAATTTGTTACTCAGGATTGACTCTATTTGTTCTAGCATAGCTGTCCTTGGTCATCTTGTGCTCAGACTTGCCCTGTATCAAGCCTGCATTTGTATTAATTACAGTGTAAGAAATTGAATGAATACTTACAATATTTGTACTATAGGAATCAGTAGTCCTATATTCTACTATTTGCTTTGTATAATGCTCTACTATATGAACTTTAGATGTGTTAGTATTAAAGGCCTTCTTTACATTTGTATTTATCCTGTCAGAGCCAGACATTCTTGTTTGCTAAGTATCATTTCCACCACACTTCTTTACTATATGAGACACATGCCTGTGTGTCTCAGCAGCTAGTTCCATAGTAGCAAATACAGGGCAAGTATTACTAGCAAATTTTTGTAGTACATCATCAAATTGCCATGTTTCAGAGTGTAAAGCCACTATAGTATCATCTGTATAAAGATGTAGCTTACACAGTGTATACAAATTCACAGTCTAATATATTAAAATACAGATGATTGTTTCATACAGCTGTAGGAACAGACTATTAAAGACTAGCAGGGCACACTGAGGACAATGTTAGTAAATAGTTGTAGCTCTCATACCAATTAATTCATACCTGTAGAAGGTCCTCAAAGTTATAGCCTGTCATCTGCTTCATGTCAGAAATGTTTCTCTTATAACTTCTTATATTAGAGCCAAAAGCCAGCACTTTATGAATACTTTTCAACAAAACAATAAATTAAGAGATAAGCCTAAATAAAAAGTTAACCTTACTGTTTATTCAATTCATTAAGGCAATCTCAGTCCTTGAAGGTATTGATAATCTGTACCAGATGAGTGAAAATTGTCTTCCAAACTCCTACCTCCTATTTGTGTAAGATGTCTACTACTAGTATATTATGGAAATCAAAGCCTAGAGGTCCTAGACATTTTGAGAATGTATTCTACACAGAAATCCAAGTCTCAACAAATGCTCATAAAAAGAATAGCTGAACTGACCTCAACTAGAGTCAACAAATGAGGGTCTAAATAGAGCTTCACTCTCAAGTGTGTCAGCTACTTCCAGCTCATATAAATTAGCTCTCTTACCTTATTGACTCTGTACTACCAGTCAGGATTATTAGTCTGCTAGTATTTGATACAATACTACATATCTCTTAGCTTTCCTAGTAACAACAATATCTTACTAGCTAGGATAAGACAACAAGGACAAGGGAAACTACCCAAAAATTTTATTGTAGCTAAAAGAACCCTGAAACAAGATGAAAACAGACTAACAGTATAGTAGGATATTACCTACTTCTCAGGATAATCTGCCAAATACATTAATATTCAAGGAAACAATTAATACAGGACACTATCACTTTACAAAACAACAATTCCAGTTTTCCAGACATTAATAAATTCATTGTCCAGTAAGGTAAGCTACACAGCTTACATGATTTTGTGTCAACAATACAGTTCAAGTTCTACTAATGTTTTTTTCCCCTTACATAATGCTCTACAAATTCCTTGAAATTACTAGGTAACTATATACTAAGTCTTATTAGTAACTCAGTAGAGTAATGTTAGTGTTTAGTGTACATACTGAGGGAATGAATGTAATTGAATGGATTGTGCCAGATCTAGCACATGACCTTCTATATTTTGATTGATTTCTGAACTGTAGGTAGATAGGTTATAACTTAGCACTCCCAAACTTTGTTACTAACATACTATCCAACCACAGTTGCATTACAGCCACTGTGTGAGGAATTGAATCACTATTAGCCTAGGGTACATACTACACCTTATCATGTACATTCTGGAATAATGATGACCAAAATAGCTCCCTGTGTACCACAATATCTTCATTAGCACTCAACAGAGTATACTAAAGCTTATACAACTCATAGCAAAAGCCTTTGCTTAACTGGGAACTGTAGAATACCAATTGTATAATGCTTATTAATAGACAGTAATGCAGACCTTTTACTTCATACATTACTGCCCTAGGAACATCAGGATGAAGATGTCCAATAGGGACTGACAGTAGTACTGAAGTTTCCACCCATCAATCATTGTCAAGTGTACCATCAACTAGCACTCTATTAAGTGGATGTAAATTGGCATTTGCAAAGTCCTCCCACTACCATTGACTGTCTTGTGTTATCTCTTGAAGTCTAAGCAAGTCTACAAATGACTTGGTATGTGATGAGGACCAAAACCAATAGAATAGCAGGTAAGTGCTTTGGTTTGGAAGCAGTGTATAGACATTAGGGTCTTCTACAGAAGGATGTTTGTGCTGACAGTTGTCCAACAGAATTTTAGGCCATCAAATAACCCTATGGATGCAGAATTTGTTATGCTGTGTATGTATAATTTCGAACTTGAGACCTGGAGATTCCTCTTCTTCATCCAGTGCTTCAACCGTTGCCGGATCCTTGTCTTCCGGGTCAATTCATAAATTATTTCTCAGTGGTGATAATTGTCTGAAGTGCTTTGGGAGAATACATGGACAAACAGGACAACCTGCTGCTGAGAGGATTGGCTGTGGAGAAGGGCACTCTTCCTTACTAGGCTCTGTATCCCATGCCTGTAGTGATTCAGTGAATTCATCCCTCTGCAGACTATATGTCTCAGGGGGTGGCATTTCCTTCATATATCTGAGGATTGTGTTCAAGCCAGAGATTAGAACTACTCACTGCAGGCACTATTACCCTTGGCATAGCTTGGCCCACTTTGATCCTCGCCCGTTTTCTTTCCTGCATTCGTGTCCAAGCATTGTTATTGAGTTGTTTTGTGGAATTCGCAACAAACAGGCATTGTTGTTCGTGTCTAGTCCGGGAGCCAACTGAAGGAAAAGCTGCTGTGCAGCCACTTCCCTCACAGTGATACATAGGCAGATAAACAAAATGCAGCACGACCGTAACACAGATTGATGCAACTTGGCTAATGAAGCGGCAGATAGTATTACAAAGACACTAGGGTGATTACTAATGGAAGATCTTTTTACAAGCCATCGCTACATGATGCCAAAGACCGCGTCTGCCAGCTGTACGACTCACAAAGTTTGTCTTAAATTCTGCCAAGATTTCCCCCACTCCTTTCTAGAACAAATCCAACATTGCTGACACAACCCAGCTTCATAAGACGATTGACAATGCTAGTTTTGCACATGTGAGTATACACCGGGTCATGAACCATCAGAACTCTGCAAGCTGTGCATGTAGGACATGTAAAATAAGAGATATCCTCCACTCCTTTCCAGACAATGACTGTCGACACGACTAGCACAAAAAGACAATTGACGATGCTGATTTTGTGCACCCGGCCGTACGTCAGGTCATGTACCATCAGAGCTGTGCACGTAGGACATGTGGCAAGACGCTTGAGGCTGATCAACGGCGAGGCCAGGCAACAAGTAACCTGAGCCGTCCCGCCTGACAACAAACAGGACTCGAACGAAGGACGGCAAAATTGATTGAACGTCGAGTCCAAATCCATCAGATGCACGAAGCTGCCAATGGAAGGACAGGCCATGAAAGCAAGGCTGTCATGGCTGGTTGAAGATCTGCTTATGCAAGTAAAGAGGGATTAGGAAATCAGGAAGAATAGCAGTATTTGGTTGGATACTTACAATTTTAAACAGCTCCATTGCAGCTCAAAATTACCACCGCATAAAGTCATAACGGACGACATTCACATACAGTGCCTGCAAAGGGCAGGAGTCCGAATTGTGGTATTTGGCAGGAGGTAAACCAGAGTATGGAACACCGGGGGATCGATGCAAGGTTAGCGCTTCTCATAGAGAGGGGTCGGGATGGTGGAGGTGGTGGAGGTGTAGGTGGGAGATGATAAGAGACGATAGGGGATATGGGAAAATGAGGAACCGTTTAGGAAACCGTTACGTGAGTCACGGGACAAGTGCAACGAAATTCAAATTGTAGACTTAGCGACTTAGACATCACAACATCCGTTTCTGGTACCACGATACAGTCTTAGGCGAGGTGCAGCTTCGTGCTTTACCTCATCGAATTACAGTAAATGTTTGCTTAGTGGCGTTAGTCGCTCAGCTTTTCAGTAAATTTACTTGCCTTGAGATTGTTTGCTCCCGGAAAAGACATCAACCCAAAATTCAACGCTAATGCTGGGCACCCCAAGCACCATGAGTGGTTCCTCGGTTACTCCCCCTTTTACTCTGCCTCCAGGTCCCACTGAACAAGACTTTTCTATTCCACAACGAATCTTGAACAATGCCAAAGAGCTGAGTAAGTATAGTCATGTCATTCAAAGCAACATTCATGCAGATACTGATATTACTGATAGGCCACCATGAAGGTCTTTGGCCTCTGGATGCGCGTGTTGGTGCCGTAATGCAGTTCGGCAATTGCATCATAATCTCACCGAATGCAGATTATGTCCCGCAATTTCCATTCATCGACGATGGGAAAGTCGTGGTCCGTGAAGATGGCCATTTTGGCGGACAATCACCCCATCGCTGGCCTCAGCCCTTTTCGCGAAAATACATTCATCATTGCTTCATACCCTTTGACTTGGACTGGCACATTTGTAACACAGCCCTTCGCAAACGAGACGATATCAATAACATAAAAATTTACGACCCAGACGACAAGACTGACTTTGTTCCCGACCCCCAAGCCTATGACTCAGAT
>NW_006760395.1:1063214-1087301 GCF_000271605.1 Fomitiporia mediterranea MF3/22 | reverse complement strand
TACATTTTAGGTATCTAATATAGACAAAAGTATTACCTCTCTATATAATGTACTTTAAGACAATTATACTACTTACTTACTTATATAATATTTTTGTAATACATATTTGACTCTTATAAAACCTTACTAGACAGATATAAGACTTGAGTTAAATAATATTAGACAAAAGTATTACCTCTCTATATAATGTACTTTTAAGACAATTATAGTACTTACTGACTCATATAATATTTATGTAATACATATTTAACTCTTGTAAGACCTTATAATTTAGTATAATAATTAATTAACATTGTATTTCCTATATAATACTAATACCATAATAGAATGTCTTTGTGAGTCTTATTGTATCTTATTATGTATTATATTACATTATCTGAAGTACTAATCCTTTTAGAGAATGATGAAATGTGTAAGGGTATACAAGGTTCTGCTTGTTTTTGTGATGTCGTTGGCACCTGATACTCCAGATGGAGATGTAATTAAGGAGGTGCAGATGCGCAGTAACATGTTCAACGTCTCATCAATGAGGTACTGAATTTATGGCTCACTTTGGCGAAGCAAATCAGACAGTTATTCGTAGCTGTGCCTAACCAGGCTAAGAAGCGTCCCCCACCCCCACAGTGTGACATACTTCGTGTATGGTTTCATCAACACTGCCTCAACTGCGGCGATTAGGTTTCATCCGCGAACTGTTCTATCGAAAACGCTGACTTCACCTGTCGTGGTGCGACGCCAGCTTTTTCTTTGCATCGTTAGTGCGCTGATGACGTTATAATTATCCCGCGTGCTATAAGGCCCGGGCAGCTGAGCAAATCTCCCATCGACGATACCCTCCATTCACGCATTCCCATGCTCAAGTCCTAACATGCGAGTCCTTGTCCATTTACCAGAGCACCCGCGAAGCTCGAGAAAACAACAAACGCCAGTATGCGATGTCAATCTCCACAATACTTTGCCCTCCCAAAGAATTGCTACACGAACTATTGTGTCAGTTGACGATTCTGGCTCGCAATTGTCGGATGCGAACTCCGAGATTTGCTCTCAGCATTCTCAATCAGACAATGCAACGGCGTCCGACCTGCCTGGTCCTGGACGCACAGTTGGAAAGCTGTTTGACCGGCTTGGCCACTCACTCGAAGCCCTGGTCTACAAAACAAGGGCTAAGTCATCTACATGCGATATTGCTCGTGAAATGGACCCCGTTGCGTCGGAGGATGAACTCCTGGACGATGGAAGTTCCATAGTGGGGTCTGAGGAATCATATTTCAACTCAGACGCAGAGTCCGATATCTCTACTAGCTACCCATACTCAGACAACCAATCCGACGAGTCTATTGTACTGTCCTCCAACAATCGGTTTCGGCGTTCAATTGATACTGATACCAGTCCTCACGAGTGTTGCCCATCAGTGATAGGAGCGCGTTGGTCCTCAGCATCCACGGACTGTTCGGTTCCCTCGACTGACTCATTCGCTCTTACAACGTGCTCCCTCTCGCGCTCGCTATCCACAGATGCGACACTTTCCAACTTGACAGGCCCTGGGCGAGTCCTCGGCCAAGCATACTCCTTGTTAGGAGGCGGCATAGAACATGTGGTGAACACGCTTCTTGCCGGACGCTCGCCAGATACCATTGCTGCTCGTTTGCATCCAGTGCTCAGGAAGTTATTGCATAGCAACTTCATGCTGCGATACAACGATCTGGAAAAAGCGGAAGTAAAAGGAATAGAAGGGGTTTTAGGTGTACAACGAGGGACGAGAGGTCTGGATAAGAAGGATAGTAGAAGAAAAAAGAGACGGAAAAATGGTAACTTCACTTCGGCAACTCTAAAGCTGCACATTGAGCAAAGCTGTGTCAGGATGTTAGAACATGCTTCCAAGTTCAGTACTATCTCATTCATGCGCTTGCATAAAGGTTTGAGTCGGCTTTTATTTTGACGGTGTATGCTGACATGGCCTTGAATTTTTTCTTGATGATAGCCCAGCATTGCATGAAATGCAAATTCGCGCACTTTTCAATATTCTCGAGCTAGCTGCAACATACCCAATTGCACGCGAGTGTTTTATTTCACTTGGCGCACGAGATCGAATCGCTGCACTGCAGCAGGTCATTGTGGACATCAGTGTCAGAGCCAACGAGCGGGATCGATGGCGAGTGGCACATTCACCAGAAGTAGAAGATGCCGTGAAAACATTATCTATTCTACGATCACGTTGTATGACTGTCTTACGGAAAGATGACGTGTTTGATTTGTGGAGAGCATTCTTCCTTTCTGGCGATGAATACGAGAGCGACAAAATCATTCTTCGCTTGTTGTCTTATTTCAGGTATTCATTTTCCGTCACTATCTATACCTGGGACTGACACAGACTTTCCACGGCAGCAGCGACGAAGAGGCCTCATTCCTTGTTGCTCGTATATTGACATCTATTTTACGGCATCCCGTTCGACCTGAGCGACGCATCTTATCTGAAACGACGTGGTCTGAGATTCTTCTTACCCTATCACGGTTGCTGGTTCACGAGCACAATCGCTATGCCCACTCGGACTTGCGCGGAACCCATTGGCCTCGAATAGACCCGGATGCCCTCGATGCGCTCATTCACGCAGCCCTTGAACGAGTCTCAATCTACCTGGGTCAATTCTCATTAACATTTGCGAGTGATGATAGTCCATTGATGACTGTTGTTTATGCTCTGCGTAGGTAAGTATCAAGTTCTTTTACATCGAGTTATCCTGACGTTATCTGCATTTCAGGCATGAGAACTCGCTAACGCGTTATCCCAATGCTGCAAACTTTGCATCATTGCTCATTCCCGCGAGAAATCGACAGCGAATGAGGCGGGCGTCTGCTTGACTAAGACGCTACTTTATATTGTCTTTATGCATTTAGTTAACATTAAACGTGTTGTCTTTAATAGTCTTCTTTTCAGTAAATTATGGTGTAATCCCGTATTGTCAGTTATGATTGTCAAGGCTTTTCGTTTCTATTGCGCACATCTTACACGTTCCTCAATCAATTTCCATTCCTTGTGTAGTATATATGTCATGTCATGTAACTTAATGCTCATGTATAGGTAATTATATTATATTATAATATAATAATACGCCCTTCTCGTGTTGATGTAAATTAAAGTACGTCGCGCGGGTATTAACTTGACAACACGACTCGGTAGCTTGTCATCTCACTAGGCTAGGTCCGCTAGGACTGTAGGCGAACGAAAGTCGCTGACTTATTACAAGCATCCCGAAAGCGGTGGACGGATTCAAGGAAGTTGAAGGAACATGGCTTAATGAGACCTCGTGGGTTTACTGTCCACCACGTCGAGTTGACCAGGGCTACTCGACTCAACCGTCACTGCACGACTGACGTGTCGCCGATTTGCACTCGATTAACTTGGCAACGCGTTTTACTAAATTAGCAAGCTTCTTCTGCAAAGCACTTCGATCATCAAGGGTCGCATTCTGCAGCTGTGCATCTTTGCTGCGCCTTCAAATCGTTTAAACAACATGCTACCCTCAAAGCGGTGCTGAGAGTGCGTACCACCTTACCGGATCCGGATGGTTCAATTTAGTCAGTCCTCCGCGGATTGGAGATATGGTAATATTTTATTGGTTAATCAGGACTACAGAGCGCCACAAGTTGCTCACCTTTACTGATACTGATAGTTGCTTACGCGATATCGTCATACTGCTTAAATAAATTTGGTCGCCCAGTCTACTGATGCGCTCAGCGATTTTGCTTATATGCGCGACGTTGTCCTACATCTTCCCGTGTATTCGTAACACTTGGCATCTTGAACCTCCCCAAGCTATTGTCTGAAGCTCCACTCCGTCAAATAGAAGAAACCGGTACCCCTTGTATGGCGCTGCCTTTATACCAGCCCCTAGCGGCACGCGCTGCAGTAGTCAGCGTATACGTGCGAGGTTCATCTAATTGCTCTCTAGTGTTATGCCATATGTCTCATCTTCGCTTCAGTTTCTACGTTGACATTATTTTTCTATAATTTCGGTGCGTTCAATTGATATAGACAAAGAACTACCTCGCTAATTACGGTGGTCTTAATGATCAGTGCTGAAATTCCCAGATGAGGTGAGAATTAACTAATTACAGGGAAAGAATCTACGATTTATTCTGTGCCCGAAGGTAAAATTTGTATGGGTAAGCTCAAGATAGGTTGTATGTCTTGTTGTGAAGAATGCTCATAGTTATGAAAGTCAAAGAAATTGACGATCGGATCGTTACTTTACGTTGTGGTAATTTCTATCCCCATTGCTCTATGGAATTTTATCTGAAGAAGAGCATATCGTGGTACGCATAGGGAAGATACACTTCTGCTGCATGCCTCATGTATGTCACAATCATCTACTATTCGCTATTTTTGCACTTTGAACTGTCTGTTGATGTAGATATGGCGCATATCGAGGCAGGTTGGCTTGTACCACTTGATGATTTTTGCGTCCTTATTTCTATTTTACTAGCTGATCATCATATCGGATTCCTTTTTATTCCGGACAGATGCGATAATAATAGCGAAGTACAATGCAGCTTCGTTTCTCAGCTGCAGGCCGGCAAGGCTCGGCTTGGCGTCTTGGGAAGGTAAATTATACGCTTTACTAACTGTGTGAACAGCTACTAACAGAGACGATGCGTTAGGGCAAGTAAGTAGACGAAGTTGCATGTTCATAACAACCATTAACTGCTTCAAGGCCAAGGATTTCCGTACAAGAAGCTGTTCTATCCGACAGCTATAGTTGTGACTTCTGCAATGGGTATGTCTTCTCAACGATAACTTTGCTTACTTTATAATGAGTTTTGAAACCTTTTAGCACTTCTTCAGCTTCGTACTTATGCGCTGTACAACAAAAGCAAGGCTATCCTTTATGCGTTTGGCGTTGTAAACTTGGCTGCCGCGATAGTTTTCATCATCGAGGATATCACCTTTACAAGTACGCGGACCGTTCTGCATCGTTCTTCCTGAACAACGATGCTAATATGTATATGCAAGAATTCAATTACAGCCGGGAACATAGAAAATACTTTGGTGTACAAACGTCAGGATGGTCAAGCGGGACAAGTTATTCACCATTTTTCTGGGCTACTTTCTCATTTAATGAAGCCGTAACCTTTGCTCTGGTGCTGTATAAAGCTTGGCAGCTATATTCATCGAGGAGTAACCAGGATAACCATGGAACTAGGACAATTATCGACATTGTTATACGCGATAATATCATCTACTTTTCCGTGTAAGTAAAACCGTCTAAGGGTATGGATTTGTGTTCATCTACTGATCCCACTACTATTATCAGAATGTTAATTACATGCCTTTCCGGGTTTCTTCTTTGCCTGGATACACAATTGGTACGTTGCGAAATAGATCAGATCGTATACATTGGTAACGTTCAGCTCGTGAACTTGGTTAGCTAAGCTCGGCCGCTAGCACCCATTTACTTGTGTCAATTGCTGTCTCGGGTATGCTTGCCCCGAACTTGTATTTGGACCTGAAGAGGAAGTATTATGCGCACGCGGAGGAGCCATACTATACGACGTTCAGTACCGCATTTGAAGCTGCACCTGGTGCAAGCATCCAAAGTATTGAGGTGTGTTCGAATACGCACAATAGAATATGACATTGACATTTTCCCATAGATGTCTACGCCTGATGAATGGGAAGGACACGAGGAATAGTTGGACCAACGACAGTAGCTGGTGTACTGTATTTATGTAATAGAGGTTACGTGCACACAATTTTCTCCCTTTGTTGTAATCATACATGGTTGACTTCTTCGAACACGAACGCGACTAGACTCGATTCAGACAAAATTCCGGCGGATTTGATGAGTTTCGGATGCATAAAAAGTGCCTTTATTTGAAATTTTGGCACTACACATACATATTCCGCGCCCACGCTATACAAAGCATTCCATTGAGAGAGATGCAACAAATATATAATATAAAATAAGATCCATCATTCAGAATCCAGCAATAATGCCGTCATAGGCAGGCTTCTTCTCCAGGTTCTGTAATAGTTTACGTGTAAGGCTACCCGGCGAAGCTCGTGGATTGAGTTACTCACCTCGTCCCACGGGCATGCCGCACCTTGTCCCGGAAAGGTCGACGGAACCCAAGAGTACTAGACATAAAATTCAGTATCGAATCTGAGCAGAAGGCTGGTGAGGTACCTTGTCAGTGTAGTCCCAAATAGTCACACCAACACAGCCTTCAACGGCGTTGCATGCGGCGATGACATTCTGATAATCCGTAGCCTGCTGCTGTAACAACTGATCCGTGGAAGGCAGAGTCATACGGATGTCGAGCTCCGTGATCGCGACCTTCATTATCATGAGGACGTAAGGACAAATATCTAGCATTTGTAACAAAAAAGGGTCGCCGCACCTCAACTCCGAGCGCAGTCATAGCCTCCATATTAGCCTGGAAGGTCGTCGGAACCTCACCAACGATGAAGTGGCATTGAAGTCCGATTCCGTCGACTGGAACACCATCGCTTTTCAATTGTGTAACCAGGTTGATCATGGCAGTGGCCTTAGCGCCTGCGGAGGATTAAGTTTATAACTAATCAACTTGAATGGGCATCTCCGAAAGTTAGAAGCACATACCTTCTCCTTCTATATTGTAGTCATTGATGTACAGTTTTGTTTGCGGATCAGCCTGCCGTGCGGCATTGAGCGCAGTCGGAACGAAATCTGTACCGAGGACGTTGTAGAAGACATCGCTGCGCCACGTGCCATCGTCGTTGCTATAGTGCTTTTATTAGAGCGTGTTGAGAAAGTTGAACGTTTGACTAACAAAGGCTCGTTGATTACGTCCCAAGCATCTGACAATATGCTTCAGAGATGTAGCGTAAATTAAATTAACTTCTTACAGCTAATGGGACATTATTAGATAATTGTGTCTTTGTACATAGGAATCTGAGTACTTACATTTGTCCAGCCCAGTGGCCCACGATCGTGCCGCAGTGCGTTTGAACGATCGATGTCAACTCAGTGGCGTTGAAATTTCCGGACGACACCCAGCTCGGTAGCTGATTGTACCACACACAATTGTGACCTGAAAAGCTAGTTAACACCGAGCCGGTGCTATAACTCCGACTCAGGAAGAAAGCTTACCGCGGATGATCTGATCATTTCCTTGCGCAAGGTCAACAATTTGCTGACCTCCAGTGAAGTCGAACTGTCCCTGTTCGGGCTCCGTTGCATCCTAACAATCTTTGAGTCAGATCACCCGTGAGGCCATTGTAACGTTGAACGACTATACCCATTTCATGCTATTTCCTGGGGTGATCTGCCCAAATTCCGAGTTATTGCTAAGGATTGCAACGTAAGCGGTGTCCGTCAACTCCGGGTTGTCTGTTGCGGAGCCGAGATATAGCTTTCCGGCCCCCTTAGCGACATCGTTGAGCTGTGCTGATGCACGCAGGGCGACAGCCACCAGCGAAACAAGGGACAATAGTTTGTTCATATTTAGAAAACCCAAAAGGCAGAGCGTAAATTGATTGCACCGAATCAGTTGATTGACTGGAGTGCCTTGACGAACGAAGGTCGAGTGGCACAGCTACTTTTATAGAGGATCCGGGGCATTTTCGCCGATTTACATGGACGGAACCATACTTCTTCGCTCTCAAGTCGTCATGCGGTCAGATGCAATCTAAGAAGCTTCTCGTTGAGATGCTTTTGGTCAAACATAAAGGCGGAGGCAGAGACGCACATGAGTGCTGACTCTGCGAGTAAGTCCGAGAGAAGGACATAAACACCTCGTCCATTTGCATCCACGTCAAAGTGGCAATTCTAGCATGAAAACATCCGAGTTGACTGCCTGGCGGCCCGCGTGCTGCGGCTATTTTCGATGTCATATGCTGAACGTCTTCAAGGTGCTGCGGAGTGAGAATAACATACGAATAAACCGATGTTCAACCGAGTGTGACATTAGGATATCCCGAATGTTGCCCGAGTAGAATGGGCGACTGCGCCAATGGAGCCGCAACGAGAGGCTTTGCTGTAAGATTCTACTAGGAAGAACAGTCAAAGATGTTGAGAGAATTGCGCAGTGCAGGTTTAAAATAATTTTGTTAGTTGTCAAGGAATGGTTTGCAATGACGTAATCTAATCCCAAGGGCGTATTATTGTATAATACGTCAATAAAGCATCGACCCATCAAACTCGACAAGTTTAAAGCGGACAAGCAGTAGAGATACAAACATCAGTGTGAATAGGCATGACAGGCTTATTTTTTTTGTCATGCAGTTCGCAATAAGATCGCTATAAGACCCTTTTCAAACACACAGCAACCGCCAATCTCATTCGGTCGACTGGTGCGCTACACAGACGGTACAAAGCTTATAGTATAGTGGCAAATCATTGGGAATTACGATCCAAACGTAGGAGAAAGTAGTCGGCGCGAATATATCATCCGTGTTTTAATTCTCTTTATGCACTGGCGCTTGGGAAGAGAGCGCTGTCGGATGGAATACCGCCAGACGGAAAGGCACTACCACTAGGGAGATCTCCCAGACCGGATGCGGTATCGTTCGCAACACCGCCGTCTTCAGTAAGCACAGAGGCATCATCCACCTCGACATTCGCAGTCGTGTTTATACCGAGAGAAATCCATCCAAGGATACCATCCGACAAGCTATCCCCAAGCAATACATACTCAAGCACTGGATCTACGTCCTGTTCATCTGAAAGGACACGATCTTCGTCGTTTGTGGTGAGTGTTCCATTGTTCGTGTTGTAGGGAGAAAGCTCATTGACTTCGGTGATGAGGCTCTGATCGAAGAAGACCTGACCATGGTGGGTATAAGACCCGCCGGAATACGTCTCGTTCTCGTTGAGCGTGCCATCGGTCTGGTGCACAACAAGGTGAACGTGGTGGGTGCGACCAGTGTAGTGACCAGGGAAAAGAGTATGGAACTGGATAAAACCTTCACCTGACGTCTGCTGGATGCCTCGTAGGAATGTCGTGTTCTGCAATGAGCCATGTTACTTATTCGTCCTACAGGACGAGGGAATAAATGAACTTACAATGTTAGATGGATCAGAGTCTCCAACACCGTTACCTGTAGAAATAACCCCACTGTAAACGCCTGTAGCATTCGCTAATGAAATGTCGTCAGTTCTTTCCTTTCAATAGAATACCTGTAGACTATCCCTCACCTGACCAGGTATCAACATATACCCCTGACAAAGGTTCGCAGGTACTGACGTCGATAAACTGAAGGTCGACGTAAAGGTCGACACCCTCCTGATCTTCTGTGAGGTCAGAGCGGACATACTCGCCCTTTACGACTGTACAGCGATATCAGGATGGTACGCGTGCAAATAAAACGAAACATGGACATACAGAAGGGCCCTACTTCGCCGGTAGCAGCGAGGACACATGTGCTATTTCCATCAAATACTGTATCCGCGTCCGAGTCCGTAGTAACGTCCGTACGATTGGAATGGTGGTCTGTCGCCAAAATTGTTGCTAAATCTCGCTTGAAAGGACGGCCTATCATGCATTATCAGTACATCCAAGCCCACAGCATAACAGCACTTCCAACTTCTGCTGACCTGCTTCAAGACCACGTGCCTCCCGTACCTTTCTAGCGAATTCGGCACGACGAGAAATAGCTCGTTCAGCTACGCCGCTACGAGCCCTCAGCTTTGAGGCACAGTCACCAAGGGAACGACGAGAGTATTTCTGGAACTCCTGGCGTTTGATTAGCTCAACTGGAGAGAAAGTTCCGGGATGAGGATGAGCGAAAACGAGTCCTGAAGCAGCAAGCGCGGCAAGTGTGAGCAACGATGTGAGAAGCTTAGCCATGATGCCGAATTCAAATTGAAATGTTTGTTAGGGAGTAAGGTGCGTCTTTCAGCTGCTTAAATATCTTGTAAACGTCAACTGCGGATTGTGTCCGGCATGATACCCATATTGAACATTTGTTAGACTGAATGGTCTAAGGAAGCCGGCGCCAAGGCGAATGAACAATAGTATAGTGGACTTGATTCGATCGAGAGACAGAACCCCGAGCCAGCGAATCAACGTTGTCGAATTTCAATTTTCGAGGGCGATGAAGATTTCGACTGCGGGAGGATCGGCTGCAAAGGTTCGGGAGCCGCAAGCTACAGAGCTTGAATAAGCCCACCGGCGCCGAAATAATCTGAAGGGACATGCGCACCGCTGCGCATCATTCACATAATATCCTACTTTGTGTGGATCGACTGTATGCTGTGTATGCTGACCCTTCGTGACGGCGTCCGAAGTAGGACCGCGCGTTTTCTTGGCAAAGTCAGGTCCCTCAGTAACAATACATGTTCGCAGCATTGCTGGCCCGTTATGGAGTATAGACGATGAGACAGGAACTTCCAGATAATCAGAGCATTAACAGACGTTTTTATCACGGGATTGGCAGAGATGGTTTCCTTCCTTCGAATTGTGCTGTAATGTACAAGAAAGAAGAGGCAATTAAATTGAGTAAAATCTAAAATTCATGTGCTTATTCCCATCACGTGCACGCGTGACCAGCAGCTTCTTTTAAATTTTTTGAAAAAGCATGAATTCTGGTTCTGGATTTTCTGGTCAACCAAGTAAACTGTTCCAAACGTTATTCTGCATTGTAGACTCATGAACCTGGGAATTTTTTTTGATATAGTTCGAGTGAAAATGTTCGAGCGGCGCTATGACGGGCACTGCTGAGCAGCAAGCACAACCCCACGGAATCAAAGCATCACCGTATCGAGGAAGAGGCCGATACGGCCATATAGCAGCAAGATGTCGAGCTTATTAAATGTCGCTATTATTAGTGCACGAATTGTTCGAAGGACTGTGCAAAAGAGCAGTCCGCACACCAAAACCCTTGCAGTGGTGCCCGAATCAAAACATTGCGCGACGGTCAAAGGTTATGATTTCGGCAGTCTCACATCCTGTGATCCCACTGCGTTCGAACTGGAGAAGAGATTTGAGGCAAGCATGGCTGTGGAGTGACTTATGATAAACAGTGCAGCTTTGCGGCATGATCTGCGATTATCTCGTTCAGTAGTAATGAGACAGTTCTTCATTCCGAGACGAAAAGTACAGCTAAATTGTATCTCTCTTACCCACAAAGAAAATAAACCAAGCTACTAGAAAATTATTTCATATCCAGCACCGGAGGACCAATGAAAGCACGCTATAAAATTTACAGGCCGGTATCCGGGTTGAGTTGGTTGTAAAGAGGGCACAAGTTCGACCAGTCAGCTAACGAGGAAAAAAATGAGTCATTTGTTTGCCTCGTGAAACTGTCCAAGGACGTACTGTTCGGCGGATCGACCGTAGCGATGTCTTCCGCATCTTCCGCAAGGACAACAGCCAGCCCGTTTTCCAAATGCCAGTCAATGTGGCAATGGAGGAACCAAGGGCCGGGATTGTCGGTAACGAAGCGGAACGTTACATTATCCGAGCCCGCACCAATGTTTACAGTGTCTCGGCGCACCGGGTTCTCGAAGTTGTACGACGAATTACCCGCAACGCGAATGACGTCGAACGTGTGCCCATGAAGATGGAACGGATGCTGGGACACATTAATTACGTCAGATATATATACAAGGAAGAGTACAAAAGGGTGTAAAACGTACGTTACCGCCTCCAGGAATATTGAGTTCAATAACTTGGTTCGGAGGCAAGTTAATCACGGAACCAGATGGTAAGAGCTGGTTTGCATTAGTAGCTCCGGAGAGGATTTGGAGAAGAACAGGCACATCAGGCGGGTTGAACGGCGCTCCATTCATAGTGAATTCTCCGCCTGCCCTTCCAATTTGTAATTGTTTGACGAAATTTGCTCCGCCAACAACGGGCTGCCCGGGCTAATAAAACGTGAATGTGAGTTGTGATTCGAGAACAATAATGATGCGTCGATGCTGCTTACTGCTCCAGGATTGATGAGAGGCTAGTGTGAAAGTGAAAGATTAAATCACTAAGCAATACACGTCACGCTAATCGATACTTACGTGGAGATTTGACTCATTTAGTACGACTGGATTCGTTTTTGCACTAGTGGCAGGATCCGTGCTTGGTGCACCATCGTAACGAAGGATAGCCGAGTTGATACCGCCAGCAGTCGTGGAACCAGCAGGTGACGAGGGTATTGCACGAATCCCTATGGTGGCACTTAAACATCGGTAGAATACATGTCAAGCATTAAGGAGGCTCACAGTAATTATCAACGGGTTGATCCATTGTAACCTGTTTCACATTACGTTAAACTATATTAATGTCCTTGGGCGAGTAAGTTACACTTACCACGATCGAGTAACGTTGAGCTGCGAAGAGAAATAACATCAGGATCTCTTCTTATAGGGCTGAACAGACATCTTACCGGCAAAGATATTAAGGGAGTCGACAGTGACGGGTTCCGTCTCAACACCATCCGCCTCAATGACGGTCATGTTATGACCATCAATCGAAAATGCAAAACTGCCAGATTGTCAGCACGTGCATTTCGGATATATTAGAGCACATACGAAGGGAAACAGCTAGTGCTAATGAGCCTGAAACGGTGGCGCTTCCCTGGTTGAGCCCGTATAACTGCGAGATCGCCACCAGCACTTGAGCGACCCTTTCCGTTTATCACAGTAGAGTCAGGGGTACTAGATCATTCATCAATAAAGACATGTTTGATATTAACGTTGCCAAACTCACGGAGTAGCATTTGTCGGATTAGGGAACAACGTAGGAGCCACTGTATTGTACCAGTCCGCGAGCATTATTATCGTGGATTCTGAGTAGATACGTGTTTAGCACGGACGGGAGAATAAAAGAGAGAGAGTCCAGACCATCATCAACGTCGTACAAGTTTGCATGGGGGTCTTCCGGGTCATGGATGATCAGTGGACCTCTGTAACGGCACAGTATGAAATACCGACTCGATTACTCAATGCGGAATTACATACCGTAAACCATCGCAATACTGGAGGCAGAACTTAGATTAGTAAAATGGTCAAGCACAACGTTCATTTATGTACCTGGGTGGACAGATGTGCATGGTACCTGTGCCAAATGAAGAGTTACACCAGTGTCAAAGAAGAGAAGCGAGGTATATATTTACCAGTAAGTTCCCGTCTGGTCGGGAATAGTAAAGTTATACCTGTAAGCAGTCGCTGAGAATTAGCATGTCTTTAATCATAATAAGTGTACGAACAAGAAACTGTGCTCCGGTACAATCGGACACCTGGCGGGAAAGTGCTAAGCGTCTTCTCAGTATATGGGCATGCAACGGATCCTTACTGTGTGACAAACGCTGGACCGTCGGCTTCAGCAGTATGGTGCTGGAATATACCATGCCAATGCTGCAAAAATCACGTTTATGTTCTCAGCAATGAATTACGCTTGAGCGTAGCCAATCTAAAATTTCTCACAATAGATGTTGCCCTCCTCATTGTTGCATCTGTCAGACTATCCGTGACGTTAATCTAAGGGTGGAATTATTCAGCAACATTTAACCTTCACAGATTTATGGCATTTAAGTGTGAATACATACAAGGAACTGATCGCCAACGTTACCAGAGATGAGCGGACCAGGAAACTGTCCATTAGCAGTAACAGTCCTAATTAATGAGCCGGTCAGTATTGTCAATCCTGCACAAATAGACAAAGGTGACTGACGAGCGACTGACACCGTTGGGAGCCAGTTGTGCATTCTGTATATTCAGGTCGACATTAACCACAGCAGCAGATACCCCAGAGGCAAGCCGCAAGGCGACAAGGAGAGAGGAAATCAACGATGCGCTTAGAAGCATGTCCAGTCTTACAGTCTTGAAGACACAACAGTGGACTGGGAGACAGACTCTGAGGAGAGACTAGTGAAGAGAAAGTACCTGCACGGACTAGCTTTATACTAACTCTCATAGATTGGTTCGTTCCATAATGATGGTGTGTGCATCATCGTGAAACGATGTTAGCTATGCTAGTAAGCGTCCACACAACCGGACCCGAAATCCCATGACCAACGGTGTTCTGACTGCAATACTCTGCCTGCGGGAAAATAATAGTCGAAACACTTTTGCTGCAATTGCAATAGGAACAGAGCTGCGTGAGAGGTCTGCATCTTCCTAATTCAACTCCATCAGTCCAGATCTCTACGAAGAAATGGGTACGGGTTCCATACTTCACAGACGAGTTTGACTGTCCAATGATGCCAAGTCGTTCAAACATCCTTGAACCACGCACACTAATCCACGGGAAACAATCGTTATTCATTTCGCCTGTACGTCACGGAGGAAAATCATAAGACAAGTGCGTGCCTTCCGAGAATCAAGGGACAAGTACAGACCTCAAAGGAGCAAACGTGGTTAGTCGTGTGCCTTGTTCGATCCATGCGTTTGAGAACAGCGCTCCAGATGGTGCAATTTCTGGAAAGTTGCGGATTTTGTTGTCTTATACAAACAATTTTGTTTGCATCCTTTACGGAATGCATACTAAACAGGCTGGCACATGAACTGCCGGCTGCTGCTTATTCTGACTTCACGTTGGTTTATACGAGCAGAGCGACTAGCAAAAGAGCGTCTCGGAAAGATACTGCGATGCACTTGCAGAGGGAGATGTAAGACTACTTACTTAGACAAGCAGAAATGGCTCATGAAAAGTCTAATCTCTAGAATTTCTCACGCCTGTCTTACATACATATTACGTACTTCTCTCTACATCAACGCTGGTACCTCGATTGTACAGTCCGCCGTGAATTCAAAACAGACCTTTTCTCTCATGCAACGGCCATCTGCATTTGTTCGAGACCTGGCCTTGGAAGGCATATGCTTCTGATAATATTCTGTCAATTCGACGAATAAATGCAAAAGGAAAGCCCGACAGTCCGGTGTGAGACAGTCAGACAGCGGCTTCAGGAACAACCTCGGAAAGTGGTCAAAACTTGCTGAAATTGTTCCACTGGAAGAAGTTCCGTTGAATTGCGTCTAAAATGTCGTCCTTCTTTATCCCGCCGAAACGCGTATTAGGTCTGATCCGGCGTCTGGCTTGCCAAGCCGTGTGCGTGAGTGAGAAATCCAAAGTCTTGTTAACCGCGATGGATTTCGGTCCCGAAGGAATTATCGGCAAGTCAGGATTCGCGAAGGGTAAATCCCTACAATTTTATCATGATGAAATCACATTATGCCTGACCACCCCTCGACGCCTCGTCCACGACGATCGGACATTCCCAAGCCTCGTGGGTCTCTGAGAACTTGTACGGGGCAAAACTGCTTGGAAGTCCATCTTGACGTATTGTATTGAACTCTGTCTCGTGTGGGCAACGGGTATTCGAATGCGAGTACATTCAGTACTGTCCGATGATGCAAGGCTATAGCCATTCGTGTCCACGTTGACAGATTGTTTACTCAGTGTTTCGCATTCCGTCCGTAGTCAATAAGCTTGCTGGTGCTTAACCTCTGGTCCTCGTGCGCCGAGTCAACGTTCACAAATCCCGTTAAGTCAAATGCGCCGTGATTGCAAAAAAGGCGAATTGACCGGAGCGGAGTCGTGAATAGGTGCCTAAGTTGATAGAAATGTTCACACAAGCACTGGATCGCTGGACACACCGTAGAAGTGGTTCGGTCCGAACCCCAAACTCAATTTGCAATGCATCCGGTCTTCAGTATACTTGTGCCTCGGCACTATCTTATTTTCAGATTAGTTAGATATTTAGACAAGTTGTATGCGAAGACAAAATCAAAAGAGTGAACAAAGTCGGAAAGACATTATCAATTAATGCGTCCTCGTCGGCCATCGTAAACGGATTACCCAGAGATCGTAAGTGCGAATGGATGAACGTCCAAGTTTATCATGCAGTGACCCCGATATTTTCGACACCGGAGCGGATGCGATTCGTTGAGGGATTAAGGAGAACTGCTCATTCAAATGCGGTATCTGGGTCCGCTGCAGAGTACTCGGGGCAAAGAGCACTCCAAGCGTCTGTATAAAGGTTTCAGCAAGTAAGTTTTTTGCAGATGTTGATAGCATCTTACCAGTAACAGGGTCTGCAGATGCAATATCATCAGCATCCTCAACCATTACGACAGCCAGTCCACTGGAGCCGAGAGTGAGAATGAAATTAGTTACAAACAGTCACAATTCACTTACGCAGCGAGATGCCAGTCAATATGGCAGTGCAGGAACCACGGGCCGGAGTTGTCGGTGGTGAAGCGGATGGTCACATTGTCAGTCGCCACACCAATGTTGACAACGTCTCGACGAGGAGGGTTGACATAGTTGTACTCGTCGCTGCCTGCCACACGAACAACGTCGAAGTTGTGTCCGTGCAAATGCATCTACAAAAGTGGGGCGTGTTCAGTTATGCCTATGAGCACTCTGCATGCGAGGTACAAACCGGGTGCTGTTAATTATCATGAGTAAGTCATGCCTCCGGAGACAAAAAAAATAACTCACCGAAGCTCCTCCGGGCATGGAGATCTCAATGGTGCTATTACCAGGAAGCGCGTAGATAGATCCGGACGGTAGGAGATCTGAAGCACTTGTTGTTCCAGAAAGGACTTGAAGCAAAACAGGGATGGTAGGATTGACCCATTCTACATCGTTGACCATGTGAGCACCGCTTGTCAGGTTCTATGGATGTAACCCTGTGTTAGAGCGAGTAATAATATCATGGTCATACACTGAGCTCACCAGGGCGATATCAAGATTCAAGGCATAGTCCACTCCTCCTGCAACCGCTTCACCTGGCTGTGTGACCGTGAACATCTTTCTTAATCTGATATAGATAGGGACTCACTGCTCCTGGATTGACCAATGGCTGAAATGAATTAGTAAGACTTAAGACTTTTGGCAGTAAGAAAGTGACTTACTGCAAGGTCTGCCTCATCGAGCTGCGTCCCTTCGGTATTCTCGATGGTGGTAGGCTCCTCATCATCAGCGCCGGAGTATCGTAAGATGGCGGAGTTGATTCCATTTGTGAAGCCAGTAGTACCCTGGCTCGGCTCGGCGCGGATCCCTGCGATCATTGAGCAATTGTCCGGATTTCTGACAATATTCACTCACAGTAGTTCCCAACATCCTGAGTGGCATTCAGGACGACCGAGTAGCGTTGTCCAGGGTAAATGACGAGGGAGTTAACCTCCTGTATGTGGTGCAGATGGTTCATTCCTGAGCTCAGGAGAGTTGAGGACGAGACGTACCACTGACTCCGTCTCGATGCCATCAGCCTCTATGACCGTCAGATTGTGTCCATCAATCTGGAACGTGAAGCTGAACAATCGAATTAGAATTGCGCTTTTAAAATGCTAGCTCTATCTGTTGCTCACGAAGGGTAGCAACTCAAGCTAACGATACGGAAGCGGTATCTAAGACAAAACGTGGGTTTAAAGCCAGCAGGCGTTGAACGGAGACAAGTGACTGACCGTTGTCCTTGTGTGACATTCAAAACGGCGAGGGACGAGTCTGTTGGCCCTCCAGAGTACCGGCCAAGGCCATTGATGAGAGTAGCATCGGGTGTGCTACACAGCATATACTAAATAACCGTAGAAATTCACAAGTTGTTCACTCACGGATCAACATTGCCCTGTGAAACAATATAAACGTTCGTCAGGAACACGTATGTTGTAGAATGGGCAAGGTGACGTACCGTATTCGGGAAGAGGACATTTGATACGTTGTGATACCAGTCCGCGAGAGTAATGACGGTCGTTTCTGAAATCCGATGTAATTAACTTTCTGAAACATGGAGAACGGAAATAGGCGCATACCATCATCGACATCATACAAATCCGTAAGAGGGTCATCCGGATCATAAATGACAAGTGGTCCACTATGGTATGCGATGCAAAGATTATTCATAGGGCTATCAGGACTCCACATTTCTCCTTAAATTGTGAGAGAACCAACCGCAAACCGTCGCAGTACTGCGTCCCCACATGACTATGATACCAATAGGCTGGAAACACACAGGTAAGTTCGCTTTTAAAGGAAGAGAACTGCAAGTATAACTCACTTCCCGTTTGATTAGCGACCGTGAAGTTGTAACTTCACAGTAGTGATGTTAAATTCAATTTGAAGATGGTGACATGTAAAACTACTTACAGGAAAGAATTTCCTGGGATAATTGGACACTGTAATTCGAATAGTGAGCTCACTATATAATGCAAGGAAACTTGCTTGAAACCGACCTGTGTTACCCATGCGACACCGTCGTCCATTGCGGTTCCTAATAAACCTGTTAGAGAAGAAATTGGTAGCATATCGCTTATATTGTACCCTTTTGGAATAGACCATGCCAATGCTAATGAGGTATGTCAAGAAGCTGCTGTCGTAATGTCCGTTAAGTTAACTTACGATTGAAGTGCCCCGGTACATCGTAGTATCCGTAAGACTATCCGTGACGTTGATTTGGAACGTGTCACTAGCGTTCGCAGAAATCAAAGGGCCTGGTAACTGTGCGTTGGCTAGGACAGCGCTAAAACGAGAGTTCAGATATCAATACAACACCGACGGCCTTGACCCTCTCGAAAGAGCTACTTACGAGCGCGTATAGCCGTCCGGGGACACATCAGCATTAGTGAGTTCGAGGGATTGGGTAACGATGGCTGAATGCGCCTGGTGCGTTAGAGCTAGTAGTAGCGACGACGCAAAGGCGAGTTTGGACATGATTAAGTTAGCGACTGAAGTATTGTTGAAAGGACTGTAGGTTGTTTTCTTGGTGAAGGAAAAATGTCTCATTGTCCGAGCCTTTTATGCGATTCTCTAGAGCTAGGCTCCGGATGGAGTCAAACACCGCCAACATCGGATGGAGGCCGTCGTAGACAAAGCGCAGTACAGAAGCAACGGAGAGACCTTGGATGGTGTTACGGAAGGTAGCATCAGAGGAGTCCGATTGGCGAGATAATAATTTAGGTCTCGATCTGTCCTCGAGTTTTAGTGCCTTGAGCTCGGATCCGGTATCGCAAGCATAGAAGGAAGGTCATAAAACGGATGCATTGTATGAATACCGCTGTTCTTCGCCAGCTCGAAGAGGAGTTTGTCATTAACACAATTTGTGTAAATAATCATATACATATTCCTGAGAAATGATGTGTCAAACGAGGTTCGGTGGACAATTCCTTAGGAGAACTGTGCTCACCCGTACCACATACTCTTGTCTTCTAGTGATTCTCTAGCGAAATCAGTCCTCGATTTGTCCAAATTTGGCCTCCAGGGATTGAAAACATCCGTGCAGATCAAACCGATAGTTGCTGAACGCATAGCCTTCAGGTCGTGGAATACACGCACGAGGGCCGCAGGAGGATGCTGCGCAACGTTCAGCAATCCGAGTCTTCGAACATACAGATACGCGAAACGTAATCCCGAAAAGGCCTTGACGTTTTCAAGTAACTCAGAGCTGGTGGTAGCACTCCTGTGCATAATTGCGCGCTTGCAATTTGACTCGAGATTCAGATCCGTAGCGGCCGCCTTGTGTGTGAGAGCGACATAGTTAGCCCCTTGCAACTAGAGCGATCCTCGAGTGGATACAAAACACACGTAAATCCTACTTTCGAATATTGGTTGCAACCTTAACATCGTAGTCCTAGTTCAAAGATGACCTGATGGGTTTAGTGATTAGAAATCGCGTAGGAGGCATAGGAGAAAGGAGTGGAAACGCATTGACGGTGCTGACATGTGGGCAGTCCAGTGAGCCGACCGAACAAACCGCAGCTCAGGTTTCTCTAAGAATAGGAACGAGAATGATAATCTCACACAGCCCCGAGCAGTATCAAAGCGGCCGCTCGGAGCCGCAGTCAATCGCGTTGCACTGAGCGGACGAAAGAGGGCGCAGCTTGCTGCAAGCGGAGTTGCAAAATGATCAGGAACATCTTCCTCGTTTAGAATGCCGATCTCACATATACAGATACCGCTCGCACGGTGGTCAAACGCATTTTTACACCATAGTTTCTTTCAAAGTGGACCGAATGCATGTAGAGATAGGTCGGAGTATAGACTCACATAGCATTACGAACGGTTAACAAGGAATCGCTACGAGATCTACGGACAATTGACGAGAAGTCTCTATTTACCATTTGACCTCCGAAAGAAGCAAATAACTAGATAAAGGTAGCATCCACTCAAACGAGAAATCGTATCTACTCTTATGTATCATGGCTAATTAGGCGGGGAATTCCTCTGTTCTCGATCCTCGCGCTCCGTATTGCCGTTGTTCGTAAGCTCAAATTGTCGAAGGAATGCATCCCATGCTTCTGCGTTGGCGTCGTCCACATTGTAGTATAGATCATCCACGATGGTCATCGCCTGTGGTAATTGCTCGTGTGTAAAGGATGACTGGGACAACCCCACCGAATTAAAATCATAATCAAAGGCTTGAGCTTCGGCATGACTGAATCGACCGGCTGTATATGAAGCTCCGGTATCGTCCCCGATACACCATACGTCATGTGGATCTTCCACCGAGAACTGCGGCAGACTTGAGGCGTCCCGCTCTCTGGAAGCCGGAAATACCGCAGCAGCCGCTGTGGTCCCCACAGTCGGAGAACGCGACCGATTCAAGGGTGAGCGAACCTCCTGATGTTGCAGAGTCTCATTGGGTGTGATGCGACGCTGTTCAACATATCTTGTAGTCCCGCGTAAGATGTGCAGTTCTTCTTCGCCTTCTCCGGTTTCAACGGAAGATCGTGGAGAATGTGACGCTTGTCGTCCGCTTCCTCGATTCATAAGACTAGTAGTATCCGTCGTTGCACAACGTGAATGCGGGTTGAGCTCTTGAAATGCGACAATCGCTCTATCGCGAAGCCGATACAGAGTTTTCTGTATAGAAAGAAAAAGTTAAAAAGGTAAAATCTGGCATACGAAAGTAAGCTCACCAAACCATTGCGTGCTATGGGCTGGTTGCCTACTGTCTCAAAGATACCGATCGCACTGTTAAGTTCATCCAGCGCCGCGGCGGCGAAGTCGATTGCTGATGGCCTCGAAGCGACAGATCCAACAATCACCTGACACAGATATGTTCATGAGCATTTGAGGGTGAAGATAGCGATATTCAGAAGATTATTGCAATGCGCGAAGTATCTCGATAATGAGAAGGGTGTGTAGAAGAAAACTTACCGCGCAACTATATGATATCGACCATAAAGTCCACATGCGATCCCTATACCGACGTTAGCCGTTGCATGAGACAGGAAATGAAACATGAAATTCATACAAGATTAGCGGGATATTGTAAGAAGAAGCGTAGAGAAGTTGCAGCAACGACGTCGAAGCTCGATACGTTGCTAAGAATGACGTGGCGTAAGGGCTTCGCATAGGGCTACTGGGGTACTCAATCATCGCCCGTGCAAAACTATTTCGATGAACGTATAACGTAGCTGAATTATGCGAGGGTAATTGAGTTGAGCAAAACGCTGCAGGACAAACATGATACTTTGATACGTACCCACCTCTTTCCATCCCCAAGTAACATATGGGGTAAGGTTCCGATATTCGCCATCCGTGGCGAAAGTCCGACGTGATTGCGGTGGGGATGGGAAATAAGGGTGGATCTCAAAGTCTCGAACTAGCTTATCCATTTCCATAATATCTGTATATTTAGGTGGACGGGAGGAACAGAGTTTTTGTGAAAGAACACCCAAGACATCTCGCGTAAAGCGGTATCGCCATTGCCAAACTAAGGAACAACGTCAGTACAAGGAACAATATCGAATACTGTAAAGCATCGCTTTTCAAGTCAACAACAATAACAAAGCTTACCGCTTTCAATGACTGCTCCATTGTCGTCGATCGCAGCACCATGATCAAGTGGAAATTCACAATCAATTGCATCATTGGTGAAAAATGCAGGTCTTCCTGAGGATAGACTCTGAAGAAAAATAATATTTAGTTGTGTACCATGAAAAGTAGCATTCGTCGCACCCATAATTTATCTATTGCATTTATTTCCCAGAACGTTCGACGACGCCGGTTGGCGGTCTTGCTGTCTAATTTCCAACGAGACGGATCGCGATGAAGCCCGATCTAAAAAATCTCATTAAGAATGTTCGAACATTCAACATCACCATGCTTACACTAGAAGTGAGAAGCATGCCAATAGACATTAACTTATAGGAACTCTCTTGGGAAGTTTTGCGCCCAGACTTTGACTCGTATATGGCCATAATAATCAATGCTTGACATGCGACGAATGTCCCATGCTCTAGGATAGAGCGCATTCCTAAAGCAGCGCGCGAGAGATGGTAAAATTTCTCCGCTTCTGGGTTGACAGCAGGTTGTGTGAGGTCCGTGGCAGCGCCACATGCCAATATGACGAACAAGAGTGCAAGGTCATGTAGATTCTCATCGTTGACTCGATCTACTGAGACATGGCACTGTTGAGGATAGAAAGTAGGAAATATTTCCTCAACAATCTGTCCACGGTCAACTGGCACCTTATTGCACATCAGTACTCGATTTGTTGTAGGACGGCGGGGATGAAGCACGATTAAAATTATGGACAACTGCAATGCGAACCTCCGTGTTAAACCATGTTAGATTGGCAAAGTACACCTCCATCAAGGACTTCGCGCGTTCAAACAACGGTAGATGTGAGACCAATTGGCGCACATGTTCAGGTCGCGACAGATAAGCGGGGACAAACGGCCACATACTGCTTGCTTGGACAAGGTCCGGTGGCAAGTTTGATAAACTGAAGGGTTGGTGTGCAGAATGTGCGCCGGAAGAGGAGTCCAACATATGCTACCAAAAAGGTAAGTGCTTGAATAGAAGTATAACGCGAGACGTACCATCAATAGCGCATCCTAGCGGATATAATTAGAATACATTCTCATTGCAAAAGTTAACCAGACGTACTACCGTTGCCGAGGCACCCAAGTATCTCATTGTTCTGCCCTCGCTGACGGATAGTGTTCCAATTGCATCCACGAGCTCTTGTTCTACATCACCATCTGTTACTCTCTCCGGACGTAAGCGATCCATGTCGACGCCTTGCTTGATAGCGAGAAGCTCGGCGGACAGAAGCGGGTGGGACGCGCCATTCTGTGTTTGTAACGCATCCTCGAGAGATCTGATCCTCTCGCTCATCAACATGAGTTTCCGTTGCACATCATATTCATGAGCAGCTGACGAAGATACTATTCCAGCGGCTATCTGGCGACCACTACTTATACCATCCCTGCTGGTTCCTTCATAACCATTCAGGCGTTCAGCTAATCTCGTTAATAAGAAAACAGATATCGAATTACTCACTCGTCGGACATAGCTCTGTGCATTCACGTCGGATACAGGAGGAACATGGTACCTTCTTATCACACTTAAGTTTGAGTCTGCAAATTGTTTAAAATAGGTGAGGTATAATGACATTAGCAGAGCAGAACATACCTGCGGCACTCTGCACACGATACCTCCCCAGCTAGCCTTTTGAGTTCAATTTCCCGTAACCTAACCCTCTGTAGCTCCGAATCTGTCAAATCCGAACTTTCCTGGGGCGACGGCATTGCTCTTGCTGCCTACACCTCAGACTGATCGAGCCAGGCGATATAAGATAGCTGGAACTAATTCTGCGACTGATAATGCGCTTGATCGCAGTCGAATGCCACTGCGGCGCAGTTCGGTGCAAATTAGACGTTCAGATGTGCGTCGCTGAAGAACCATGGCGGTGCAGTGCAAGATTTATATACCATTACCCATCGAAGTTCGAGTGAGACAGATCAGCGTTGCCTTATTTGTGTGGATGTGAGCACAGAAGAATATCAAATTCAATTACTGGCGTTTCTTTTTAGGGACCCATGCCAGGTACTAATATACCATACCATAGTATAGTAGTAACTGTACCATGCCATACCATACTGCAGGATGCTAGGATAATGCCTCACCCAATGTATTGTACAATGTATACAATACACAAAAAACTTGCCTAGCAGTAAAAGAAATGTTAAGAAAGGGGAAAGAGGTTATGTGAGAGGCTTAGAGGGATCACACAAAGAGGGGGGAGTAGTGGACTCAGCTTGCTCTCTTGCAGCTTGCTTCATTGTCTGTTGATTAGTTAGTCTATATATACTATGTAGGTATGTCTCAGATGTAGAATGTATGATGGAAGGTATTCCATCATTGTTTGTCATTGCTTGTAAT
>NW_006760395.1:1058808-1061865 GCF_000271605.1 Fomitiporia mediterranea MF3/22 | reverse complement strand
ATTTATTAACATTATGTTTGTTAATTGATTGTTTCTGATGTATCCTGAGTAACTATGTGATCTGTCACATTGTTTCTTTAATAGCCAACATAGTTATCTGTCATAAATCATTTCTATTGTGTGTTTGTATTATTTATTATTAACAATGTTATTGTGAATTGTTACAATCATAGTATTGTGTATATATATGTGTGTATGTTATGGCTATTGTTCTTCACTTTTTCTTTTGCAAAGAATAATGTATTGTAACACAATCTACATATAAGTGATATATTGGATTATGTTTACTATAATTGTTTCCTAGTGTACTTTAGTTAATCTAGTGCTATGTGCAATTGTAGTATTTGTTCAATGTTTTATTTATTAATTGGTTTGCTAGGTAAAACGTTTTATATATTGGTTTTGTTTATTTTATTTGAATCATTGTATAGATATACCTATTAGTATCTATCCAATGTATTTCATAGTATTATAATACTGTTCACACTTGTATTAATTGTGCAGTGAGGGCAAATTAATTGTTTGTACAAGAATTGATTTAATAGTTTTATTTAATTATATGTATACACTCCATACTTGTTTATATAGTTATTATCTACATATTGTTTGGTTGTAGTTGCAAATTATATTGCAATTATATTTGTATTATCATATAGATATATTATTTATTGTTTTATGTATGTTCCAAAGTATTATTTTTGTTATTCATCACTTTTATCCATGAACTATAGTCTGGGTTAATGAATTATTTCATTATATGATGTGATAATCATCTGTATATTATTTATTTTTGTATTAAACACTGTTAAGTTAATTATATTATCATATTAATATTATTTGCCAAGTATGAGCATTTGTTTCATAGTAGAATTATTATTTATTTAATGTTAAAGTTCAATTACACATTGTGTTGACTTCTGTTATTTAGTTCTGATCAACATAGTTTTGCTTTGTACTGAATGATTTACCTTTATGATCCATTATGTCTGTCTGTAACTTCTATTGCTTAGTCAGTGCTTAGTCTGTGAATTTTGTTATTCTATTTTTTGTAGTGTCTGTAGTGTTATACTTTCTGTTCCATTGTTTATATTTAGTTATTAATTGTTTGTACATATTATCCATTTTCTCCCCTTCAATTCAAGAAGGTATTTCTTCAAAGAATTGGATATTTCTTTAACATTTATTAATCATTGTTATAATATAATATTTATATATAATAATTGTAATTGCTTTTGTAGTTTGATTTCTAATTATTAGTATTTTAAAGCAGTGTGTAACATTTGTTATGTTCTATAATGAGTAATTTAAATGTTATTACTATTATATCTTTGTTACTGTTAATGTTTGTCAACTTATATAATGTGTATTTTGTTCATTATAGTAGATAAGTACACATTATGTATAATTTACAAGTTTTGTTTGTGCTCGTTATCTTTTATTAATTATTGTTCATAATTATGAATGAATATTTTGTTTTTGTGTTGAAAACATATGGTAATTTGTTTGTTTCTGTATATTATTCATTTAATAACATTATAATTATTATTTATGTAGTGCTTTTAGTAAATGCACTGAGTTCTATTAAGTATGCTCACATCTGTTATTACCTATTTTATATTATACTGTCTGAGATAATGGCTTAAACGTTTTATTAATTTATTTAATCATTTTATATTATGATTGTTTTTGATTGTAATTATTATAATAATGTGTTTGTAATAATTATATTTGTATTGTTTGTTGTAATAGCCTTATCAGCTTAATACTTTGCTCCTACAAGCTATGTTGTCACAATGTAAATTTAATAATTGTTTGTTAAGGTCAGTTGATGTTACTGTTGCAACTTTGAAATTTATTATATAATCAGCTGCTGTGATAACACGTTCTGTGTAATTAAGTTGTATTGATGCATTGTTTTGAGTATATTAGAGATATAATTCTTTTGTTTGTTGTTAGTATGCATTTACACAATTGTATTAATGTGTAAAGTAGTATCATTTGTTTAATAATTATAATTTTTGCACTTGTCTTGTGCTGTAATCAGTATTTATGTGTTATAACATTATTCTTTTGTGTGTAGTTAGTTTATATGCTCTGTAGCATTGTTTTTTGGTTTGTAGTTATTCATTATACTTTTGTATATCTGTACTTGTCTGTATATCTTAGATATGTGTATTATATTTGGTATCTGATAAGTAATTGCAATATCTGACATGTAACCACTGAATCTGATATGTTACATATAATTGCTCAACCATAATATGTGTTAGTTATTATATTGTTCTGTATTTGTTCTGTTAGTTCTATCTGTATTATTATCATTATTATTGTTATTATTGTTGTTATTATAGTGTCTGTAATTATATTATTGTTTATAATGCATGTTAAATGTTTTAGTTATTTGATTTAATATGTTGTTTAGCATATATACACTTGTTTTGAGCATTAATCGTTCAGCTGTGATATTACTATATATGTTATTATTTGATTTATACTATAACATATGTGTGCTCATTGACAGTGTCAATCATTTGTACTATTGTAATGTTAATAGCAGAAGAGTAGCATTTGCTTTATTAATCTTTTTAACATTTGTCTGTAGTATGATCAGTTAATTTATTATAACATGATCTCTATGATATTATAGTGTATTTCAGCATTTAATAATTGCAGTAAGTGATACTCATTGTAGTTTCAATGTTGCCTGCATAGATTACATTATTACTGGGCCAATGATCATAATCACTAAGATGACAATCATATAATGTCTGGGTTGTATGTAGTATAGTAGATTGTGTGTCTGCAGCATATTGATTTGCATTTGGGATACTCAGACAGGTGAGTCAAGTTCCACATCATAGTATACTGTGTGTGTGCATGTGATGTGTAGAACTGTATAGAGCATAGACATAGTAGAGTGTAGATAAAGTGTAGGCAGGGAGCTTAAGGCTCATAACCTGTTAAGAAAGGGGAAAGAGGTTATGTGAGAGGCTTAGAGGGATCACACAAAGAGGGGGATAGGTGGACTCGGCTCACTCTCTTGCAGCTTGCTTCATT